>NC_053167.1:111439795-111771071 GCF_016835505.1 Polypterus senegalus | reverse complement strand
CAAAATTCAATAATAAACTCAAAAGTAGCGTATTGCGTGCATTTGGTTTTCAAACACTTTAAACAAATCAGGTGCTTTTTACAGCTGTATTCTCTTTACATAGTAGCAGTTAAAATATTTCTTGTAAATCTTAACTTAAACATTAATGTAATCAAATCAAATATAAAACCAAAGCTATTTGCCTCTGCCAGGGCTTTAACATCTTATCTAGTTTTGTTATAGAAAAACAGGTTACCCTCAGAGTCCAGAGCCACGATCACAACATTATAACAGGCACCTTCTGAGCAACAGCAAGTTAACATTTCTAAATCTGTTTTCTTTTTTATCTGAACAGATACCAGCAGAAACATTCTCTTTTATCAGGGAGCAGCATAAACAGTCTACGTTCAGTTGCAACTATTTGAGGGCTAATATTTTTTCCAAAAAACTCAGCTTTCTGAAAAGCGCACAAAGCAATGGTTTCACACATAAATCAACATAAAATGTCTGTTGCTGCCTGTTGTGCCTGCTGTTGGCGCCTGTTTGTAGTTTGTGGCAGCAGCGGCTGTGCAGGGGGCGGCTCGACGGCCAGCAGGAATGCACGGTGGGCTGGCTGCCTGGCTGTCTTTGTGAGACAGGTGCGTGAGGGTGGCAGTTGCAGTGAACGCAATATGGTTTGTACCGCCTTTCATCGTAAGTGTCTGCCCTCCCAGGCGAACGTTGCCATAGGTGCATCAGATACACGAACGTGTTCAGCACCACGATCAGCTAGGGGACCAATCAGTTGATGCCGGTACCTCACTTTTGTTTTTGATCTACAGCTTCAGATCACTTGCATCAAAATCGGTGTCCAACAAATCAGAGTTCAATTCAGCGATAATACAAAAAAAAGTCATCCATGGATTATTTTGCTTTGGTGTATCTCCACATGCCATTTTAGAAGCTGTTTTCTCTTTGCTACTCCTGCACGCACAAGGAATCAAGGTCATATCAACAAAGCTAACTTTCCTCCAAAAGTGTATCGAAAAGCGCTGTAACAAGAAGATCACTGATCTCTATCGATCACTAGCGAGACTGTGGCTTTCAAACTAATAACGATAATACCAAAAACTGCATTAATGCACAATAAAATAAATGTTGCCGTTAATTAATTAATGCACTAATGAGATAATAATGCCTTAACTTGCCCAGCCCTACTTGAAGACCAAGAGGAAATCATATTGTATTTGGATGCGCAGTTCCAGCCAATTAGGAAAAGACAGGAGTCATTTAAACGTTGATAACAGAAATAAAAGCAGTCAAATTATGATAACAGTAAGTTCTAACTGAACTATTGAAGAGAATATTCATCACATTTGAGAATGAAAACAACAGATTCTGTTCTATTTATATTTTGTTTTTGTTGATTTTTATCATTTTGCCCTCTTGCCTTTTGGTCGACAGCAAGTGTAGATACATGTGGATCCACACGTGTGACATGATGGCATTTAAATTATTTGAGGCTGAAGGGCACACTTTTGTGAAGCTTCTTGTTTTTGCGCCTTTTACTGACATCAGAGCATTTTGCTTAAGGAGAACTCCAGAGGATTACCTGAGTTGGTAAATGCGGATTTCTAAGAAACCAGGTTTCTGCCTTAACTTGGTTACTCTCCTTATCATGGTCACGCCTGGGCATCTGAGGGTCACCTTCCAGGCTCAAACCAAGTATTCAATACCCTGCCATACCACAAAGGGGCATGGTTGCTGTGTCATTTCTTTTTTCTGTTGTACCACCAAAAAGATACCCACTGTGAAGAGGTAAACCTGTTCAGCACCTTAGAAGCCCCGTCTTTTCCAGTCAGGAGCATATCAGCTCCTGGAAAACGGAAAAGCAGGCTCTGCATGTTGAAGCTCCTGTAACTTGACCTGCTCAAGAGAGATGACCATAGAAGCCGAGGAGGATTTTGTTGTGCCTCTTATCCCTGGGACCACCACCATTGTTTATTTTTTTTAGACTTTGGTATTAATGGAGTGGCACGATTTGCTCCCCAAATTCTTGTTGGGTCTCCTTTGCGTCCTTCCTCGCTTACAGTGTGCATGCAAACACATTGATTAACACAGATTTGTTGAACAACACAGAAAATCAAAGTGCTTTGAAACTGATTAACCTAAATGGAGCCCAGAACTACAGTATATAATCTTTAACTAATTCTTGAACTGTGGCAAGTTGGCATCAGAGAAAAGGAAAAGAAAAACTCCAGTCAGCAACATCCCTGGAGGAAAAAATAACTTTTGGTTGGTCTATGATCAATTATAACAAAGAAAATCAAAGATAAAGTCAGGCATAGTCAGAGTCTTGGAGAACTTGGTAAACTGGCCTCCCACCCCTCCTGGACATTCTATAGTAGAAACTATGCTGGTCCATCCAATCTGATGACAGAATCTTTCTACCCATTGATTTCAAGGTTCCAAGTGCCACAACAAGATACCGAGAAGAGAAACAGAATAGAGTTGCATTAGTAACGGTTTATAATAACTCTTGATGAGATCGATAAGGCCAAAATAGGTTTAAATCATCGACTGAACCTCATTTATCCATTAAAAAGAGATGGCTAGCAGAAGGTTATCTTTACAAAAAATTGAAACCAACTCTGAATGGAATGCTGTCCCATAGAACACTTACACACTCCTACTATTAGACCAATGTACAGCCTTCAGTTAACTGAACATGCATAATGTGGCCACTATACAATAACAGTTGTGATATATGGCCGGCAGTTGATCCCGGCCAGTACCCCGCACCACTAGATGGAGTCCTCCCTGCAACATGGAGGGGCTCCGAGTTCCAGCAGGGCATCATGGACATTGGAGTTTTACTTCACAGCCGTGCTGGATACCGTGGGGGCCACCAGGGGACGCTGCAGCGAGGCACAGTAATTTATATTTTCCATATAGCCCGGAAGTACTCCCTAGTCATGGGGACGGGGGAAATGAAGTACTTCCGGGCTGAAGAAAAGAAGAATTTTTCACCTGACCCCGAAGTGTTATAAAATCACGTGGACTGAGGGAAAGAAACACTTCCGGGTCAAGGACTATAAAAGGACTGTGGGAGATCCCAGCAAGAGATCTAAGTTGGGAGGAAGGGTGACTGAGCTGCAGGGTGGATTGGAGGATTGTGAATTGTATTATTGATTATTATTATTGTTTATTATTGGAAGTATAGTAGAGGTGGAGGCTCTTTGTGCACAATTGAAAATATTACAGTCAAGTGTTGGGACTTTTACCTGCTATCTGAGCATGTTGTCTGAGGGTTCAAGGGGCTACAGCAACCCCTATCTGTCACACAGTCATCAAGCTAATCTATGAACCCAAATAAATAATGATGACTGTGCCACCCATTCATGAAGTTAAAGATACTTCTTTCAATCTCAATATGTTTGGGATGATGAGGTAAAATCACTGCATACAGAAATCCATTGGTTTTTAATACCCGTGTGTTTTCTACGGTCACATAAAGGCAGTAAGATATGAAAAATCAAACTGAGAGGAGGTCAGCATGATACACGGTATCTAGCATTCCTACATCTTAATCCCCATTTGCTTAAATTGCAAGAGTTGAGTCTTTCAGTTTTCACAGAAAGACTTCCTTGGTGGAAGGTATCAGTGATAATAAACCGTCCTTGTTTTAACTAGACTTGTGTCTGTGTGGTTGTGTCTGGGGTTGAGAGGCTCTCTGGCACCCTCTGTTGTCCACAACCTTTATTGATTAGGCCGATGTCATGTTACATGACTTCCAGTCGGAGTGGATGTCAAAGTTGACGATTGCAGTTACTGCCCTTGTTGTCTGTAGATGTTAGGGTACTTCACTTTCACATTTCCAAAGTATTACAATCTCACCTGTATCTGTGACAACCAATCTGATTAATGTGCTATGATGCCCTGTGCAATGGCACGTAACACATCAGTAGTCCTAAACGAGCAACCAGAGAAAGAAGATAGAGAGTCACAGACACAAGCCTCTTTCGAAAAAATACAAAAGATGTTTTTACTGATTCACAGTCTTCTGTCATGTAATTAATTAATAATAAAATCAGTTCTTGTGCTCCAACACAATTGAAAAGCCTCGGATTCCAGCTCTCATTACTCTCCCCAAAAGAGACTTCATTGAGTTCCTCCACAGGTTAAGAGTGGCTCACACCACCAGTTCTCCACACTGCCTCTAGTCTCAAGACTTTCACACAAATATTATCAGCAGGCACTCATTTATATTCTTCCCCCTCCAGGGTCTGTCAGAAAACTGCAAACAGATCCAAGTGATTCCCAAAGGCAACTACAACATCTGTCCTCCCCAGGTTCTTAATTCCACCTCAGTAAATAATCGGAGGACTTCACCCCAGAACACTGCATCATCTTATTTCCCTTTCGCAGAGCTTTCAGAATGTTGCAATACCCCTATCATTAACCACACCAGCCGAACAGAACTGGTCCCTTATATAGTGTTTTAATCCTTGTGGTACGCCTGCAGCCAATTCTGGTTGTAAAACTCTCCATTCCCACCCATAGGCTCATTCGCCATCAAGCTGACACCGCTGCACTCAATGTCCTAATTACAAATGGGGTCATAATCCTGCACACATATGCACATGCATTCATGCAGAACGAATCCACGGTCCAGTCTCCTCTCCTTTAACTCACTCAAGCAGAACCTCACTCTGGACTCTCTCTGATCCCATGGGTTCTATGAACTGGAATCTCACTTGTCGTTCTATTTCAACAGGCAATGGAGTAACTGCCAGGTCGTCAGCAGCTCCAACAAATGCAAGCACAGCCCATTAGATCTCTCTCATCTGCCACCTCTACCTACAGAGCACTCCGGTGCAGTGGTATCCCGCTTTGCATCATATATCCCCTTTCATTGAGATAAGTACAAAAACTGTTTCTTTCTGTCACACAGAAGGGTGAACCAACACTCAGTCACAATATTCCAGGCTGTCACCTAGCACCACAACACGGCTTTCCCACACATGCTGTTACACTCTTTTTTTAACAAAGAGTATTGATTGCTTGAGCCACTGTCACATTACACGACTTCCAGTCGGAGGGAATATCAAACTTGATGACTACAGCTGCTGATCTTGTCACCCGAGGATGTCAAATTGCATGACTAAGTACCATAGAGCATGTCAAATTCATCGTAATGACCTTCCAGCACACTGTGAGTGCACATCTTTTCTGTGAGTGCACATCTTTTTCTGATAGACCATGACATGCTGCCTGATATAGCTGGTGCCCTTGCGACAGCTTTACATGTACATCATTTCAGATGCCATCTGTACCTTCTTTTTCTCTTTCTTTCTTTTCTTTTGTAGTACTTAAAACAAACAATATCAGACAAAGGGGCCGTTCTTGGGTTTGTCTAGAACCCTCATGTTTCCTTAGTCCTTGTCCAGCGCTATATGCATTGTACTTCCAGATGAGCATTCATTGGTTGCCAGCTCTCACATGCACTCAGCGCCCACCCCTATAATAATAATTATTATTTGCATGTATATAGAGCTTTTTTCACTACTCAGAGCACTCAGCCATTGCAGGTTAAGGGCCGTGCTTAAGGGCCCAATGGAGCAAAGTCCCTTTTGGCATTTATGGGATTCGAACTGGCAACCTTCCGATTGCCAGTGCAGATCCATAGCCTCAGAGCCACCACTCTGCCTGTGACTAAAGACAAAATCAAACAAAATTTTGTTGGGATTAGTTATTGGCTAGTTGGACTAAGTTGATGGGTTGCCTAACTAGATGACCGTCAGTCATGGGAAGGTGCCACAACTGCCCCAACTCAATAATATAATGTAAATGAGAAACTGCTGTAAGAGTCACGTAATGTGACAGATTTTAGACAGCTTGATTGAAACTCCATGTTTTCTGGCAGCACTTAGTAAAATGCAGGAACCAACCCTGAAAGCACTGCTACACTCACTCATATAGGATCAGTTTAGAGTGACCAATCAACCAAACCTGTAGGATGTAGAACAGTAGGATCTGTAGGATGTGGAACAGAAACCCTGGACACTAGGACAGCAGACAGACTCTACAGATAGCAGCATAAGAATTGAACAAGAAGCTGCTAGGCCGCAGTTCTAACCTCAGCACAACTCCTCGTTCATATGGGCTACTTTTTTTAAGGCAAAGTAAAAATAACAAATAGCAAGCGTTTATTTGACTTGACAGATAATTATAACAATGTCTTATCTAGGTATGTCAGATCCAATATGAACAAATTGTGAAAGATGGGATGAAGAGATAAAGAGAACAATAGATCAAGAATTAGCTTTACCAAGCCAAGTGAAACTTGCTAGTCCGAAAACCATACAAACACTGAAGTGTTCAGTCTTAAACAATGTAAAGTGTGGTGTGGCCATTAGCAGATTGAGTTATAATTTTCTGGTTTTTGGTTGCTGACAAGTCAGAGTCATATTTGTAATTTAGTGTTTACAACTTCCAAATCCCCGAAAGGCTGTCTACAGAAACTCAAGACTTTATGAGGACTGAGAAGGTTATAAGAATTAACAAATGGATTTGAATGGAGTAAAGGCAGTTGGTAGGAAGTAACAGGGATAATTAATTCAAGGAAAATTTGCCATTACATTGCATTAGTTTTGCTATTATTTTTGTTTATGTTCATTTTGGATGAAGGTATTGGCTAAATAAATAAATAGGATGTGTTTTTATATACCATCCCTATTTACACAGGCAAGAAAAATGCAAGAAAATGCTTAAAGTATAATGCTAAAGACAATCGACTATGATTGCTTTAGACCTTAATTATATTCTCACATAGTGTCATGAAATTGGGATTCGTCAGTGAAAAGAGTCTCAAAAATGCCAACTAGAGGGGGAAAACCATTAAAACCCAAGTAGAAATGGCAAACATAGAATCTGTATAAACAAAAATGTTCTGCTAACAATGAAGCTCAGAAGAGAACAAAAGGCTTAAAGGAGTTCACTGATAAAGGCAATCACAAAGCAAATAAATGTCCCAATACCCAAATCCTAAAGCCGGGTTTAAACTTCACATGACGCGACACGTACTCCAACAGATGCTACTGCAATGCAAGAATTGTACTGTTTATACTTGCGCACGTACTTTACGTAAATCTGGAAATTCCATCGGGTGGCAGTGTGAGATATTATCACGGTGAGAACAGGTTCAGCTTTGCTGTGTTGTGAATTGCCTGAAACATTCATTAAATTCCGAGGACACCTTGCTACAATATCTCTGAAAAGGATGTATGTTTAATGATTAAATCCACCAATCCAGGAATGCACCCATTCCAGCCAGCATTGGGCGCGAGGCAGAAACGATCCCTGGACGGGGCATCAGCTCATTACAAGGTGAACACAAGCATACACATACACACATTAGCATCATTTTAGCGACACCAAATCCTCAAATCTGCATGTCTTTGGAAGAAAACCAGAGCCCACTGTGGAAATCCACCATGAAAACATGCAAACTCCAGGCAGGGAACACCAGCAATGTGACTCCCTGTGGGACAGCTCCGCCACTGTTTCACCCCCATGTGTGTAATTATTAACATTTTTCATTACTTAAATAAAGTTAACGGTTTATGTGTACAATGTAACTTACATACTTTAATGCATTTAGTTATGAAAGTGATATCAAGTATAAATCTAATGATTCTAAATGTGCAGAAAGCTGGAATATCATAAATGTAACGTGTTCTGTGTGTGGTGATTGCTAATGTCAGTTCAGGAGGAAGCCCAAGAAGCACATAGCAATTAACAGTTAGGTCAGTTTTAAGATGATGTTTACGATGGTCCACTTTAATGATTTCAATAAACTACAAGGTTAACGTGTTCATTTCGAGATTAAAGCCGAAATTATCACTTTAATCACAAAATAGACCTTTTCACCATGTCCTTAATTTTTTTCTCTGTGACTCAAATATGCCGCCATACATTCTGATGCTGTTGTGAAGGTGCAAAAAAAAAAAAAAGACGGCACAGAATATTTATGTGAGACTTTTAAAATGTATTGTGTCATTACGTTAGGGAATATGCAACGCTTCGATATAAAAGCACCATGAAGGAATCTGTATGTCACCATTTTGCTTCAAGCATCGAAGCACGCACATCGATCCAAGAGATTCCTCAAAGCGGCTTTCTATCACATGTCGATAGTAAACAGAGACTCTGACGTCACATTCCGACTTTATTATACTGTGCATACTTGCTGGTACTGCAACTCATGCACGCGTTGCGTTAATTTCTGAGGACATGCTCAGTGGATGCGTCAAATGAACGCTGGGAACGCATGGCAGCCATGATGCATGCACGTACGTGTCCTGAGTGTGAAGTATAAACGAGCTTTAAGAATGATGAAAAGAACAGCACAAAAGGTCAAAATCCAGAAAATTCGCAAAAAGCAAAGAAAAGAATCTCAAAAGACTCACCAAGCTCCAGAGCATTCAATGAGCCATAACAGACTGTGGGTTTTTATCAGTTTTTATAGGGCTAAGGGCAGTCCCTTATTATTGATGGGCAGCCTCTTTAGGGACCACCCATAAAACACATAGCAAATGAAAAAGATAGGTCGACATAAAGAAACTCAATAATCAACTATGAAAATATAAAAAATGAACAAAACAGACACAAAACAGGCAACCAGGGGGAACCTCGGCGGAAACATAACACGTAGTGCTCTTTCCTAAGTTCATGTTGTGAGGGACAGCCGTCATCCTTACCCAGCCGGGACACCCTCATAATGGAAGGACAGGGAGAGACTGCTTCTTTAGGGCACTGCCTCCACCAGAATGCTAGATGGGAGCAAACACAGGCTGGGACCCCCACATGGATGCCCTCTGGGCATGCTGGGTATTGCAGTCCCGGGGGACACCCCTTGTTGGATCCCATGGGGAGCCACCAGGAGGAGATGTGGGATTAGGGAGTCTCTATGGCTCCAGCTTTACCCAGATGTATTTCAGGGCCACAGTTTCACGTCACCAGGAGCATTTCTGGGTTCTAGATAAAACAGCCGCCTGCCTCACATCAGCAAGTTAGAGTTTACAGGAGGAGGACAACGCTGGTGTGGGGGAGGCAGAAAGAAAAAAAAGAGTTTGCTGTACTGTGCTTTATTGTACTTGTGGTTGTGGGAAATGCTTATAGGGAAAAGTTTCCCACAATAAATTTTCTTTAGCCTTTTAACTTTAACTCTGTTTGGGGATCTTGAGTGCCCCCTGGGTGTCCAAAATGTTCAGAGCACGCAATTTAGTATGCAGTGGGAATATGGGAGGAAAAAAGTAGCTACACAGACAAGGGGAGAACATTTAAGCCCCACACAGGCAATGTTCAGGCATTGGATTTGAATCCAGGATACTGGAGTCATGAAGTAAAAGTGGTACCACCACAATGCCAGGCCTTCTCAAAACAGGGGTGACACCAGTATAGACCCTGGGTTGACCTTTGCCTACCCACTTTGCTTATTAGCCCATCCTATTTTGTTCTATAGCTTTTTTATATTTTTTTACAAATGAAAATTAGCCTGTTCTGCATACATGCATTTTAATATACTGTACATCTCCCTTAAATAAAGTATCAATTAATTCTAAACTAACACAGCAACATTGCCAGGGTGCTTTTCTTTTTATCTTCCCATTGCTATGATTGTGTTTAGAGTTACAGTAAGTGGGCAAAAAAAATTTAATTGTAAGTTACTGGTCAGTTTAAGTTGGTTAAACATGGCTTAGCATGTGCAGTGGTTTGGAATGTGGAGTTCTTACACAGGGTGGTTAGATATATGATACACACATTTTATTTAAGTGTTTTAACTACACTTGAATGTAGTTTGTATAGGTTGCTTTAAAATTATATATATTAATGTATGGTTTTATTTGTAAATTAACATGAAAGTGGGCTGCGGTGGGCCGGCGTCCTGCCCGGAGTTTGTTTCCTGCCTTGCACCCTGTGTTGGCTGGGATTGGCTCCAACAGACCCCGTGACCCTGTAGTTAGGATATAGCGGGTTGGATAATGGATGGATGGATGGAACATGAAAGTGTGGTATATTACATCTATATTTGACTGAGCCTTTGCTGTCAGGTCATGAGCTGGTTTACGAGTCTAATAAACAGACACACTGTTCAAACCTTCTTGGTGTCAAGGGCCTTAAACTCAGTGAAACACCAATTAAAACAGGGGGGCCCATCTGATTACCTCTGTGATCCTCTTCTGCGACAGATACTCGTTGTTGTTGGATTCAGACGAGAGGCTGGCAAGAATGATAGCTTTAGTCATATTAGCTAAGGGACAGATTTGCCTAATAAGTTTTGTGATGGCTCAGCCTGATGGTTACTATGCAGCTTGTTAAAAGTAGGCTGGGATTCTTTTGAACCGCCTTTCTGGAGCAGTGTGTAATACATGAAATCCTAGTTGTGCAAACATGTACAAGTGTGGTAGATTGGTGATTCTGGTCCATTATAAGAACTGGTGCCATGTCCACAGATGTGCCCTGCTTCACGCTCAATAATGCAGTACTGTCATGATAGGCCTAACCCTATCCCTAGCACCAACTACCACAATTATCAACTGAAGAATGAAGCGGTTTTGAAGTCAGGCCGGTATGACGTTTGCCACACACACACATCACAGGAAAATCTTCCAGGCTCATTTAAGGTATGTGATACACCGCCAGGCCAGGAGGGGATGCTGCCACTAACAATGCCATCTGTTTTCTCCCCTATAACATCAAGAAGATGCACCTTGAGAGCAATTAGCCCCCTCCTTTCCAGTCATGGGACTGTAATACTCTGATGACCCCAACTGTCTCATTCGCACCCAAACCTACCGAGGCACAGACCTCCTCTTGATTGATCCGCTCTTAAGAGCCATCACCTCTGAAAAGCTAAGAAGTCTAATTTATGTTATTTCACTTTTGCACCCTTGTGTGTTCCAATTAATAGGGCAACCTTTCAGGCAGCCCAACACTTCTTGGGACTCACCCTGTGTTCCTTACACCCATCCACATGGTGTAGTAGTTAGCACTGCGCCTTCACAACTACAATGTCTGGTTCAAATCCAAGGCTGGTGACACTCTGTGTGCCACTAACAGGATTCTTCTGCATGTGTGTGTGTGTGTGTGTGTGTGTCTTGTTATCTGTGACAATATCATTTTTTTAAAGCAGGGTAACCTCATTGCTCACACTTAGTAATCAGTACTTTTATCCCAAACACATACAATTAGAAGGACTTGAAGTTCTAAATCAGCAGAGTTTGAGCGAGGGAACCCTGAGATGGACTGGCATCCCTAGTGACGTCAAGCAGTGCAATATATAGGTTCACAGAATGATGGATGGATTTTATTTTTATAGCCCAGTAGATTTTGTTCTCTTTAGTGCTCAGATTTAATCTTGGCACAAGAACTGGACAAACTTGGAACTGAAAGAAAGGACAGCAGAAAGAAGAGAAGAGGGGATACTGTGGTAAAAAAGGATAAAGGTGAAAGGAAGTCGTCTAATCTGAAACAGTGGCCATGAGGACCAGGAGGAGGACCTGCTCAGTTAGACATTCAAATCGTCGTTGGGGTGTTTCAAACACACAAGTAGCTAAACACAGCTGTATTCTACGGTTCACTCCATGCTCTGCTGCATTTCGGCATGCAAGGCAGAGGGTAGAATCTGGAACTTCATGGAGACCCTGCAGAAAGTGCTTCATATGGTGGTGTAGTTAGACAGGAAGGGAGGGGCGTTTCGCTCAAGTAAACCACAAATTCCGGATAGTCTTACAAGCAGCATCCACTGGGAATGTTCATTTTGAAGCAAAACACGTCCTGTGGGACACTCAGCTTCACGGAGAGATGTTAAGAGAACTCAGAATGGGAGTTCACAAAAAGTCCAACCTCTGATGCAGAGGAAAAGTCCAAACTGTGCACTAGCCAAGAGCCCACATGGATACCATTGCCTTATACAGTGCCTATAAAAATGATTCATTTCCCCTTGGAAGTTCTCACATTTTATTAATATACAACACTGAATCACAGTGGATTTAATTTGGCTTTTTTTGACACTGATCAACAGGAAAAAGACTCTTTAATGTCAAAAAGAAAACAGACCTCCGTAAAGTGGCCTAAATTACTTACATATATAAAACACCAAATATGTATTTACTCCCTTAAATCAACACTGGTGCAGCCACTTGGTTTTAGAATTCATAGAATTGGTTCAATGGAGATGAGCTGTCTGGGGTTTCTGCTGATTGCTGTATAAAGTCAGTATTGAGTATAGTAGATGTAACTTTGGCAGCCATGACAGCCTTGAGTCTGTGTCTACAGTACAGGTCTCTATCAGCTTTGCAAATCTGGAGACCACCATTATTACCCATTGTTCTTAACAAAACTGATCAGTCTCTACCAGGGTGCATGTCGATTGTGAGTGAACAAACTTTGTTTAGTCCAGCTGTGGACTGAATCGAGATGTGGACTCTGACTCAGCCAGTCCAGGACATTAAAATTGTTGTTTTGAAGCCATTCTTCTATAGCTGAGGTTTCAGGCTTGGGGTCATTGTCTGGCTGAAAATGAACCTTCTCCCAAAAATCTAGGTTTCCTGTAGAAGGCAGCTGGTTATACTATATTATCAGGGTAGGACATTCACCTCTGTATCAGATAATGATGGATGGATGGATGGATGTAGAGAACATTAAATGGGCAAGATTTTGCATTATTATTGAATATCTAAAAGAGACCTTAACCCAAGATAACTTTTAAGACTACAGAACTCAAGAATTAAATCTGTTTATCCATCTATTTTCAGAACCTAGTTAATCTAACAGTCGAGTTGTGTCAGGCAACACTGGATTCAAAGCAGAAACAAACTCTGGATGGGATGTCAGTCAGGGCACACTTGCACATATATGACCAACTAAGGCTCTCAAATCAACCTGATTTGCAATTCTAGGGATGTAGAAGGAGAACAGAGAACCAGGAGTAAGAAAAAATAAACTCACAGGGACACAGGGAGAGCAGGGACACACTATTTAAATTGTGCCAGGACGGGCATTTGAACAAGTGACTCTGCAGTTGTGAGGCCAATTAGATTCAGCATATGATATTAAACAACAATATATATTATTTTATTATATCTACATTAAACACCAAGATATCTGAAGTACTGTAATCAATGGCTGAACTGTGGCTACCAGTGAATGAAAAACAATAGGAGGAGACAGATAGACAGATACAGGGTGGTCCAGATCTAATTATGCAGATCCAGATCGTCTGGATGACTTTGATTTATGGTGGGATGATTACAGCTCAGCACAAAGACGATTCTTCATGTCATCAGTTCGCACACTTCTCAATGGTCCGGGATTTTTCTGGTGATTTTCTGTGTAATAAACTTAATAAGTTACATCGTAATGAAAATTGCATAATTAGATCTGGACCACCCTATAGATAGATAGATAGATAGATAGATAGATAGATAGATAGATAGATAGATAGATAGATAGATAGATATGGAAGGCACTATATAATAGATAGATATAAAAGGCAGGATATAATAGATAGAAAGGCACTATATAGTACATAGATAGATGATAGATATGCAAAGGCAGAATATGATAGATAGATAGATAGATAGATAGATAGAACTGTATTTGTCCCTAGGGAGGCATTTGGCTTTTTACTGAAGCTCTTCAAATAAATAAATAAATACATAAATAGATCAAATCTGTAAAGTATATATGCAAACCAGTGTGAGCACACACCAGAATGACTCAAAAAGGAAGAAACATTTAAAAAGAAAGAAAAGAAACCTTCTGGCTTGGTAGTCACTACTCTTAACAGTAAAGGTGCCAGAGTGGTTCTTCAGAGAGATGCCACTGGGAAACCAGTTTTGGATCCCAACACACCCATCCACATGCAGGTTCCAGAAAGAGTCTTTATTTATGTCGATAAGCAGCAGTCTCCATACATTGAAAAGCCATGTAAAGATGGTAACATTTTTGTGAAATATCAATGAGTCATGATTTTAAAAGGACTCTTGCTGCATACAAGAACACTGACATAAGTTCAGGTTAACTTTCCTGCTAGGCAGCATACCATACAATGAAGATTTCCATTTTTTTTAATAATTTTTTTTTTTAAATAATTCAATTAAATAATCTTTTCCTTTGCTTTCAGTGCAACATTGTAATTCATATTAAAAGTACATTACACCTGCGGTGGGCTGGCGCCCTGCCCGGGGTTTGTTTCCTGCCTTGCGCCCTATGTTGGCTGGGATTGGCTCCAGCAGACCCCCGTGACCCTGTAGTTAGGATTTAGCAGGTTGTATAACGGGTGGAAGGATGGTCTACATTACACAAAACAGTTCAATCAATCTAAGTAAAATAAAAAGTGTTTCATAGTTATTATTGTGGGTATTGATACAGTACAAACAGTTAATGTAGTAGAAATTTGCTATAAAATAACATTTATGGACTGCCCTGTAGATTACTTTTACTTGGGATCTGCTAAAGTCTTGCATGCCTGGATGAATTAGTTTCGTCACTTTACAATAAAATAACACACAAATATTTATAAAGCAGGATGTAATTATTTCTTTAGATGGAAAACTTAACATAAGAAACGAGTTAGACGCCTAGCTGTGTTTTTGAGTGGCATTGTGGTCAGTGCCATTGCTTCACGTTGTCAGTGCCTGCGAGTTGTCTGTGTGGAGTCTCCGCACGTTCGCGTGGTTTTCCACTGACATCCTCAAAAACATTAACTGTCGGCAGCTGTGATTGTGCCCACCGATGGGTGAGTGCCCCGGACATGGTTGGTTCCTGCCTTGTGCTCCGTCGACGCCTGCAATTCACTGATCATCAGCACAGAATCAAACCGTCACGAGAAAACAAAAATGAGAGAATTCTTTGAAAAGCTTTTGAGGCGAGACTTTGTATGCAACGCAACAATGTGAAATGCATTAGCCGGGAGTTTTTTGTCGGGAATATAGATTGCCTTTGTCTCTTGTGCCAGCTTTTATCCCTGCCCGTCGTGTTCTTACGAGCCGATCCCTGTTTCTGATGCGCTGCCACGGAGGGCCGCTAATATTCGCTTGTATTTATGAACACCTCAGGCAAAATGTACCGGCTCCCTTGAACTACTGCCATCTTTTCTTCTTGAGAGATTTTTTAAACTATTATTTCATCCAGATTATAAAATGATATTTGAATTTAAAATTAACTTCTGTTTCACTGAAAGCCCCCGAACGAGATGCTAGTGCAGCCCGACAGTTTCAAGCTAACGCGACAAACCTCAGCCGCTCTTGACTTTACCTCATTATTATTAACGGTATTTGCTTAAACGATCAAGGCTTTTCGCCCAGGTATATTCTCTCAATAGTGGTTAATTCTCGACTTAATTGATTCACATGAAACAGTCAGATATCTATCGAGCCGCACATTTGTAAGGCACCAGCAATGGGGTTTACAAGGCCAGCGATGCTCAGCCGTTTAAAATTAACAGTTCACAATAAAGGGTCCACATCCAAGCTGCCGGAGCGCCTGAAAGCCCGCGACTCTCCGAGCCCCTGCCGCCTTCTCGTTTTTTATTCTTTACAAAGAAGTACGAAGAGGCTGGCCCTGAGTCACCGCGCCGCTTTGACACGAAAGGGGTTTGGAGCTGACACTCCGCATTGCAAAATAAATCATCGCTGAATTCTTGCTTAAGTGGCTTTTTAGTGGATTGGAATCCATTTTCTTACTTCCAAGTTCTCCTTGACCCAGGGTCTTCACAATTTGTGAGCAACCCATGTGTGTTTTATGATTTAGAAAAGAGGTTTTGTAAATATGAAAAGCAATAATTTCATTTTATACAGTGCGCGCGGTGACGAAAACCACTGACAGCTTGCGCTTCACCTATGACACGCAAAAATCAAAAATAGGAAATTCTTGCCTAATTGAAAAATTGTGAAAATCTGTGCGAACGAGTCAACTAATTCATGATCTCCTTCTGCCCATGCAGCTTCATTTTCAAAAAACTGAACGCCGACTACGTTTGTTTTCGCCTTTATACCAACAAGAAAACGGCACCGCAAATGAAGGCGAATAAATAAAAATGCGTGGCAGGAAACGGCAATACGCCATCGACAGGTAAAAAACGAAGGCACCGAATGTCACCATTTGAGGTCAGAAGGGAAAGAGGACGGCGTTAAAGTGGGAGTCAAGATTTAGGAATTGTTAGAAATGTCATCGTCTGAAATTATTATTATTATTATTGTTATTTTACATCATGCCAGTCATTGGCCAGTGCCCACTTTCTATCTATCTATCTATCTATCTATCTATCTATCTATCTATTATATAGTGCCTTATCTATCTATCTATCTATCTATCTATCTATCTATCTATCTATCTATTTATCATGTAGTGTTTTTTATCTATCTATCTATTATATAGTGACTTATCTATCTATCTATCTATCTATCTATCTATCTATCTATCTATCTATCTATCTATCTATCTATTATATAGTGTTTCTTATCTATCTATCTATCTATCTATCTATCTATCTATATAGTGCCTTATCTATCTATCTATCTATCTATTATATAGTGCCTTATCTATCTATCTATCTGTCTTAAAAATGCTGCTTCTTGGCATTTTATGGTTCTTTACTGGATTGTGTAGTTCCTCATAGAGCCATTTCTTGAAAAAGCACAGTTTCATTCTGGAGTTCTTTGCATATGAAGTTAATACTTTGTGCTAAGAAAAATGTCCTAATATGCCAGAAAAAAACCTGAAATCTTTAATGTATGGTAGGCTGCCTAGCAGGACACTAACAGATTAAGAGAACCTGAATTTTATCCTGTGTTCTTGTATGCAGTGAGAGTCGTTATTAATTCAGGGGCCATTGGTATTTCATAAATCTGTTACCATCTATGTAGTTAATTTACTGTAAGGAGCCTGTTATGGTTCTTTCTGGAACTTTCATACAGATAGACCTTTTGGGAACCAAAAATGTTTCTGCTATGGCATCTCTCTGAAGATCCACTGTGGCACCTTTATTTTTAAAAGTATATAGAGTAGGCTACACATTTTTGAAGTTCAAGGTTTTTATTTAGTTGTTTATACAAGAAAACGTGAAATTTGCCTTCTCTATTGCATCCAGTAACAGACAGAAATGACATTTGTGGAAGGCAGCTGAGGTCTGTGCCCAGCCGGGACATCAAGAAGGACCAGGAGAGGGCAGCCGCCCTGGTTTGTGTGGGGGTCATGGGAATTGTGCATGGAAGCTCAACCCTATAGGGCCCGTGGCCACTGCCATGGGGTGCTCTGAAAACTGTGAAGTCCTGGACGTCAGCACTTCCGCCACACCTGGAGGTGCTGGCAGAACGAATACCGGGGACACCCTGAGGGTTTCTGGTTGCTCATGCGCCATTTCCGCCACACCTGGAAGTGCCACAGGAAGCTTATCAGGAGGCACCTGGAGCACGTCCTGGTGGGGATAAAAGGGGCCGCCTCCCTCCAGTGATCAGCTGGAGTCGGGTGGAAGAGGACGAAGCTCGGAGGAGAGGAGTGGAGGTGGTGAAGGAAGACAGGACTTGTGAGAAGCCCTGACTGAGGGTGTGTGGTGCAGGGGCACTGGTTAAACTGTAAATAGTGTAAATAAATGTGTTGTGGGTTTGAGCCATTGGCGTCTGCCTGTCTGTGTTGAGGCTGATCTTCCACACATTCCACAAACAAACAGAGAGTAGACAAGTTAAGACTTTCACAGAAATTCAAAAAAATGTGTACATCATTTGAAAAACTGATTTTCGTCTAGCTTACGTCTAGCTGTTTAATTGTACATTGAACCTAAAATGGTTAGGTGATACATAAAAAAAACTTTATACTTCTAGAATTATTCCTTATTAAAAAGACATAAGGTACTGGGGAGCAAGAAACTTCTGGAGTACTTTGTGTGGGATTTCAAAATGACAATCCTCCCTGATTTTCTGAAATCCAGTTGAGCGTTGTAGTGAGTGTCTTTTGTAAGTTGGGATAATTTCCAATTTTTTCACCAAATCGACTATGTCAGCCCAAATCACTTTAGCCACGTCTGGTAATCTGCTGAAGCGTTTTATAATTTGGGTTTGTCAGACTACTGAAGCAGGCAGTGAAGCTTAAAGTGATGACAGACTGCATAAAAGGACAGCATGAGGTCCTTGTCTACTTTAAAAAGCCAGCGTTTACAAAGGAGAAATAAGCACTGATTGTATTTAGAGTGTATGTTTTGTGTATCAAAATTCTATTTAAAATTATTATCTAGGGTAGTTATATTTAGTCACTATTCCTACCTCCTGAGCAATGATGGATAAACATGCAGATATCTTCCTCATGAAGTCAACATCATCTCCTTGGTCTTTATGACATTCAGAGTAAGGTCGTCCTTATTGCACTAGTTTACCAAACAGTCCACTTGAATTAAATAATGGATTTAAATTTGCCAGTGTATCAAAAAAAATATCATAAAACAGGCTCTACAGCCACACAAAACCCACAGCATTTGGTAAATATCAGCTACAAGTCGTGAACTTTCTTTCCTAGCTGTACAAAGATGTGGTGATCACTTGGACCACAAAGCACCAAAATGGATGGATCTTCATGCAAATATACAGCTTGTTCATTTTATGTTAAATCAACTTAATTTAGAGACGGAGGTAAAGAATTTAGGGGTAATTATTGACTCTGACCTTAATTTTTAAATCACAAATTAATCAGATTACTAGGACAGCATTGTTCCACTTTAAGAAATATAGAAAAAGTTAGACCTCTTATAACATCGCAAGATGCTGAGAAATGAGTTCACGCTTTTGTTTTCAGTCGACTAGATTACTGTAACGCACTCCTCTCAGGACCACCCAAAAAAGACATAAATCGATTGCAACGAGTGCAGAATGCAGCTGCTAGAATCCTAACTAGAAAAAGAAAATCCGAGCACATCACCCCAGTTTTAATGTCACTACACTGGTTACCTGTGTCATTTAGAATTGACTTTAAAATACTGCTTATGGTTTATAAAGCCTTAAATAATCTCACTCCATTTTATATTTCAGGATGTCTTTCACCTTACACTCCGAATCGTAACCTTAGATCTTCAAATGAGCGTTTGCTTAGAATTCTAAGAACTAAACTTAAAAGAAGTGGTGAGGCGGCCTTCTGCTGTTAGGCACCTAAAATCTGGAATAGCTTACCAATAGAAATATGCCAGGCTAAAACAGTGGAGCACTTGAAAACACTGCTGAAAACACTTTACTTTAACTGTGGTGGGCTGGTGCCCTGCTCGGGGTTTGTTACCTACCTTGTGCCCTGTGTTGGCTGGGATTGGCTCCAGCAGACCCCCATGACCCTGTAGTTCAGATAGAGCAGGTTGGATAATGGATGGATGGATGGACTTCACTTTAACATGACTTTCTCATAGCTTCATTTTAGTTTAATCCTGATATTCTGCATATGCATTTAATTATCATTATCATTCATGGTGGCTCCATACTAACCCCTACTTTCTCTGCTGTTCTTTTTCCGGTTTTCTGTGGTGATGATCTGCACCACCACCACCTGATCAAAGCACCGTGCAGTCCCTACATTGATGGATTGAAGGCCAGAGATCCACGTGACCGACATCATCAAATTCTTCCGTGTGAAGCCTGAAAACCATGAAGACTGATTGAGATCATTTATGTTAGGTAGAATGCCTAGAGGGGGCTGGGTGGTCTCATGGCCTCAGCACCCCTGCAGATTTTGTTTTTTTCTCCAGCTGTCTGGAGTTTTTTTTTGTTTTTTTCTGTCCTCCCTGGCCATCAGACCTTACTTTTATTCTATGTTAATTAGTATTGCCTAATTTTATTTTTTATATTTTGTCTTTTTTCTCTTTCTTCATCCTGTAAAGCACATCATTTGTATGAAAATTAGCTACTGTATATCAGGCCCGCCGCCAGGGGGAAACAAATGGGACTCTGGTCCGGGGCCCAAATGGAAGGGGGCCCTTTCACGCTTGATTTTTTTTATGTTGATGTTGTGCCCATAGATATATATTCGGACAATTATTCAAGTTACATGTAATAGAAAAGTTTAATCATTTAGCTTACAACAATACAAGTGAGTGTTTTAATAGCTGCACGCTCCACGCAAGTAGATATCGTGCTCGTGTCGTGTGAAGCACGCTTGTCAAAGGGGGCCAACAGCGGCATGCTTCTCAAAGACAAAGGAGAGCCGACGCCGACGTCCTTGAGCTTGACGTTGAGTAGTATGTTTGTTGTACAGGGTACGTGGATAATGGATTGACTTCGCCGCTGTAATTGAATACTTCCATTTCATACACACAGGCGCTGTTCTCTCTCAGAAAACAGCGATATTGTTGTGCACTATCGTCGGTGTTGACATGTATGGTGTAGCAGAAGTCCGTCTCGGTAGTTTGATAATTCATTCGCTCGGGTGTTTACTGTTGCTTTTAAAGCAGTGACGAGTGTGCGTTGGTTTTGTGTGTATCACTAAAGATTCTGGATCACCCGGATTTTTTGGAAAGCTTTGAAGTTTGATACCATACTGATTGTACACCATGTAGATAACCCTAACCGTTAGTATATATTAAAATGTTCAGATGTTACTCCTATTCATTGCATTGGTATAATTGTACCATTACACGTTAGATAATACATAGGCCTATCTCATTAATGTATTGTTTCAATTCCGCTACGAGCTTCCGTTACCACTGGCTTTCTTTCTCGCAGTCAAACTTTGATGTCTGAGAAGGCTTAACTCATCAAGTATGGTATTCATAAATGCAGCATTGTTGCTGTCGGATAAACTACATTTCGATCATTTTGTATACGCTTTTGAAGGTTTTGGCATGTGGGGACCCAGGGGAAGGCAGAGGGGCCCACACGTACCCAGTTGTCTGGGGCCCAAATATTTCTGGCGGCGGGCCTGGCTATATACTGTAAATAAATGTTGTTGTTGTTGTTGTTGACTACCCACACCTGGGCCACAGACCGTCTCCTCCAGTATTACCGCAGAGGAAACATCACTAAAGGAAAGGACTGCGAGACACAGAAACGGCTTCTTTCTTGCTGCAATCACTCTGCTTAAACACAGTCTCTGATTCATAAATTATGTTTCAAATCCCCTTAAATGAAAGTCTGCAATGTGCACGTTAATCACATCTGAATTGTTTGATTTGTAATTTTATACTGTGGAGCACAAGGCTAAATCAAGGAAAAATGTGCCATTTTCCCAGACATTATGGAGAGCACTGTATATAAGTATTTACACATACATTTATTATTATTAGTATGCATAGTAAAATACCCATCAACAGATTTGTTGAGGCTTACACGCTATATGCTCTGTACATACTGTATAGCACACTACATGTAAGTCTGTATACATTGTGGCCATTATGAAGGACACTTTGTGCGTCTTGTTCGAGTATGGATGGAACACCAAGAGAAACTCTGAGCAGTTGTGTTGTCTGCAAAGCATTTCAAGTTGAAATAGGCGAGTAAAGAGAACAATTCTTGAGGCAGATTGCACTTCTGGTAAAAGAATATCATTTGATGGTTTGGTTTCAACATGATCTAATCGTGTTAATGTGACATTGAAGAGAATTCTGTCAATGTAACTACTGCAGAAAAAGGTGTGTAATATCAGCAAACATGATTATTTTAAGTTATATTAACTTAAATTACATAAATAAAGTGAAGAAGCACATTAGTTCATTTTTTGAGTGACCGAAAAAGCAATATAATACCAGCAAACAACATTATCAGTTAAATTAACCTCAATTAGAGACGTTAGGTGTACAGTACATCTCTGTTAGATCATTGTTTTTCAGTGCCATGCATTTATGTATATGATGTTTTTTTAACTCCTTTACTTTTTTAGGACTACATCCAGAACTTGTATCCCTAGCTGGTCTGGAATAATACTAGAAACCACAGTCTAACTGACGTCCACTCATTCATTGTGGCATGCGTCATTTTCTATCATAAAGCCAGAAAGAATATGTTCCTCCATTCAGGGTCAACATTAAGCCCACCAGGGGTATCTTTGGGATGTGGTCTGAGAAGCATGCAAACTGCACTCAGCACTCACTCCATCCAGCTTTGAGTTGGCACTACTTGCCAGTTTGCCATGTCAGCCCTCACCTAAAGGTGCTATGGGAAGTTACAGGAAAAAGGGCAAATTCTGGGAACGGAACTGAACCAAAATCCCTAAAGCTCTGTGGAAGCATTACTTACCACTATCCCACCACATTATAAAAACTGTAGAAAGGTAAATAATGAAGTTACACAAATTATTCTGGCTGGCTATTGATCCCCAAAACTGTGTCGCCTCCACTACTGTGCTGACCCAAACTGATGGGAGCTTTACGTTATAATGAAGTGCCACACATGTGCGAGTAGGAGGACGTTGTATGGACCAAGCAAAGGTAATTCCACTCCAGGCCAGGGGGTGACAGGGTGTACTAAACTTTCTTCTGTTATCTCTACAGACCAGCCGCGGGAAAACCTATCTGATTCAGAGCTGATGACTTTGCTTCCGGCACTCAGAGTGACATCACTTCCGGTTCTGGCACCCAGAAGAATTCACTTCCAGTTCTGGTGCCCAGAAGATCGCCACTTCCGGCGCACAGACTGATGTCAGAAGAACATCACTTCCAGCTCCCCTACATCACTTCCGTTCCTACACATCACTTGCAAACCCTCATCAGTTCTGTTTTGGACTCAGTATTGTGAACATCTCTGCGCTGTTCAATAACTTTTTGCAACCAGGAATATTATACGGGTGGCTGCCCCAAACCTTATTAAGTGAGACGAGTCTGTTCATCTTCACAGAAGGTAGTACAGAAAATCAGAAATGATACAGGGATAACATACAAAATGAAAACAAATGGGGGTCAGGCAGGATATCAAACCCAGATTATAGAGCTAGTCTGGCAATTGCATGCTGATTAGCACATTTCACTGTACTCAGTAAACGTGACCCTATAAATCTGAAAACTGCGAACAACTACTGTGCTGCCCATCTTTGAAAATGTATACATTAGGATAAATTTCATCCATTTCTCAATCCATTTTCTAAATCCACTTATGCGGAGCAGGGTCACAGGGAAGCTGGAGTCCATTCTAGCAAGCATTGAGTGCGAGGCAGGAGCAAACCCTGGACAGGGTGACCCCACACATTCATCAGGGGCCAGTTTAGTGTGTAACCAGTGCACCAATGACTTATGATAACGCTGGCAAAGAGAATCAATCCATCCATTTTCTAAACCTGTTTAATTGGGGCAGGGTCATGGGTAAGCTGGAGATCATCCCAGCAAGCATTGAGTGGACACAGTGAACACACACACGCACACACACACAATTCCCCATGTGACAAATAAAGTTTTATCTATCTATCTATCTATCTATCTATCAAATCAGGAGATGATTTACCATTGCCAACCCATCTAACCTGCATGACGTATAATAATGTTGACAAAATCTTTGTGACCCGACATTTGCGCAATAGACATATGAGCACCGACAAAATAGCGCAGATTAAAACGCAACGTCAAAATCCCACCGACAAAATCGCGCAGACAAAATCGCGAAAGTTTCATTAAATATGAATTACTAGTTTAAAGCATATACAGTATAATAATGTTTATTTTAGAAGCCAATATTATGAGATGCGGCATGCCATCAGCATGGCACGCAGGTAGTCCTTAAGATCATACCCTGCATATGTAGGAAGAATTGCAGCAAGACGTCTTGATAGTTGAGCGTATTTAGACTTGCTGGCTACCTGACTGCTGGTAATTCTGCTTTGCATACGATGCGTTATGCCAACCCTCGACTGAGTTATTTGTTCGCGGCATACCATCAGCAGTTATAACAGTTATAACCTAGCACATAATGTGTACATAATGCGCACGTACGCGTTCCACTCTCTTGGCCTCTCTCACGATTTTGTCATGGCGATTTTGTCGGCACACATTTGTCGAAAACCAGTTAGCGGGTTTGTCGGAGCTCATTTGTCCGTCGCGCTTCTATCAGGGCGCATATGTCTGTCGCGCTTTTATTGGTGAACCCAAAATCTTAACTTCATATAATTATACAAGGTTCCATACATTAAAATCTAAATGACCATAAAATGAAAAATTATACAGAGAGAGCATGCAAACTGAACACAGCTGATATCCAGACAGAAATCCTGAAACCAGTTCACAGAAGCTGTGAGGCCCCTGCATTAACAGTCGTGCCACTATCTCACCCTATACTGCAATGTGATATGCAACACATCTCTCTATTATATAAAAAAATCTTGGGGTGAGATGTGATTTTCTCAGAGACACTTTAATGTCCCACGAGACAAGGAGGGCAGCTTCTGTACAGGCTTTAAAATGTTCAAAGCACTGCGAGGCATACAGATCATGCAGCAGGGCACAAGCAGCAGCAGCAGTAAGCCAGCTGATTGACCATAGAGGAGGTAAAAAAAAATGTATTTGTTCCCCATTGTATTACTGTTTAAGAGGGGGTTTCAGAGGAGCGACCGCATCTCCTTAGCGTGCGTTCAGCCCCCCTCTTCACAACGCGAGAGGCAGAGACGCAAAGTAGCTGGTGCGCAGTGTGCCCTGGGGCATAGGGTGTGGGTGAGCAAAGCGAGCAGGGGGCAAAGCCCTCTAGTTATAACAAATATGAGAAAGAATGTCACAACTTCATACAAATTACATGGGCATAGTGAGCAAAGTCCACGCAGCCAGTGACTGAACCACGTATGGAATTCCTATCCCTGGGGCATCATCATTTACTACTGCACCACTGCATCACTATTCATTATACATCACTAGCTGTGTATACCCGTGCTGTAAAAAGCCTGGGATCCTAGAAACTATTGAAATCGTCAGAAAAAAAAATGGAAATGCCAAGTCGGCGGTTTCACCCCCCTTGTCTATCAGCGGCTAAGCGCATTTCTCTCTCGTTTGTCTTTTCTCGGCGGTTTCACTTTGGCAACAGAGTCGCTTTCTTTCAGCTTCCTGCTGTTGCCTCATACTTCTTTCTTCTTCCTACTCGTTAACTTGGGGCCACCTTGCCAGCTCTTTGAGCTTCTTGCTGTAGCCTCGCACTTCAGGGCTGGACAGACAGACACACACACTTCCACGCGTAGACGTTTATATATAAGATAAGAGAGCAGAATGTCCAAGAGGGGGTGGGCAATCATTTGGCCGAGGTCTCAAGGACTTTGACTGGGTCTGCCAATATACAGTAAGACTGTGGACTCCCAGAGGTTTATTTTCTTCAGGGACACTGCTGAGTGGAGTTTTTGTTTTTTGTCTCCTCTCTTGTTCAACAACTTGCATTAATTAATTATCACATACAGCATTGTTGGCTTCCATTTATGTCAGTCAGTCTCAAACTATTGTGCTTTTCTACCTTTTTAAACAAAAGTCTGTATTTTATGTTTATGCCTGATTAAATTTGTAAAACTGTATTTGCATTTCACTTTTGAACTTGATACATTTTCAAACCATCTTAATCAAATTAAGAGTTTATTCCACTGGGTGCAAAACAGGGTACCAGCCCATTGCAGGACCCACTTACCATCACACAAGGTGAACTATGAATTGATGATTGAGCCAACCTTAATGTCTATGGGAATGTGACAACGAGAGGGTCCACAAAGGCAGCATACCAAGTGGATGCTGGCTCCTGCACCACCATGCTGCCCAATAACGAGAGCGATTAGGATAATCAAAATTTATACAGCTAGAATGTGCAAACTGATAACAGACTGTGAAGAGGCAGGAATCAAACCCAGGTTAGTAAAGATTTGAGGCCCCAGCCATAACTACTGTGCTAACACTGAGAGGTGTTATATAATACGATAAAGACAGCAGGAGTAATGATAAAACAGAATGCAGGTCGTGTCCAGGCTGATCCCAGGTCCTTTCAGCTGGGCCACAGCACTGTGTCACCCTCAAGCACCAAATGAGTTCTCTGACATGCGGACACAGTTTGTTACACCGCAGTGGTGACCTACTCTGTCACAGTTATGACTGCTAGAATTGTGGTTATGGTTTGGAACTAAAGATGTTAAATGGGAGGCAATGTACAGGAACACTTTACCAATCAAAGCCACGTGTCCTTCAAATCTCACCATAAATATCTTCTTTGAAGTACATATTTAAAACCAAAATGGACAAAATAAAAAAAAACAACGTCTTTCACCCTCTTCCAGGAAATCTCCAAATGCCGTTGTCTGTATTTATGTGTATTCAAGGAAAAAAAAAGAAAAGAAAGGCGGTTAAAACTTGGTGCTTGATGACTGTACAGATCTGTGATCAAGCGTGGCACTTGGGGGTGGCAAGTGGGGTGACCTAAGGGGGCCCCTCTTTTGAGGTCCGCGTGTCCCCTTCAAGTGGATTTATCAAGTTATATTCTCCAGCTATATTTTGATAAAGTCGGCATGTTTGTTATCTTGCAAAAATTTAGCCGAATACTGTAATGAGAAAATCAGGTGTATGTTAACATTATTTTTATGAAATTCGCATACAACTTTATACAGTCCACACATACCTTTAACAACATCCGACTTATCCGGCCCCGCGTGGGGTTGGTCAGCCCTAGGCCCCGCACACCTCTAAGGTCGCCTCTGTCTGTGATAGAGCACTGCTACCTCACAAATTCAGCATCCTGGGTTCAAATCACATGTTGATGTCAACCATGTCCCATTCAGGATTTCTTCCTGCTGTTAGGGCAAACTCTAATACTTTCATCAAGCACATTTAGGAAACACCTAGATGGTTGATCCATTCTTCAGTCATCAATAGGACCACCTCATACCTCAATTCCTAGTACAGGCCTCTGCGGTTTGCATATACTCCATATGTTTGTGTGAGCTTCTTCAAATACCAGGTACCACAGCCAGGAAGTAGACAAAGAAATAGTTGGGTTGCCAACTGGGGTACCCTGTTTAGTTAGAATAAAAAAGACGGCCTAAATAACAAATGTAAATAACTGCCTTTTCATTGTGAGAGCCATATAAGGTCGCAGTTCTGTGCTGCTTAATCGTCAGGTCACAATGTGACTTCACCTTCCAGGAGAGGTTCCTTTTATATCATCTGGACCAGGAAGGGGTGGAGACTTCCAAGGACTTTGTGGGAGTGGCCAGGCATCCCCCCTGAGTGGCTGATTGATGCTGCAGGGAAAGGAGATACTGTTAGAGTCAGGTGGTACTGTTTGCCTCCTCTGAGTCCGGGAGGTGGTTCCGTGGCGCACATGCATGACACCATCCTACATTACACAGATGTGTGCTAGTTTAGATAGGAGTGCCCTTATTAAGTTAAAGTGTCTCCATGTTTGTTGGGAATTTCAGATGTAGAGAATTTAGGATACAAATCTGTACAGCAGTGCTACCATTTCGAGTGTGCCTTCTGTTAAAGTATATTCTCTTATGCTTGTAATCTATAGCCTCAACTGTATAGCTTTTTATTAATTAATTACATTTTTATATAATAATTTTCAAACCTACTCAAAGTGCTTTACATAAATACTAGGGAACCACTTCTGCCACTACCAATTTACAGCATCCACCAAGATGATAGGATGGTAGCCATTACTGAGCTAGTATGCTCATAACACATTAGCTATTAGGTGGTGAACAGGTGAGAGGCACTGTCAGCCAATCAGAGACATGGAATAATTAGGGGAATAGAATGACCAGACCTGGTGGGCAATTTAGCCAAAATATTGGTGTCTACCCTACATTTTTTGAAATATGCCCAGGGTTCTCATCTGAAGGAAGCCACTATTTTTCAGTATAGTGTTTCTGTCACAGCACTGGGCCATTGAGATCCACATTCAGACTACAGGGTAAGCGCCCCCTGTTGGCTTCCCCAACACCTCTATCAGCAGCAACCCAAGCTTTTCCTCAATGGTCTCCCATCCAAATACTGACCAGGTCCAAATATGCTTAGCTTCAGATGGAATATGTTCTCTGAAGTGCAGGTGGTATCCCCACACCAGTGCTGTTATAGTGATGCAATGGGTAGTGCTGTCTCATGTTGGACTGGGTTCAAATTCCCTGCCTGGTTGTGCATTTAGGAACTTCTGTTCACAGAGGCTATACTAGCCCTTATGTCCTTCTTTCTTTGTGTGTCTTGTTGCCTTTGTTTATCAGACATTGTAGGCCTTTTTAGGACACCATATGACATTACACCTGGGCAAAGATACCAGGCATTTTGTTGTTTTATATATACTGTATCAATATATGATTCAATACACAAACAGGTATTGCTAGCTAAGTGGAGGCAAGGTACGCTCCAAAATGTGGCCAGAGGTAGTCCGACTCGAACAGAGGCTGACGTCACTTTTGCCCCTCATCTCAGCCCGCAGCCTCTCGGATTAGGGCAAATATATCACCCCTGCAATCGAACTATGATTCTTAGTTCGATGAGAGAAGTTACAAAATCAACTGGAATATTCAAGCAAATTATATTAAAAAAAACAAATCTTAATCCATTAAGTAGTTCTCTTATTCACTAGCTAAGTGGAGGCAGGGTACACTCCAAGACGTCGCGAGAGGCAGACCGACTTGAACGGAGGCTGTGTGTGTGAGTGAGGATGGCCCTGCCCGGCTCCTCACTCCTGACGTCACGCTTACCCCTCTCCTTGGCCTGCAGCCACTATGACACTTAACGCGATGACAAAAAGTCATAAAATCATCTGGAATGTTGAAGAAAATTATAGAGGAAAACCTGATCTAAATCCATTAAGTAGTTCTCTTGCGAAAAGCTGACAGACAGACAAGCAGACACACAGATAGATAGATAGATAGATAGATAGATAGATAGATAGATAGATAGATAGATATGATTTTGAAATGTAATGTATATTCCATCTACAGTAGTTTTCTGTGCCCAGAATGGACATCTGTGGACCTCCTGCACCTGAGTTTGGAAGTCTGCTGTAGTGCAGGGTTTCTCAAACTATGGGTCGTTTGCTGCTGTTGGGTCATGTAGGGTTGTGAGTCAATGTTGTATTTATTGGGAATGAGTCACATATGGTTTGGAAAGTTATGGGTTGATTAATCAGTAGACAGTGCTATGAAATCATCAGTTATCCGCCATGGGGGAACTGCTCACCATTATAATGATTGTCAAGGAATGGGTCTTGAAAACACTGATAAGTACAAGATTAGGTCGCGAGAAAAATAACAAGTTTAGGAAACCCTGGTCTATTGGATTTCATTAGCAAACTGGCCAGGAAAATTAAAAAATATTGAACGAGAAATACATAAATACATAACAACAAATAAAAGTCAGTTTATTCACAAATGACTTTCTATTCAACTTATGCTTACAAGAAAAAGCTAAAAAAAATAAATAAGCATTTTAAATAGAGGTTAGCCCATCAGGGCATTGAAAAGTTAAAAATAACATTTATGAGGCTATGAATAAAATTTTCAATATCCAAAATAAATGTTAAAAATATTTTTATATATATATCCAAAATAAATGTTTATAGTAGTATTAGTAGTTCTGTCACATTCACAGAGTACCTTGAAATTCTTCCTTGCAAGTCAGACCTACGCTCAACATGTCGCCACTCTGCCACTGCTAACATCTCTAAATTACCATCTGAGCAAGTGGTAAGAAGTACATCGGGTAAGAAGAGTTGTGTTTTCTATTAAACTAAATGAAGTTATGTATTTCAATATATTTTTGTTTAGATCCTGAATCTGAACTTTTAAGCCCTTTGAAACAAATTGAAAATTGTAAAATTGACAATAAAGAGGATTCAAACCTACGGACTCCATGAGGAAACAGTACTAGCAGGCAAAGCTGCTCCCAGTTTGTTCAACATGAAATAGCAGAAAGGTTGGTATCAAAGGCAGCTTCACCTTTATGTTTTAATTTACAATGTAAATGGTACTACAGCGTTGTACCTTGTTAGCCATTATGAATGTAGTGAGAAGTCAAGAAAAATGACACCTTTTATTGGCTAACTAAAAAGATTACAATATGCCTGAAGAAGGGGCCTGAGTTACCTCAAAAGCTTGCATATTGCAATGTAAATGGTCTAAGAATAAGTGTGCCCTGTACCCAGTATTGTGCCATCCACCTGGTGCTACCAGGACTGGCACAGAAATGTAATGGATAAGTCGGAGGACATAAATGTAGCTCTTTATTAATTTATAATTAAGGCTAAAAAGAAAAAAATGGGCACAATGGCAATTTAATTATGTCATGCAAGTCATTTTTAATTTTTATTTCAGCTCTATTTCTAGATACCCTCTATTTTCAATGAGATTTTCAGATGCACTTTTGAATTAGACAGCAGTTTCTTAACAACAGTATCTTACCAGTAATAGTCCTTTTGGTACACAATGAGAAGAAATGATTAGATGCATGATTAAACACATATAAATATATATAAAATAAATGGAAACAGAAAAATCCCTCAGATTGTCTGATCATCCAGTGAACTGCGATTCCTTTTTCCACATCAGCCTCCTTTTCTTGCTCGTTGCCAACTATTTGTAAGACAAAAACCTAATATTCTCAAAGCAATCCGTTTCCAGTTTGCTGCCCTGCATATTTTTGCAACAGTCTAACAGCAGCTCAGGCTGGTCCTACACAAGCCTAATGTCAAAATGTTAAATGGAGGACCATGAGTTTAAAAACTTAAAGAGGCAGTGAAATATTAGCCAATGTTGTTGAGAAATGACTGCCTCTTTACTCAAGGTGTCAGTGTTTAATGGCGAGTCTGGATGCATAAAAGTTAGTCCAAGCATGAAGGGCAGTAGGATGCTCATGCAGAAAGCCACTTCGTCCCTTAGTTAGTGCGATCAGAAACTTGTCATTTCTCTCGTTCATTCTGTCAGCCTTGAGACGGTCTATGCAGACTTACCTCTGTGTTGTACACCCCATATATCAGAAAGATGGAGAGGCCCTGCAGGCAAAATGGAGGGAAGAAGCTGTTACCTCTAATCATGCCAGCACAAGAAATATCTGAAATAAAAAATATAAAGAGATTCCACCAAACAAAGGGTGGAAAAGTGAACGACAAACATGAAAAAAGAGAGAAAAAACACGGCTTAATCATTAGAGAATCACACTTTTATAGTCTTGAACTGTACTTCAGTATTTATGCTGCTATTTGATTATTTCCTACAGAATCATTACAACAATAATATGACAGAATGTGGCTGCCATAGTGACTGGTGCTAAAGCCTCCCAGCTCCAGGGTTCAACACCCATTGCTCCCAGATTGCTCCTCACATCTTTCAGGAATTTTCTACAAATTCCCTGTTTTTTGTTTTTGTGCATGTTAAGTTAATTAGCAACTCTAAATTGTCCTCAAGTTCAGATTTCCCGTCTAAGGTGTGTTGCCACCTTGTGCCCTATGCCACCTGATTATACTGATAAATGGAGGGAATGGATAGAAGGACTGCACTGATTTTTTATTTTTTTTTACTGGAAGTCAAACAATAACTTATGAGAAATTCATTTCTGAGGTCAAACACAGTGGCTTTCAGTGTCAAGAAACGTTTCACCCTCATTCCCAAATTTTGTCATTACCGATTATACTACAAAAATCTTAAAAAACGTAATTTTATTAAGCATGGGAGTACCTGGATGTTTGGTATTCACTAGCAACAAAAGTTTGACCTTCTTACCTTTATTTTACTTTATTTATTTATTTTGGAATTCATTATTTTTCCCCCCTGTCCTCTCTGATGGTTACTCTGGCTCTACTCCATTATGAATTGCTGTATACTGATACTCTGGACAAGCACAAATTCAGTATTTTTGTACAAAATCTGCAATGCAGATCGAGAAACTTAAGTGGCAGCTCACGGTATATATATTGGAAAGGTACTATATATATATATTATTATTATGATTATTATTGGTGTTGTTACAATAAAAGCTGTTATATCTGCCATGACACATATCTATACTGCAAAGACCCAATAACCCCATCATTCATATGACATTTAAGGTCACGGCCTACTGGATTTGTAAAAGTGCAGTGCAGGCCTTGTATCCCAAACCCAACAACAACCACTCAAGGCTTATTTACTTATCCCTACAGTTATTTATTTTCTTTTGTTTTTCTGTGCTGAATAATAACCATCATTTGTATAATTTGTCCTTCTTTGCAGAGTATTGCATTTGGCATATGAAGCACTCAGTGAGAGGGGGCTAAACACAGCGCAGAAACAAATATCTGCCATGAAGTATGAAAGACCGTATATTGACAAAGTGGACAAAAGGAAGATATTTAGTTACTTGTGACAAAGCAGGTAAAAGGTGTCCTCTAAAAGTGCCCACTTGATACCAGATTGGAACTGTTTTTATGTGCCATGCTGCGCCCTTTGATGTTGAGTTAGTAATGCTATGTTATACAAATTTCAATTGAAAGAGAAAAATACATTTCAGAATGATAATTTCAAACATTATATTATATTATATTATATTATATTATATTATATTATATTATATTATATTATATTATATTGTTCTTCAGCCCGGTGTGGATTTTTCTCCATGTCTGCATTGATTTTCCTCCCACATTCCCAAAGATACATGTCTTAGGTTTGTTGCCAATTCCAATTTTCCTTGGTTAGAGAACACTGCAATCAATTGGTGTCTCGTCCACACCTTTTTCCTGCCTTACACCAGGTGCTGCCCCGCTACAATCCTGAGTTGAACAAAGTGTTATAATACAGCACAGCAGGATGAGAAGCAGTGCCTCACAGAGCCAAAGTGTCCTGGGTTAGAATTCCATGTGAAGACATTTATTTTCTGTGGAGTTTGCTCTTTCATTCCTTATCTGTATGTTTCTGTGTTTGTGTGTATTTTTTTCTGGGTACTCCAATTAAAATGAAATATACTATAGTATCAAAAAATATACTATCACAAATCTGCTTTGATAATCCAGGGTCACAGAGACTATCCTGGCAGTACAAAGCACTAAACAATGATGGGCAGGGCATCATTCTACCACAGGGCTCATCCTCTTTAATAAAACCCCTGCATGCGTCCAGGTGTCCATGTGTGTGTGTCTTCTGGTGAAGTGCGCATGTGTGGGGCCACACATGTTCAGTCTCTCCCTGTGAAATTCCCTGTGCAGAGAGAGAGAGACACACACACACAGGCGCGAGAGAGAGACACACAAACACACAGGCGAGAGAGAGAGACACACACACAGAGGCGCGTGAGAGGGACACACACACAGGTGCGAGAGAGAGACAAACACACACAGGTGCGCAAGAGAGACACACAAACACACACAGGGGCGCGAGAGAGAGACACACACACAGGTGCGAGAGAGAGACACTCAAACAGGCACATGAGAGAGACACACAAACACACACAGGCACATGAGAGAGACACACAAACACACACAGGCACACGCGTGCATTGTTGCAATGTTACTTTTCTTGGTTGTTTATTAAATTACAGATTTTCCAAATATTAATTTTTTTCTCTGTGCTTAAAACTCTTTAAAAAATGTGATTTTAGCGAGCGGTTCGTAGCACTATAGTGCAAACTCTTGCTGTGTTACTTTTCTCTGTTGTTCAAGGTTTTCTTAGTATTATTCAATGTTTTTACATTTAGTTTACTATTACGCTGTGCATTCAATGGTATAATTAACTATATTTGTGCTTAAAAATCCTATGGGGGAAATTACTTCGGTTCACGACCAAATTGGGTTACAACCAGAGTTTTGGAACGAATTATGGTCGTGAGCCGAGGTTCCACTATATTACTGTCAGACAAAATTACAGACATTTTACAGAAATACAAACCAGTATTACTGAGAGAGAAAATTAAAGGCACACAATACAGTGACGCATATTACAGCCACATACAAGGTCCCTTGCCATTTAATATAGACTGTTCATACAAATGTTTATGCACTACTGTTCTAGCGCCCGTTATTGTAATGGGCTTAATGTCTAGTCTGGTATAAACAAGTACATTTGGATCTGTGTGGAAGCAGTACCATAAACATTGTGCCACCTAATAATCTAATCTCATCTAATCTAATTCACTGACTTTTCTCAGTATTGTGGCACAAGGCAAGACCCATGCCTGTTCTGCATTAATAATATAATACAATATAATTAAAATAATCATAAAATAATATAATACAACATAATATAACTATATAACATTCTTACACTTGCTTACTCAAATTCAAAGATGCACAAAAAATGTATAGTATATAATATAATATAATATAATATAATATAATATAATATAATATAATATAATATAATATGAGTGGCGCAGTGGGTAGTGCTGTTGCCTCGCAGTTAGGAGACCCAGGTTTGCTTCCCGGGTCCTCCCCGTGTGGAGTTTGCATGTTCTCCCCGTTTCTGCGTGGGTTTCCTCCGGGTACTCCGGTTTCCAGCCAGAGTCCAAAGACATGCAGGTTAGGTGCATTGGCGATCCTAAATTGTCCCTGGTGTGTAGGTGTGTGTGCCCTGTGGTGGGCTGGTGCCCTGCCCGGGGTTTGTTTCCTGCCTTGCGCCCTGTGTTGGGTGGGATTGGCTCCCCATGTTAGGATATAGTGGGTTGGATAATGGATGGATAATATAATGTAATATAACATTTTCTGTCAGTCATTTTCTAACCATCCTGAACAGGGTCACACCATTCCATCACAGGGCAAACACTCGCACATGCGCACAAACACTAGGGCTAATTCAGAATCACCAATTCACCCAATCTGCATGTCGTTGGACTATGGGAAGAAACCAGAGCACCCAAAAATAATAGTATATTGTATTTATATAGTTCCTTTCCCACCCAAAGGAGTTCCACGCAGGCACAGGGAGAACATGCAAATTCCACACAGGGGGGACGTGGTATATGAACTCTGGTCTAAGTTCTGCAAGGCAGCAGCACCTCCACTGTGCCACTGGACATCCATAATATAATATAAGATAATATATGTCTGTGTGAGTATATGCATAATATAATAATGCTTAAATTACTAAATAAGGGAAACTTATTTTGTTTGTTTAAACAGCTTAAACCAACAGATTTGAGACGTTTCACAAGGTTAGTCTAAACAGTTGCTGGGGTTGCTAAGGAACTCTATTCATGGCATTGCTCTCTAAAACCACCAAACAAAACAAATGTAAAAGGAAAAAAATAAAAGTAAATCAATGAAATTTCCCACTTAACAGGGAGCAGGAAGATATTTCTAAACACTTCAGTAAAGTGGAAAGAAATTGTTTTATATTTGGGCCACAAACCTCTGTACATTTTATTATGCTAGTAATTGAACACACACTGATATGCCAAATGGCCTTCTCTTCTTTGATGGATTACCGTACTGTACGACTATAATAAGGGACATGGACTTAACACTGTGTGCTAAACTCAACCAGAGAATCATTTTTAAATCACTTTAGTAATGTGCTAATTATGCACTTCAGGTCTGCTTTTAATCATAATAATTTTTACTGGTGTGTGAACAAAAACATTTTTTTCAACACTGAGTCTTAAGTACCTCTGTAAATATCAAAAGTATTTTTATTTTTGAGAATCTGAGACATTTTTATAAGAACCTTCTTTTCACAATGGATGAAGGGGACTTAACATTACCAGCACCAGACTGGATGAGGCTTCCATTATAGTGAGGATTTGAATGAAATCTCAGCACATAATTTCAAGCTTTACTCCATTCTGTGCCCAGCTGAGTCACGTCCGCTGTTGGATGTCTTGCTTAGTCAGAGGTCAGTGTTTAAGACTGAGTGTCGTTTTAACCATCTTTTCTGTATGGATCCCCTAACAGACATAACACAGGACTGACTGCAGTTTTGTGAATGAAAGTTAAATTAGGAAACACAACATAACAAATGGACACAGTGGGAGTTCTGTTTAAATTTACATAGCAAAAGATGTCACTACCATCTAAACCATTCATTCACTTTAAGATAAACTAACATTTATATGCAGTTTTTAGAAATGGCATATTCTACCCTCAGGCAGTGCATTATTCAAACAAATATCTGCACTGACAAACTATTGTTATTTTTTTGGCTATTGTCATGAGCCCTCGTCAAGAAGAATTCAGCACATTTGTGGCCCGCAGCAGAGACTTGAACTTGAGTAGATTTACTTTCCAGGTAGGCACATCATATGCTACAATGCAAAGGATTTTTTTATATATATTTTTTCATAACTTCTAGTAAATATTGAATAACAGACTAACACCTCTAGATAATTAAAGAGATTTTTAATTCATTTTTTTTACTTTTTTTTAATTCCATTTTTGTTTTGATTTTGTGTTTTTATATATTATTTTTTTATATATATCCATCCATCCATTATCCAACCCGCTATATCCTAACTACAGGGTCACGGGGGTCTGCTGGAGCCAATCGCAGCCAACACAGGACGCAAGGCAGGAAACAAACCCTGGGCAGGGTGCCAGCCCACCGCAGGGTGCGCACAAACACACACACACTAGGGTCAATTTTAGACTTGCCAGTCCACCTAACCTGCATGTCTTTGGACTGTAGGAGGAAACCCACACAGACATGGGGAGAACATGCAGACTCTACACAGGGAGGACCCAGGAAGTGAACCAAGGTCTCCAAAATGCGAGACAGCAGCGCTACCCACTATGCCACCATGCCACCCCATTTTGTATATATTAGATTGAAAAACATATATATATGCACAGACACTAGTCCTAGGTTCAAGACACCTTTTATTGAAAAGACTACCCTTACAGGCTTTCTTTTCAAACACAACTTCCAAACCTCTTCCCAAAACCGACTCCCTGGATGACAGACCTCCTTTTTAAACCTGACCTGGGAGCACACCTGGTGTCAAACCCTTGTCTCCAAGAAGCATGTCCAGGTATGGTGGAACCTCTCTGGGACACGGGATTCACCTCACAATTGCTACCATTCTTGGTACCCATGTTACACATCAGGACAACCCTATAGAACCACTACTCCCATCCTGCCCTGCAGGTGTTCAGATTGGAGATCACCAAACAAGATGCTGCCACCCAGTGTATTGGTAGATAATGTGAATATGGGAGGCAGTCGACCACCATCCTTTATTCATACCCCTGGCTAGGTAAGTGATTCTCATCTATCCCTGCCAAGATCCCAGGCCCTTCTATCATGGTGGCAATTGATGGCAGTCTTCTGACAGAGACCTTCTATTATATTAGCCTCCAGTCCTGGCAAGAGAAAAGAGTTCATTCAGCTCATATGCCAGTCTGTCCATGGCTATATATATATATATATTGTCACACACGTGCGAGTTGGAGGCAGTCAAAGAGCCTAAAGGTGAGTGAAATCTCGCGAGACAAGGGTTTATCACGTGGTACTTACCTGAATCTCTTTCTATCTACAGAAAACCGGAAGACAAATAAAACATTTCCAAACTCACAAATCCAAAATGGCCGCGATGACGTCACTTCCGGTTTCCATCTGATGACGTCACTTCCGGTTCCCACTCGATTACTCCAGTCTACTCCTGGTGATGTTGGTTCCGTGGTCCCGCCTCCAATCATCACTTCCTGCCAACCACTTCCTCCCATCATCCCATCTGCTATATAAACGCCATTTTGTAACAGTATTTCATTCATTGTGTACTGAAAAGTCATATTTGAATCATTCTTTTCATTGCTGTCTGGACGACAATATACGGGGATAAAACCCCAAATCTTTTTCTATTTGAAAGGACTCTTTATTTTATTACAATATATATATATATATATAGAGATATATATATGCAGTATATCTATATATATTGTGGTATATGGCCGGCCATTCATCCCAGCCAATACCCACAGGCTGCCAGATGGAGCCCTCCCTATAGCATGGAGGTGCCCCGAATTCCAGCAAGGCATCATGGACATTGGAGTTTTCCTTCACAGCCCTGCCGGATACCATGGGGGTCACCAGAGGACGCTGCAGGGAGGATCAAGGACTATTTGCCCTACAGCCTGGAAGTACGTCCCAGTCACGTGGACAGAGGAAATGACGTACTTCTGGGTTGAAGAAAAGGAGTTTAAATCTGACCCGGAAGTGATAAGAATCACATGGACTGGGGGAGATCGGAAGCACTTCTGGGTCAGGGAATATAAAAGACTGTGAGAGATCCCAGACGGACGAGCTGAGTCGGGAGGAAGGGTGACAGCGTGTTTGGGAGTGGAAGATTGGATTATTAATTATTGTATTGTTATTGTATACGAGTATTATGAAGTGGAGGGTGCTTTGTGCACATTTATTATAATAAAAAGTCAGTAATTTGGACTTTTATATGGTGTCTGGTGTCTGATCTGAGGGTTCAAGGGGACGACAGCGCCCCCTATCTGTCACAATATATGGCTTACTAAAAGCTGGTATACAAATATATTCTGTATGTATGCATACAATCTGGATAGGCAAACTAGTGGTTGGCACAGTTACCTCACATCTGCACAGACCTGAATTTTTTTCTCAACAAGGTCACTGTCTGTGAAGCTTACACGGTTTCCTTGTGTTGGGTGGTGGACCATGGGGTTCTATTAAAACGGCTTGAGTGTGAAGTCAGTATTCAAGGATCTGCACTAAAATGGTTTGTCTTCCAAGATCACGGCTAAAGTTTAAGGGTGGCAGGGCTTTTTCAGTTATTGCTCCAAAACTTTGGAACGATCTGCCTCTCCATATCAGATCTTCTCCTTCAACTGAGGTTTTTAAGAATCAGTTAAAAGCCCACTTTTTCTCCTCCGCCATCTACAGTGGGTGAGGTCATCAGGAGGAGGAGGATAGACATAATTTTGAATTAATTGTTTCATAAAATTGGTAGTTTTATAGTAGCCTTACATGTTTCTTTGTTTAGCACTTTGGTACAAGTTCAAGTGTTTTTAAATGTGCTTTATAAATACATTTGATTGATTGATTGATTGATTGATTCATATGTTAATATGTAACCACCACAGCCTCCAGACAGACCTCTTTTACATGTTACATTAATTGGTGACTGTGAATCATGACAAAAGGACAATAACTGTGGGAGGTCAGCCTGTAATTACCTCAGGGTTGGTTTGAGCCAAAGACTGGTTACAGCTCCCAGCACATTGTAAAGAGTGGATAGATGGCAAAATTTAATTCTTACAGCGTATGAGCTCACTAATACCAAAAAAGCAGATGGCTGCCATTATTATATAATGGCTCAAGAAAGGAACTGTTCACGGGTGGTGAGGCTGTTAGTATATATATACAGTGTATATATATATATATATATATATATACTGAGCAAAAAAAGAAACGTCCTCTGACTTTCACCTGTGTTTACTTTCAGTAAACTTAATGTGTAAATATTTGTATGAACACTAAAAGAGTCAACACCATAGGACATAAACTAAAAATGTTTCACAATGTGTCCCTGAATGAAGGGAGGCTCAAAATCAAAATATATATATATATATATATATATACACAACACATGAATACATATTTATCTAATGCATGTATCCATTGCGGGCAGCACAGTGGCGCAGTGGGTAGCGCTGCTGCCTCACAGTTAGGAGAGCTGGCTTCACTTCGCGGGTCCCCCCTGTGTGGAGTTTGCATGTTCTCCCCGTGTCTGCGTCGGTTTCCTCCGGGTACTCCGGTTTCCTCCCACAGTCCAGAGACATGCAGGTTAGGTGGACTGGCGATTCTAAATTGACCCAAATGTGCGCTTGGTGTGTGTGTGTGTGCCCTACGGTGGGCTGGCGCCATTCCTGGGATTTGTTCCTACCTTGCGCCCTGTGTTGGCTCCAGCAGACCCCCGTGACCCTGTAGTTAGGATATAGCGCGTTGGATAATGGAGGGATAGATGTATCCATTACTAGTCTGCCAGAGCAGCATTACCACTATGTGACCAGGCCCTTCTACTCACTTTCTGTCATAAACTGATTTTTATGTAATAAAGTCAATTTATACCCCTTATCCATTGATTTCCTTCACACACATAGTCTGTTGTGTACGGTATATGTGTGTATTGCTATACACATTGTAATATAATCAGACTGAACAAGGTAAAAGTGGATCCCTATTTATTTAGGTAATCTGAAAACAAAACCAGATGAAAATTGCAAAAGGAGCTTTGTGAATCTATGTTCTCTTGCAAAAGAGAAAGCTACTGGAGAGAGTCATCTTCTCATAGTAGCAGATTCTTACTGAATGCCGGCTCCCAAGAGTTGCTGTTCTTATATGGAGTCTGGGGCAGAAGAGAAAACAGCTTTGTGACAGCAGATGAAGTGACGCTAAAGTTCTTCCAGCCGGCAGTCATCTGCTTTGAAGGTAAAAGGGAAGAAGGTGTTCATGAGAGTGCCGACTCCTGGTCCAGAGGTGAATTACATACCATTTCAAGGCTTTGAAGATGCTCCCTAACTGCACATGTCCGGTGATATATAAATATATATGGTATATGTACTGTATGTACATAACCATTCATAAACAATATACATAGGATGCACACCCAGATGTAGAGTTTTATTGAATTCTGCATAGCCAGTATGGTACAAAATGTACTAAATTTTACAGCTAATGAACATTAAATTATTTATTGTTTTTTCCAAAGGTATACAGTGTGTACAGTATGGGTCTAAATACAGAGTTAATTTAAACAATTACCAATCGTGCTACACGTCTAAGACATTGTCTACATAATCAGCGTTAAGCAAACGCATATGTCTCTGTCATATTCCATTTGGTATGGGATTGGTCAAAGCTGTATTATCGTTTGTGATGCACCATCTATCGGAATGGCAAATGCAACATATTTTATTACTAAAGACGTTTGTGGTGCGCCGTTTATTGGAATGACAGAGACATAGCAACCGGACAGAAACACAGAGCCTTATTCTTTTAATAATATTGTGCACACTTTATTACATATAGTGGTATTCTGTTTTTTTACACCATTAGAAAAACCAATGAATGAATAGATCATTATAAATGCCATAATTACAACTTTCCATACATCTTGAATTGTAAAAGTAAAATCCAAGGAATCATGCAGTGACCGACTCGAAAAGGGGTCTGATAATATCTGACACAAGTGTCTCTTTCCCTTGTTGATAACTGAACATCCTTTGGATAGAAAGTGTCTCGCACAGCCAGAACCTCCCCGGATTACTTGGTTTTCTGAATCAAATCCGGGCTGAATTTTTTTTTTTCCCCCCTCTTTCCATTTTTTGTTTTGTAGGTATTTCAGCTTTACCACATAAAATCGCTCTGTGACAGATGCCTGCAGAAATGCACTATTCGATGAAAGTTTCTGACCAACAATTTCAAAGCAGCCCACGAGATGACAAAATCTTTATAAAAATATACATCCGATTCAGTAAACACAGAGCCTTATTGAGAACAGGTTTGAGAAGCAATGTTCAAGGAAGACGTGGCTTGCTTTAAATGAATTTGGCTAAAACACTGCGCTGAACAAGCGTGGATTAAAATAACCGCAACGCAGCGCGTTACAAAACCTTTTGTGAAGAGTCCACTCAGGCATTTCTGGCCCCCACCCCCCATTACGGTGAGCACAAATATTTCTTTTCAAATTTCAGGCTATACATCAGAGAAGCATTTACTGCTAAACATAGATTGAGAGTGAATGCATTGTACACTGCAATGAATAAGAGCCCTAGCTTCTCATTATTTTGTGACAAGATACAGAAATTCACTTTACTTTTCATTTAGGGGCTTCTGCTCCAGTTTATGGATGTATGCCTTCATGCTTTTACTTACTTCCTTTGCTCCAGCCGTAGGTAATAAATGATTATAAATTTTCACAGATGACCACCTCTCCTCCTCTCTTACCCTTAATGCACAAAGTTAGGAAGCTGCAGGTAAAAATTTCACAAACACTTTTATTTATGATGTTGTCCTTGGTAACAGAAATTTCAATGTACTGAAATGAAAAGTATGATTAAGGGGACACAGTGTCTCAGCAAGGAGAGTGGAGGGCAGCTTTCTATTTTCCCCGGAAAATATATAATGCTTTCTGACACGAGTTTTTACTCCAAATGGACTTGACAGAGTGGTGATGGAAGGAAGTCACAAAGGTGTACTGGGTTCAAGCTCCCGAGAGCAAAGTTTCCAAGCAGAACTGAAACGTAGCCCCAGTGCTTAGCGTAATCAAGTTACCAAAGCTTTCTGAAGGGTCAGCCTTATTGAGGAGCAAGGATCTGAAATGGTGTCTTTTAAAACAAAAAGATATTTTATTCATGTTTAAAACAGGAAATGTGCTTTCAGTCTCTTTGTGTTCCCTGTTAACTTAATGCCTCATATATCAGCACAAATGTAATGTGAAATATCAACTGGCTAGTCTGAAACTTTTGAAAATCTTTCGAAAAGCATTTTGCTTAGTTGTATTTATTATATTTCACATTTCACACAAATAAAATTAAAAATAAAATGTTCAATACTTTTATAAACTCCATCCATTTGTCCTTTTCAAATCTGCTTAATCTGATTCAGGGGTGTGAGTTCATCAAAGGGCCCATCCATCCTCATTATCCAACCCACTACATCCTAACTACAGGGTCACGGGGGTCTGCTGGAGCCAATCCCAACCAACACAGGGCGCACGGCAGGAAACAAACCCTGGGCAGGGTGCCAGTCCACCACAGAGCTATATAAGAGGTGAGTCAAAATTATGTTAAAAAAATCTATATTTTCTGTGCTACAGAAATATTGGCAAAAATAAAAGCCATCATTCTCAGCTAAAGTTTTCAGATTACCTAAATAAATAGGGGTCCACCAACTCTTTTACCTTGTTCAGTCTGATTATGTTACAATGTGTATAGCAATACATACATATACACAACAGACTATGTGTGTGAAGGAAATCAATGGATAAGGGGTATAAATTGACTTTATTACATAAAAATCAGTTTATGACAGAAAGTGGGTAAAAGGGCCTGGTCACATAGTGGTAATGCTGCTCTGGCAGACTAGTAATGGATACATCCATCCCTCCATTATCCAACGTGCTACATCCTAACACAGGGTCATGGGGGTCTACTGGAGCCAAGCCCAGCCAGCACAGGGTGCAAGGCAGGAAACAAACCCTGGGCAGGGCACCAGCCCACCACAGGGTACACACATACCCACACACCAAGCACACACTAGGGACAATTTAGAATCGCCAGTGCACCTAACCTGCATGTCTTTGGACTGTGGGAGGAAATCCACGCAGACACGGGAGAACATGCAAACTCCATGCAGGGAGGCAAACCAAGTCTCCTAACTGCGAGGCATCAGCGCTACCCACTGCGCCACCATGCCGCCCTACAGTATATACATTATATGGAAATCTCTCTCTCATCTGGGTGAGATTCTGTATTTAGCAAGAATAGCATTAAAAGAACTCTATTCCTGCAAATTGTTTGAAACATTTCACAAAAATCCAATTAAAAATAAAATAAATATTACTTTGCAAACCATCCATCTGTCCTTTTCAAATCTGTTTAATGGGATTTAGGATCACAAGGCAAGATGGGGTGCAAGTCCATCAAAGGCCCAATGCCCACCCTTAACTCACTCCAGGCCAGTTTCATTTACCATGCACACTTGTTTAGGATGTGGGAGTACAACCAGTGTACCCATTAAATAAAAAAAAAAACAACAACACTACCAGTGACTGCAGCAGAATTTAAACACAGGACCCCAGTGCTACCGACAGCACCACCAGGCGACCCTGAGTGCAAATCACTTTATTCTTATGACTGTTTTTATTTAGTTAGTACTCTCTTTAATAGCTTATGCATGTTAAGATCAAGATCCCTTCAAACTGTCAAAACATGTTAAATTGTGTAATGAATTTGTAGTTTCCTTTCTTGTTTTATATCATGTTAAAAAGGTGTATAATATGGTTTAATGCATGCAGGTGCTTAAAGTAATGTGTTACCAGACCAATGGTGCTTTCGTTTAAACAAATTAAAGGTAAACTGCTTGGTAGAAAGCAAAGTGCTGGACCTTTGAAATAAATGATAATAAATCCATGAAAAAATATTTTCTGTGCTACAGAAGTATTGTCAAAAATACAGACCATCATCCAATCCACTATATCCTAACCACAGGGGTCTGCTGGAGCCAGCACAGGGCACAAGACAGGAGACAAACCCTGGGCAGGGTGCCAACCCACCGCAGGACACACACAGGGCACACACCAAGCATACACACTAGGGACAATTTAGGATTGCCAATGCACATAACCTGCATGTCTTTGGACTGTGGGAAACCCACGCAGACACGGGAGAACATGCAAACTCCTCACAGGGAGGACCTGGAAAGCAAACCCCTGTCTCCTTGCTGCAAGGCAGCAGTGCTACCCACTGCGCCACCGTGCCGCCCTAAATACCATCATTCTCAGCTATATACAGGGTGAGTCAAAATTATGTTAACATTTGAATGATGGAAACAATTTCTTCACAAAGCATACTTCATATGTGCAAGATGATTTACAGGAATGTCTCAACCTGTTCACCATCATGTTCAACACACATACCATATGTGGCACATACATTGTCAACAAAAGATGAATATAAGTACATACAGTACATAGCAGTACCATTAGTGTTAACATAGTATATAATGTAGAAATTGCTCTCTCATCTGGGTGAGATGCTGTATTTAGTAGTTTGAAACATTACACAAAAATACAATTAAAAATAAAATAAATATAACTTTGCAAACCATCCATCTGTCCTTTTCAAGTCTGCTTAATCTGATTCAGGATCACAAGGCAAGATGGGGTGTGAGTCCATCAAAGGCCCAATCGTGCTCACCCTTAACTCACACCAGGCCAGTTTCATTTAGCATGCACAACCAGCACTAAAAATTAAAAATAATCATAAAAAAACCAAAAGCACAGCCAGTGTCTGCACTAGAATTTAAACACAGGACCCCAATGATACTGGCAGCACCAGCAGGCCGCCCTTCTTGCAAACCATGGCCAACATTTTATTCTGATGACTTTTTTATTTAGCAATCTCTGCAACAGTTTATGCATATTATTGTCCGGATCCCTTCAAATTACCCAAAAAAATATTAAAGTATGTAATGAATTCAGAGTTTCTAATGCCTGGTAAAGCACAAGTTACTCTGATTTGCAAAGAATGCATTCTTAAGCTGAGTGGTGCTTGCTGTTCTCAGCTCAATAATTTCAGCATTTTATGACATACCAGGTAGGGGTAATGGGTTGTAGAGGATGGATTAGCTCAAGATTTTGGATTGTTTCTTTCAGACTTCATATAAAGACAGAGACTAACATCCATCCATCCATCCATTATCCAACCCAATAAATCCTAACTGCAGGGTCACGGGGGTCTGCTGGAGCCAATCCCAGCCAACACAGGGCGCAGGGCAGGAAACACACCCCGGGCAGGGCGCCAGCCCACTGCAGGCAGAGACTAACATCAGAATAAAAAAGAAAAGAAAATGGTACAACTGTAGAAGTTATGTGAAGCTAAAATCTGCAGCCACTGCAGCCCTCCAAGACTGGACTTGAGGACCCCTGCAGTAAGGGCTTGATCATCTTGCTTTCCATAGGCCCTAAAACACTAATTCTATAGCTAACGTCTGCTAAATTGCAGACATGCATTTGGAGACATGCGACATTATGCAGGGTTTTTGAAACAATTAAAAAGTGCTGCAAACACGTAAAACAGTATTTAACGCTTTTTCTCAATGTGTATTGGAACAACAGGCATATTGACACCTTCTGAAAATGAAAGCCTCCAGGAAATTGGTAGCTCTGTGTATTTATGATTAGAGATTAACAAAGGGGAATTTAACTGTTCTCTCACACACACCCGACTGTACTGTACATGCCTTCTTTGCTACACATCAATTTTCAAATGAAACTGGCAAGTCTGCTACTGTCGGCCCTTTTTCGTTTCAGAATATTTCGATGCGATAATCTGTATTTTTACATTTTCAGGGAAGAGTAAAATTCTCAACAAACCTTGTAATGACCTTTCGTCCGCTACAGATCTGATACGACTTGTAGGGAAAAAGGAGAATGTTGTGTGATTTGCAGACAGTTTTTTTTTATTTAGATTTTAGCATCTTAATCAAAAGAGATTTTAATTGAATTTCATTCCTAAAAATATATTTTAATAGCTGCAACATCTAACAAAAGATTAGGATACTGAGAGTAGAAAGGTGAGTCTGTTTTTCTTTTCTAAATACACAGAAAGTTTAATGAATGCAGTTATTCAGCCATTCCTACAGGGACTAAATTTGTAGAGACATTTTAAAAGACGCATCTTCCTGGCTAAAAGTGCAATGTGCCTCGCTGAGCGGCGGTCACTGCCAGGAGTATCATGGGGTCATTAAATGCTGTCCTGGCTCCACCTATAGGTCAGTTAATAAATTAGCACTGCGAAACACTCACCCACAGCCTTGAGATCTGCAGCCCAGGAGGGATGGAGTCCTTTAACTCGAAAGAGTAGGAGAGAAGACTGAACCCAAAACAAGAGGATTCTCAGCAGGGCCATTCATTCAAGTGTGGATGATGTTCCCTTGCCTGGCCAGGATGCTTTCATAATGAAATACAACATGGATAGATGGGCGTTCCTCCCGGCATATCTACTGCTCACTGTCCCAGCTGGGAGGCCACCATTGAGGCACCACTTGGACAGATGAAGGGGGCTGCTTCTCAAAATGTTCCCCCAGTGCACTAGGTGGCAATGTTCCTTTGGTATGGCTCCTGTTTGGACACCCGCAGGGGTGTGTGGGATGTGGAGGGCAGCTTTGTTGGGATTTCTCACTAGAGGGCACTGCTGGGAATGGATTCTCTTGTTTTATTGTGGTTTGGACTGAATTGTGTGGTCAGTGCTTCCTGAATGTAGTGTTGTGCTACCGGAAGTGTTTCCCCAGTCCAGCATATAAGAAGCCATTCTGTCTCATCTAAATAAATATTTTTGTATTTAACATGGTATCTACAAACAGACTTTTTCTTCAAAATACACACTACCCCAAACAAGTCTGTCCTTCTTTCTTCTCCACAAAGCTCCAGATGAGCTTTCTACATCTACTTTCCCAACTCCAAGACCCCTGAGAGGAGTGAAGGGAAAAGGAGGAAAGAATTGTGTTTGGGTTTGTTGCTATTGTAAACAGAAACCTTTCTGAAGATACTTGACTGGTGTGGAGGAAGTTTTTGTCTGGTGTTTAGAGGCTCTGTTGCCCCCCTATAGGCCACAACATTATTGTCAATTGTACAGCAGAAGAACACTGAAAGGCCAGTTTCACATGAACGCACTTAAACAAATTCATCAAATTACTCTTAAGACCACATGATGTGTGAAATAAATATTTTGCCCAGGATTCATGGAACTCTGAATTAGTTGTACAGTAATATTATCCATCCATCTGGTTTCAAAGCCACTTAATCCAGTTCAGGGTTGCAGGAGTCAGGGCTCATCCCGGCGGCTGTAACCGAATATAACATTCACACTATTTGTGGAAGTATTGTAATACAGTCTTTGTAATTTGCTCTGACAAAACACAGATTGCTGAAGTAATTTTTCTTGAGAGTTTACTTTATTCCAGTGATTAAATATGTCCTGCTTTTATAATATTTTGCAGGTTGCAACAACAAACAATAAAAGATAAATGAGGTCTTTCTCTAATTAACATTTAGATCTTTGTTCTAAGCCCATTGTGTTTCACTTAAAGGTTCTGACGCCAGAATGTTTCTGAAAGACCAGACAGTTAACTCTACTTTTGGCATTTTCTCATTTAAGTGACAAGGCTACTCCTTGATTCTAACTCATATTCAATAATAGCTACTGCTGCTTCCTTCTCTAAAATAATTTTATTTCTATCTCAAAAACCCATAAAACAAGAACTCTGTCACTTATTGGACTGCAGAACTAAGTCCATTGAGGTTGATGGTGGGTGTAGATGTTTACGAATTTAATCAGTACAAGAGCACCAAATGCATTCAAAGAATACAAAGAATGAGCAAGAACCTGAGAGATTTCCCACAAACTGACAGGTGGCAGCATAGCTGACCTCTACAGCGAAGGAAGTATTTAGTAGCAACACAATGCAGAAAAGGTGGGGGAGAAGAAAGTAAGAAAAAGTGGCTGATGTTACCAGGAAGTACACCGCTAGCAGAGTTCTGAAATGGTCTCTGTGCGGCGCACCACTGGAGCTCTCCTCTTAGCATACACCATAAGGAGACAGCCTCTGAGCCGGACATTACACGTTTGCAGCTGACCACCGGCAGTTAACCATGGTGCGGATCTACAAACTGAGATGCTTCATTGTGTGAGTCTACAGCAAGTCATTTGGTGATAAGGATGGGATTTGCAAAGTATACAGGTGGAGGGTAATGGCAACACTGCGCAGAAAAGCTGACAGAGCAACTACTCCTGAGATAGATGTTGACCACCGGCAGTTCGCCACGGTGCGGATCTACAAACTGAGATGCTTCATGGTGCGAGTCCACAGCAAGTCATTTGGTGATAAGGATGAGATTTGCACTATTGCCAGGTAGAGTGTAGTGGCAACGCTGTGCAGAAAAGCTCACAGAGAGACCACTCCTGAGCCAGATGTGGCAGATTTGCAGTTGACCACCGGCAGATCACCACGGTGCAAATCTACAAAGTGTGATACTTCGTGGTGTGAATCCACAGCAGTGTGCCGTGCACTGTGTCCAGTTACTTGGAGCTGACTTCACTTACCTGTCCTTTTCAGTGATATTGGTGTTCAGGGATACAGAGACCCCCGTGACCACCAGATAGAGCTCTGGGTGTTGGGACAACCTCGGGAATTTATGACCACTGACTTGCTTCCAGACTGGTGTCTGAAGCTGTACCATGATTAGAATTTTCTTTAATATTATCATTTTTCTTAGCCATTAAAAATCATGAAAACCTCTTTTTGGGGATTTTGAAGGTCAAGGAACCGTATTGTCTATTTTTGGTTCCGGATGTGTTTTCACGTTGTTTATTTTTTATTTCTCTCTCCTGCAATGCAATGCAATGATCATTGTGGACACAGAACACACATGAAATGCAAGTGTTCCAAATAACGATATAGCATTTATAAAAGGTGTGATTTTGCTTGACTTCTCACTCTATACAGCTCCAAGCAACTGACACGCAGGTAAACAGACTTGAGCTGAGAAAACTGTGCGGGTGGGGATGTGATAGCAGGCTGCTTGCTGCTTACTGCTTATCAACACATTTAAAGGACAAAAGATGCTGACGGAGAGGTGCGAACGGATTTAAGGTGGGCCGGATTTACGAGTTTTTCTTAGGCTCTGGTAATTCTAGTGTTTAGAGGAGGTACAATTTATCATTTGTTGTGCAGAAAATGAGTTGGGTGGATCCTAACTGTTACTTAAATAAATTGTTCAACAGGGACACAGTTTGAAACTAATTAATTTCACACAAATGTGAGAAAGTTCTTATTCGCACAGAGAATTATACATACATGGACTAAATTGTCAAGTATTGTGGAAGGAAGTAAAACTTTAAGGGCCTTCATCATTAGAACTGATGCTATTTTGGAGACATTAGGTGAATGCAACTGGTAAGCTTGATGGGCTGAATGGCTTGTTCTTGTCAAAATTGCTCTAATGTTCTAATCAGTTTATCCTGGTTATTTCAAAGTTTAGTACTTCCAATATCATATCCAGTGGGCAGGAGTAACAGCTTGGCGATGTAGTGCCACTGCAGGACATCATAAAGAGAAAGAGAACGGAGAAGAACAGTTCATAATAATTGTCATGCTTGCATAAATGACTAATAAAGAGAGTTGCAATATGAACAGTGTTGTACATGAGCTATGGGAGCACCCCTAAGGATTGAAGCAGGCATCCAGAAGATACACAGACGGTAACCAGCTTTTCTCTTTTAACCTGCAGAGAGGAGGACAGTTCCCAAAAGCATGCATAATGTCACTGCCAATACCGCAATGGGTGCCCCAACCCTGCCTTCGGGACAACTATATACAGTAGGAACAAAAGCCCCAGAGGTCGACATTCACTTATGAACCAGCAACTGGTGACGATAGAATGTGCACCTAAGAAGCAATTAAAACTTTTCTTGTTCCAAGACCACAACATTCTTTACCCGTGTTTCAATTGTGTTGTGTGCTCTCCTTAAATGGGGCTACCAACTGAGACCCCAACTTCATGTGATGTTGGTCTCTTTCTTTTACATAAGTGAATTAGCAGCTGTAAACACAGGATGCTGGGTTTAAGTAGTAAGACTGATAAGGCATCTTTTATGCAAGTAAGCAGAATATTTAAAAACTTTAGGACTATGCATCTAAAAGCCTGACCTGTTCTTTGGACGCCTTAGCAGGCTGGCATCTTGAGATCATAATGTACACTCAGGTATGCATTTATTAATAAGTTCAAGGAGGCATGGGGAGCCTTTGTATTTAAGAAGAATGATTTTGAAATAAGCCTTAAACTTAACTTGAAGCCAGTGCATTAACTCAAGAACAGGGGTTACAGTATGTGGTTGTACATCCTAGTTCTAGTAATGATTCATGCAGCAGCATTTTGAAGCTACAAATGAACAGCCTATAAATAACTAGTTTCACTTTAAAAATGCATAAATTATCCTTTCTGTATCTTCCATTCTTAGGAAACATCTTCATTTACCAATACTTTTTAACCAGAAAAGTTGATTTTAAATAGCAATTAATGTATGCTGGTGTCAAAGATAAAGTCTAAAGCTGATGTCACATTATGCAGAGTTCTAGTTGTAGGGTATGCCAGACTTGCCAACTGCATTTGCTGATCTTGTCACTGGACATGTCAAATTGCTTGCCCCTTCTTCTGACAGGTGAAAGGTGCAAAAGGTTAGCAAGTACATCAAGTATTGACATAATCTCAGCCCTTTCTTTCCTTTTCCCATTCTGTTATGGTATGTGAAACATGACACATCAGACTTGCAAGGTGCAAAACACCTGCATTCCTTATTTCTCATCCCTGCATTATACGCATTGTACTTTTGGATGGGCATTCATTGGTTATCAGCTCACATACACACATATGGGTTTGATTTTGTCAGGACAAATTGGGGACTAGTTGGAGTGAGTCGCTGGGTATGTCAAATTAGGCAACTGACAGTCATGAGAGTGTGCCATGACTGCCCCTACTCGCTAAGAACATATAAATAAAGGCTACAACTGAAAATCACTGGAAAAGTCGTCAAATATGACATGGCTGTCACATAGTACTGTAGTTTTCATGAAAATAAACACCTAGGCTAGTGGTTATCAAATTCAACCCTGGGACCCCTGTGGCTACAGGCTTTTGTTCCAACAAGTTTCTTAATCAGCGAGTCGTTTATACCTTTAACTGAACTAATTTTTAATTAGTTGTCCTTTTCACTTCCTCCCTTATTTTGAATTCAGTATAGTGCATTAGTGTTAAATTTACATTTATGCCCAGCTAAGAAATATTTATGACCTATATCTTTTAGAAGTCGATGCTATCATTGTTTTTATTTCACTTTTTATTTTTGTTGTATTTCTGTGGTGTTTGCCCTTTTAATTTTATTTGAATGCTAACAACTGCTAACAAGCATATCAGAAACTAACTAATAAAGGGAAGTTACTTTACTGTTACGCACTTGTGTGCTTATGTGTAAGTAATGGCATAATAGAACATTAAAAGAATAAAACACTTTAAAGGAAAAAACAGAATTCATTATGTGTCTAAATTCTTGCCTTATTCAGCAAAAAGAGCCAATTTTTAATTTCTGGAAAGATGCAAAAAACACAAACTGGTAAGTAACAGATAGATAGATAGATAGATAGATAGATATTACTATTTTTTCATTAAAAAGAATCCTTATTCCGTTATCCAGGAAAAACACAAAAACATTTAATATTTACAATTAACAGGAACTAAGAACAAAAGAGTCACCCCCCTTCCATTATTAGTGTGCTTTCTTTCTTTCAATTTCTTTTCCAAACAAGCTCCCATGCTCCTCCCACCTCTTGCCCCACCCACATATCTTGTCCTATTCTAACATCGCACACAGTTTTTTCTTCCTCCTACTTTATTACTTCACAAATAAAATTCAGACAAATATGTGTTATATTAGAATTAACTTCACCATGACCACTACTCTCCCAATACACATCTCCAATTCTGCACATAAATTCAATACACTTCATAAATTGTTCAGAAAAACTACAATTTGTTCGTTCTGTATAACTACCATATATACTCGTGTATAAGTCAGGTCTTGTAACCCGAAAAATTGATCATTTAATCAGACCCCGACTTATATGCCCATTCAAAAATACGACACTTAATTTGTATTTATTTTTTTACATCTTCTTGCCTCCTCCAATCTCGCACCAGTTTCTTGAATTTTGTTGCAGCAGCGCAGTTACCAATTTCTTTCACCACTTCAACAACTTTTAATTTAAGACCAGCTTCATATTTTCTTCTGATCGAATGTTCCATCATAGATGAGGGATGCTCTTAAAATAAAGGCATATGGGGGTGTGAGATACAAAAAGCACACAACAGGACAAACGTCGCTTCAGAGTAGTTCAGGTATTACCATGTGGTCACGTAGGCACAATATATAGAAAAAAAAGGCAGTGTGCTCCATGGTTTCTCTCTCAGTTGGGCGTTAGCATATCACAATCTCTTGGACCAATAGAGTTTTCCACATTCGACTCATAAAGCCGACATTATAAAATACCAGAAATTATACAGCAAAATCAAGCCCCAACTTATCTGCGGGAGAGCTTAAATGCGTATATATATTGTATGATAGATAGATAGATAGATAGATAGATATGAAAGGCATTATATAATGATAGATAGATAGATAGATAGATAGATAGATAGATAGATAGATAGATAGATAGATAGATAGATAGATAGATAGATAGATAGATAGCATTTTAATTTGTTCCAAAGGGTTATTTGACATTTTACAGAAGCTTGCTAAATAAATCAGTCAATAAATAAACATTATTATATTACGATAAACAATAAACCTATTTTCAAATATACACCAGAATGACTAAAAGGAATGAAAACTTAAAAAAAAGAAAACTGCTGACATTGCTAAATATAAAAACAGCAGTGCCAGTCAGAGCGAGACATTATGCAGGCCTATTGATGTACATATAAAGGAGCCCCAGTAGCATTTCTTGACACACTTCTGCTGAATAAAGTAATTGGGGCAATGACCTGAAGCTATAGGGGGCCTTCATCACTCAACTACAGGACCCCTGATCTTGGCCAACTGAATTATAATGTGACAGGACCAAATTGCTGTCTGTGTTACTCCCATTTATTTAATACCATTTCTGTTTTTTCTGTATTCCAAGACAAGTAGTTACATCACATCCAATCTTTGAACTCATTGACACAATTATTTAAGGGCAGAAAAGGAGAATTGTAATTTTATCTGAAGGAATGACATACTGTACATTATTTGAGGACCATCTGCTTTCAAGTGAAAGGAGGTATTTAAAGGGTAGAAAAATACCTAAATGACTCCATTCAGGGTCATCCAATGCAGACTGAACCATTGTCATTTTTTGTTCATAATTAAATAAAATAGCAATATTTGAGCAGCACACACTTTAATATAATAAGGGTCATGATAGTCGATAGTCCAACATTTTTTCCTTTCAGTCCCCTTAATGTAAAATGAGTCAGCACAACAAAAACACTTCAATCTATGTATTCATGTTTCTAATGTGAAATATGAATTTGGAAGAGTACATTCAAAGCTGTGCATATGAAGATCTTTTGAAAGAAATGTTTTTCTTGGTGAACCACATTAGCAGCGTTGATTGCATATAAACACTCCTCCACATTACTGCTGACATTGTTTGTGTCATACTGACTTTTGTTGTACAGACCTAATTTAAAATCACATTAATTGTGTAATATGGATACTACAGATAAATGACAAGTAATAAATACAAAAAATGGAGGTATTCATACCTCACCACCCTGAAACAGATTTAGTGCTCTGTTACAGTATAACAAGGAGAAAAAAATCTCAGACATGTGGTAGTGGTTAAAAGAGAAATGTAAAAAAGAAAAAAAAAGGTCAAAATTACTTCAGAAGTAAGACGTATATGTGTTTAACATCAAGTCGCTGCTTGCTGTCAAGAAACCAGGCGTTTCAATGTGGAGAAGTGAAAGGAAAGAAATGAAACAGTTTAACGTGGTTACATTAAAAGAGTAAGGAGTGTAAGTTTATTTATTTTCTTTCCCCCATTACATCTAGATCTCTTTAAACAAACGTATAATACACTGGGTGCAAAACCGTCATCCTGTGGAACAGAAGGAGAATTGTTTAAAATCTGTTAGGAGAAAATAACATTTTTATTTTTGCAAAGAAATTGCACATTTTCCTTATGACCGTTGTAAAAATGGCAAAGTAACAATGACTCCTCCTATCCTTGGAAGAAGTCGGAGAGCTGACAACATGTAGGAAATAATTACATTTATTTAAAGTGACATCAGATTATGGTATAAAATATCTTAGCATGACTCAATTTTTGCCTTTTAGATTTCTTGCTAATAATTCAATATAAAACAAGATTACAGTTCAATTAGCATGGGGAATCAACTAGAAAGAAATATAATGTAAGTGCCTGTCGGGAATGTCTGGTATCCCCACCATGATGAAAAGTAACTCTTGGCCAGGAAGGGGGGCCGGAATAATGGAAGGGATGGAGGAGAGAGTTCTTTTAGAATGTATACTCCCCCAACATGATAAAGGACAGTCCTCCTATGTCACTTCTCCCATTTTACCTGCCTAAAGGGCATGCTGGGAACCCTAGTCCCATCAGAAAGCCCAGCCAAAGGGACCTGCATGGAAGGACCAACCCTTACTTTGGGAAACTTCCACCTGACCAGAAGTACCTCCACTGGACTTTGCCCAAACACCGGAAGAACTTCTAGAGTTCGGTATAAAAGGAGCCTTCTGTGTCAACTCATGGAGTCAGGGTCAGGAGGTAGAAGGTAACACTCACCAGGAGGAGCAGAAGGAGTAAGAGGACTGTTATTTAATTCAACAATTGTATCAGTATTGGCTGTGTTCATCTTAACAGCATTTGTGACAAATAAAAGCAACTAGCCGAAGCCCGCAGTAGCATAAGGCGGTGTAAGAATAGGAACAGAAAACGGTGAGAAAGGAATTCAGTATAACAAAGGCTTAGAAAACCACCATTGCAGTATAAAGAAAATAGCAAGGAGCGAAACCAATGCCAATGGTCGAGAGAGTACCTTCCTGTAGCAGGCTACAGAAAACACAGACATATATAGATAGACGGCGCATTCACTGTCTTGCCCTGTCGACACGATAAGTCAACGCGTCCGCCCTATTGCAAGTGGTAAAAGTGCCATTTAAACTAATACAGGTGGACGTGGAAACCGGGTTTTCTGATGAAAACAGTATCGTTTACATACAACAGATTTTGGCGAATCGTTTACATGCATTTATTTATATCCATTTATACACTAGTAATGGCAATTATTAAATAATAATAATTATTATTATTATTATTAAATAATTCCTCCGTATAAGTAACATTTCTCAGACTGCTTTCTTCATCTCCGAAACATTTCTAGACTTTGTCCTGTTCTTACACAACACAGTACTAAAGTATTGGTTAATGCCCGAGTCACCTCACGTATAGATTACTGTAATGCTATTCTGTCTGGTATCCCACAAAAACGTATCCATCGCTTACAATTTATTCAAAATTCTGCTGCCAGGATAATAACCTGCTGTTCTAAATCCACTGAACATACACCTATTCTCTCTCAACTTCACTGGCTCCTGTTAACTACAGAATACAATACTAAATACTGCTCTTAATATTTAAAGCTCTCCACAACCTCACTGATCTCCTACAGACTGACACTCGTCTCACTCACTCAGATCCTCATCTGCAGCTCGACTTTCTGTACCACACATCAAACTCTGTGCTCTGGGAGCTCGAGCGTCTCTCTTGGTGCTCCTCAACTCCGGAATTCTCTTCCTTCTCATATACGTCAGCTTGATTCAATGACACATTTTAAAACTATCCTAAAAACTTATCTTTTCAAACTGGCATACCAATTGTGAATTTTGCACTGTTACTGCCAGTTATCTTTGCTTGTTTGCTAATTATTGCTGTTTGATCGATGGTAGACGCGGAAGTAGGATTAGAGATGGCGGGTGGGGCTCTGTCGTGCGTATCCCATGGTCTTAGAGTTGGTGGGTGGGGCTCTGTGAGTTGGCGGCTGTGGCTCTCTGTCTTGCATGCGCTCTCTGTCTTGCTTGCCCTTAGTTGGAGTTGGCGGCCGGGCGCTGTCGAGCGTATCCCATGGTCTTAGAGTTGGTGGGCAGGGCTCTGTGAGTTGGCTGGTGTGGCTCTCTGTCTTGTGTGCGCTCACTGTCTTGCATGCCCTTAGTGAATTATATATATAGATTATCTGAACCTGGTGTCCTATCATGGCCAGTGTTCTTCCTGTGGCTGGGACTCAAGTTCATGTGTAATGTCGCTTTGCTTCATTGTTGATTCATTCATTTATGAACATAATGCTTATTCTTTATTTTTGGTTTTGTCTATGTTTATGTGTAGCCAATGGTGTGTACCATGTGTTTTAGGGGTTGTTCCCCAAGAGGTGGGGCCACCTGCCAACCACCACCAGGGACTGCCCTCCACTCTATAAATCGAATGGCCTTCCATTGTTCCAGGCAGTTCATTTTGAATGCGCTACGGAGTGGAGAGTTTATTTGTGTTTCTAATGTACTCGGAATTTCCTACGTAGGTTTGTGAACCTGTACACTAAATTTGACTTTTGCCTTGAGATTCTGTTTTGGGGCCTGTGGTTGTTGTGGATTTCCTGACAATTTCTTTTGTGCTATAAGGAGCTCATTATGTTAAAGAGCATTTTTGTTGAAAATGAATATTTTATTTTATAAAGTTTCTTCAAGCCCCCTTTTGTTTCTAGTCGGAGTTTTGACAGTAATCCCCCCTAGAGGGCAATTTCGGAAAATGTTTATCGCGCTTATGTGCTTTTTCAGTCCCACAGTTCATGATACTTGGGTCTGTGTTGGGTGATATTATGTCTGAGGTTTTGGGGGCTAAATGATGCCCCCTACTGGTTACAATAGTTAATCATCTACCCATCCATATATTTTCCACTCTGCTCATGCAGTTCTGGATTATGGGCACAGGACAGACTCCCACTCACTCATACCGGGACACTTTGGAGTCAGTAGCTATTGGCACCTGCACCCAATATGTCAGCATGCGCTGTATGTAAAGATGAACGCGTTGCCTCCATGTAATCAGAGGTATTGTTTCTAAAATTGTGGTTATATAGGGTGGTGCAAATCTAATTATGCAATTTTCATTACGCTGTAACAACGTGCAGCACAGGATGTTGTAGGAATTTGGACCGCCTGCAGTGCAAAGGAACACGATCTCCGAAATCAATGAAAAGTTTGACCGGACTGGTAGCGCCAATCACCCGGAATTGTGTTGTTTTCCTGCATTAAATTAAGAGTTGCTTAACTAGATCTGGACCACCCTGTATTTAGCTTTAAAATATCATTGGGTGAGACTTTTATTCTTAACAGAATGTTTATGATGGGCTTGATATTACAAAGATGATGAAATTATTCATTTGTTAATTTTGTCTCCCATTTTAAAATTATCTCATTAAACTTGATTCTATTTATCGTTTTTACTGTCTCATGCTAATATGAAGAGCTGGGACGGGGTAACATCCTTAGAGTTTTATCCTTATATCTGAAAAACTGGGCCACCAAGCTGCACAACCATTAATTACTTGTTTCGTATTTTCTTCTTTAAAATGGCATACTGTATTAGCTTTGGTGGAACAGCAACAGTTGAAATATAAAGTGGATCATACAATATTAGCACCCTACAATAAATGAATTGAGCTCTAGGCAATGTAAAAATAAGTACTTCTGCTCCTGAAATGTACGCATCTGGAACAAATTAGCAAAATGAAAGACAAAAAGGTTAAAATGGTATGAAAAAGTTGACACTCTCTATAAAGGAGCCACTAATGTCTCTGACCCCTGTGCGGAAACAAAACACTTTAATTAACGTGTGTATACGAGTTTAACTTTAACTGCTTACAGCCTTTAAAATAGGCATAGAGATCAATTGCAATGTTGCTTTTGATTTATAACAGAACATGGAATTTTATTGAAATTGTCATGTGCCCAAAAAATGATGCAGCACGCTTGCGGCCAAAACCAGCAAATTAACATTCATTTTAGTGTGGACATGTAAGAGACGCTATGAAATATCTTTGCCAATTAAAATTTTTGAATGCGAGAAAATAAACAGCGCTCACAAAGCAGATGGATTGTTAAGCTACTTCTGTCATCTGTGTCAAGAAATCCTTCCTAAGCGGTGTGCATTGAAAAAAAAGTGACATGAAAAGCATAAAGGCAAATTACCAGCAATGGCTTTTTCACCTTTCTGACTGCGTATTGTTAGGTTTTACTTTGTAAAGCATCTTTCCTTAATGAAGATGTACTCTCCAGCATAGAGCCATTGTTTCGACGTGCAGGTTCAGTGACTCACTCATTGTCACACACTGAGGCCTTTGTGAGCATTGAATCAGTCACCAGTCCTGTGCCTCAGCCACTAGGCCACATTGTTGTGAAAGAAATTAATGATTGCGTTAATTCAGATACGGAGTCTAATCCTATTTTATGCATTGAGGTATTATATTGTTGCATGGTTTATATTTTGAAGAACTAGTTTTTATAGACATAGTATATTACCCATCATTCATCTATGAATGTAATATTCATATTAAATAGGGGGTCCACTGCCAAGTCCATTGGTAATTGGAGTATTCAATAGACCACCATAATTACTTTAAGTTTTCATACAAGGGCAATTCAGCTATGGAGCAATATTTCGGACAAAATGAAATAAATAAATAAATGCGTAAGTAAATAAAAGTACTGTGAAATGTGAGCATAAATAAATAAATGTGTCATGAAATGAGAGCATAAATAAATAAATGTGTCATGAAATATGTTTTTCGTTGCTTATTTATTTATTTATTTCATTTTGTCCGTAACATTCCTGCAAACCGTCATGAAATACGGCTTGAAATAAAACTGTCACTTTCACTCGTCAAAGTTGAGAGGGTGGGCTCTAACACGCCCTCTAGTTACTGATTGGTGAATCGATAGCGCAAGAATTAATTAGAAAAATGCTTACTACTGCCGATGAAATGGATTCTGCCGAAGATATTACGTATTTCAGAGAGAGAACTGAAGATTTATCGGAAGAAATTACAATGTTGGCAGCTCTTTTAGACTCCGATATAGATGAAACTATTTTTGAAATTATCGAAGAACAGGTGGAACAGACTCTACTACACTCCAGTTCAGGTGACTCAGTTCCCTGCTCTGGACGTCCATCCTTTGACATTCCAGCTGAGTCAATAGAACACCTTCTGTTATGCGGTTTAAAAGTACAACAGATTGCAGATCTGTATGATGTATCAGAGAAGACGATCACAAGAGGAATGAGCCAGTTTGATATACGGTAAGCTGCAACGGCTGTATTAGTTTAGGTACTTTGACATGGAATGCCCAAAGCAGCTCCACCTAATATTTTGAACTGAACAACTTTACCACTGATCAGAGCTGTACAGTTGTTTGAAAAAGTAGCTGCGAATATGCAACTGACTTTCTACTCATAAAACAAGGGTCAAATACTCAGTTCTAAAAGGGCCGCCAACATTGTCATTTCTTCCGATAAATCTTCAATTCTCTCTGAAATAACGTAATATCTTCGACAGAATCCATTTAATCGGCAGTAGTAAGCATTTTCTAATTAATTTTGTGCTATCGATTCACAATCAGTAACTAGAGGGCGTGTTAGAGCCCGCCCTCTCAACTTTGATGAGTGAAAGTGACAGTTTAATTTCAAGCCGTATTTCATGACGGTTTGCAGGAATGTTACGGACAAAATGAAATAAATAAATAAGCAACGAAAAACATATTTTGTGACACAGTTATTTATTTATGCTCTCATTTCATGACATATTTATTTATTAAGGCTGTCATTTCATGACACATTTATTTATTTATGCTCACATTTCACAGTACTTTTATTTATTTACGCATTTATTTATTTATTTCATTTTGTCCGAAATATTCCTCCATATTCAGCTTCCATCATACACAGATTGTTGCATTTCTCTGATTAACTAAGTACACTTTTTTATGAAGGGTGGCACTTGGGCGCAGTGGGTTTGCTTCCCGGGTCCTCCCTGCATGGAGTCTGCATGTCCTCCCCATATCTGCATGGGTTTCCTCCGGGTGCTCCGGTTTCCTCCCACAGTCCAAAGACATGTAGGTTAGCTGGACTGGCGATTCTAAATTGTCCCCAGTGTGTGCTTGGTGTGTGCTTGGTGTGTGTGTGTGTCCTGTGGTGGGCTGGCGCCCTGCCCGGGATTTGTTCCTGCCTTGCGCCCTGTGCTGGTTGGGATTGGTTCCAGCAGACCCCCGTGACCCTGTGTTAGGATATAGTGGGTTGGACAATGACTGACTGATTTTTTTTATGAACTTAAAGATAACAGGAAACTTCTTGAAGTAATATCCAATAAAGTTTGTGCTTGCATCTTTCACATTATTAGAGCTATAGGCCTTTTAGTTCAGAATAGCACAGCTTGTTAATTCATATTGTGACCACAAGGAGCCAAAAGAATATTTGGGGCACCAGCTGGGCTACCCCATTTAATTGTAAGGTGTCCAGCCATGGAAACGGAAACAAAAAAAGTTTAGGTGCACTAGGCACAATGATTAGGCGTATTTAGCTACAAACATTAAAAAACAAAAAGCAAAGTCCCTAAGTGGGAGCTCCGTCTCCATTACTGGTTGATTTCAGAATGAGCCACCATCTTCTGGGGACCACCAGTATTTATTGCGTCCCCAATCGAAGGGACAGAGCCTGATGAGTTGCCTTTCAGAACTGCGGGTGGAAAACAAGACAATGTTAGAAACAGAGCAACCCTTTTGTCCCCGGTTGGTATTGCTACCTCGACAGGACCAGGAAGGTCATCCCTAGGTGCACACGCATTACAATATTCACCAAAAATGTTTAACTTGATGTCTTCCTGAGAACAAAAAATCTATGTGGTGCTATGCTAAAGCTCACTACTAGGAAGCACTGCTAGTTGTCTGGTTGAAAGATATGTTCCAATATTAAGAATGTCTTCTTAACTAGCTTTAATTTGATCCCTCTGTTGTATTCTCTGAGAATTTAAATTAACACTCCAGAATAGCTGCTGCCTCCGAGTCTCTTTGAGTCAACTTTGATTGACAGGTACCTGCCAATAGACACACCCACAATGCCTCCGGTCTGCAGTAACCCTTCTCGAGCTCCGCTCAACAACTATTGAGTAAACCAAATGACAAAAACATGCAATCTAATTGGCTGTTCAGCAGAGCTCCGGAACCATGATTTTTGGGCCTTGTGTAGAAGAAATTTGCGTGTTTTTCTGTTTTTTTTTTATAGGAAATGACTTCAATGCAATGAATTTTGCAGAACTGTAGCCCCATCTCTTCCACCTGATGCCCTATTTTAAAAACCCGCTGACCAGAAGTTGAGATTCACTTCAGAACCAGCTACCAAAGAGAAAGACCTTTAGGTGGCAACGCACTTCTCAGGTTGAAAATCAACATTCAGCATTTGTCTCGCTATTCTTCATTCCTTTTTTTTTATTCATCTGGGTGTTAAATGGGGCTCCTGACAAAACCCCATATCAGGTGTCCATTTACAATAGTTACATTACAGTATATTGCATACAGGCATGTGAAGAATGGAATGGAAGCATGACCCAGCCAGGAAGGTCCCACTTTTCAATCCCATTCAGGAGGAACAATTAATGAACAGGCAATTCATTCCCCAGAATGAGAGGTGGCAGTGCTCCTCCAACTGGGAATTGTAGTACCAATGAGCAACCCTTGTCGGGGTGCTTGGGTGCTGCCAAGGGGTGCTGTTGGGAAAGGACCTCCCTGTAATGAACAGCTCCTGTGTGACCAGGAAGTGATTCCATCATGCAATGCAGTGACACTGGATGTGCTCCTGGGTCCAAGATAAAAGGAGGTGTCTTGCCTCATTCAGGGATTTGGAGTTGGGAGGTAGAGGACAAGACTTGCCTGGAAGAGAGTTGGGGAAATACAGTTTTGGATTATTGATATGATGCAGGAATAAGCTGTATAAGGTATTTAGTGTTATAAAATACACTCCATTTATATCCTTGACTATGTTTGTGTACTTGTGTCTGGAGTCTGGGGTTATGGGGCACCCCCCCTTTGGTTACAATACATACTGTATATATATATACAGTGAAATCCGGTTCACGACCATAATTCGTTCCAAAACTAAACAAAGTAATTTCTTCCATAGGATTGTATGTAAATACAATTCATCCGTTCTAGACCGTATGAACTGTATGTAAATATATATATTTTTTGTTTTTAAGCAAAAATATAGTTAATTAAACCATAGAATGCACAGTGTAATAGTAAACTAAATGTAAAAACATTGAATAACACTGAGAAAACCTTGAACAACAGAGAAAACTAACACTGCAATAGTTTCCGCTATAGTGCTAGGAACCACTCGCTAAAAACACTTTTTTTTAATGAGTTTTAAGCACAGGGGAAAAATGAACATTTGAAAAATCCATAATTTAAAAAAGCACCAAGAAAAGTAACATTGCCACAATGCACGCTATGAACCGATCGCTGTAAACAGAACTGAAAACAAAAACAAGCCTTTTCTACCTTATGTGTCCAGCTCTCCATCTCTCGCTCGCTCGCTCGTTCTCTCTTTCACGAGCCTGGAGCACCTGTGTGTGCCTCTCTTTAGCACGCTCCTGTGTGTGTGTGTGTGTGTGTGTGTGTGTCATGCTTTCTCTCTCTCTCTTGCTCGCTGCACAGGAAATGCACAAGGAGAGACTGAACATGTACAAACCGAAAAGAAAACAGGCTTGCTGAGGCAAAGTGTGGTGTAAACCAATTTGTGAACCGAGGCAAAGGGTTGGCAAACTATATATATATATACACACATATACTATATATTGTGGCAAATGGCCTTTGCCAAGCTGGGATGCCCCTGTGATGAAAGGACCAGGGGAGAGGACAAATTTAGAGCAATACCTTCCTCAAAACACAAGAGGGTAACCCCCCTGGCTTACATCAGGGATATGGGTTTGGAGCTGAGAAGCTCAACCCTGCTGGAGCCAGAAGTGCTGCCGGAAGAGGATCAGAGAGCACCTGGAGCACTTCTGGATGTACTATAAAAGAGGCCGGCTCACTCCATTAAAGGAGCCAGAGTCGGGAGGAGGAAGGCAAAGCTTGCTGGTAGAGGAGTGAAGGCGGCAGAGAAAGAGAGAAGGTAGGAGAAAGAAGGAAAAAGGGACTGAGCATTACGAGAAAGAAGTAGAACTGCTCCACAAAGGGACTGAGCATTAGCTGTACAGCCCCTGTGAATAATTGTGTTCTGTGCTCTTTAATGTGGGAGGGCCACACAGTCATTAGTAAGTCTCCATCACAGCTGCTCCACAAAGAAATAACTGTGTATCCAAAAGACATGTGTTACATTACGTGATCCCAAGTTGGCCTGCTGTATGTGTACGTGTGTGTCTAACACTCCATACAGGGCTGTTTTCTGCCTCGTGTTATAGGCTTCAGCCTCTTCATGAAATGGATTAAGTGTGTTTGGAAATGTGCATAATTGCGCAAACATTTTATATATGTGTATATGTACTGCATATGTATGTGAGTTGATTTGTTACTTTGCAAAGTCAGAATTTGACTTCATATATTTGTCCAGGTTTTAATTTTACACATTTTTACTTTTTGTACATACAGTAACTTTCCAAGAGATGGGAAGGACAAGAACTCTAAAGCTTGGCTCTGTGTGCGGTAGGCAAGCTAACAATCTCAGTGCCCCAGAGGAGATGGGTAAGCTAAGCAGATATGGCGAGAGCGGCTGTGATCAGTCAGAACAGCAGGAGAGTTATTAACTTAGCCCTGAAACACCTACTTAATATAGGGCTAGTGGTGATAGCTAACAGAGCCTGGCTAAGGTGACAGCTTTTGGACCTGCTTGAGGAAATCCAATTGAAAAGCAGCCAAGAGGAACAACAAGCTAGAAACAGATGTTGCTCCAACTACCAGTGAATGCGCACCACACAGGCAGGAATCTATTGAAGACATGACATAAAATTATGATGCCTTTTCGATATTCCATGTCTGAACTTTGCCTTTGACACATTTTAAGTATTGCTATAAAAAAAACAGGGTGTACATTCATCAGATTCATGACTAAAGTCGTGTTATTTCATACAAATGGTATTTGATACAGATGAAGCCAAATGTTGAAATGTATAAAGAATTAGGGGCCCCAGAAAACAGAGCCTCACTAATTTGCCAAAAGGTAAATATCATGCCACAAGCCACCCATGTGGAAAATGAAAGAGCTGCTGAATCTGTCTTAAATGTTTTAGGATTTGTCATTTGTATTTTAAATTCAAGTAAATGTTTATTTACCTTTACACTTGCAAAGACAACAAAGTTTGACACCAAAAAGGGTATGTTTTTGACAGGTGTTCCTTGCTGTTTCATTACATATGAAAATTTCAATTAAATTTGACAATCATATTTACGATATAATCAAATGTGGTGTGACTAAAACCAATATTTGATTGTCGTTTATTATTATATTTGCAGAATTCAACCCGATTTTTAATAGACACTTCTAAAATGCAATACGTTTTTGAAGTAAAAGTTTTAAAAGCACATCATGATTCATTTAGATACTTTAAATATATTGTAGTATTTCTCTCTGAAGCTAACACATATACAGTATTTAGAAAAGTAAAATAAAACAAATGCATCAAGAAATAACATGCTGCAACTTAAGGTCAATTAGCAATTCTACATTTTGTGCATATTAACGTGAATGCAGCCAAGTGGGCTCTGACCTGGACTGGCACCCCCACCTGGGTAGGATCCTGCAATGCATCCAGTGCTACAGAGACAGGCTTCAGAGGGGCTTCAGCACCTCGTAACCCTGAACTGGATTAAGTAGGCATGAGACTGTTATGTTAAGTTATGTCTTTTTCTGTTAAGACGTACAGGTATCTTCTGACATTTCACATGGCTTAGCACCCAACTGTCAGAGGAGACTGACTGGGGATTCAAACCCCTTAAGGTTTTCAAAGTCCTCAAAGGCATTGATAAAATAGACCCAGATGAATTCCTTCAAATAAAACAGTGAATCACGTAATCAAGGACACAAGTGCAAATTAAGGGGAAGTACTTCTAAGACTGAAGCCAGGAAGCACATCTTTACGCAAAAAGTTGTGGGACTCAGGAACAAACAAGCGAGAAATCGAGCTAAAGCAGGAATACCGACAGTCTTTGAGAAGAATCTGGATGAGATAATGAGATACTTTACTTCAGCTATTAGCTAAACAAGCAAGCTTGATAGACTGGTCTCCTCTTGTTAATCAAATTTATATTCTTATATTCTTATGTTTGCTCCTCTCTGCCGTATGTCCAATCAGAACATCAGCTCGCATGTGTGGTAAAGCCAATGGCGCGCTACTCTTACCACTGTCATGTGGAAACTTGCCAGACAGTCATGAATCCTTCTTTTGGCCTCCTCAGTATTACGTGGTGTAAACTTCATAATATGTGAATAGGCATTTCTAGCTGTTTATTTACTAAATCTAGTGACACCATTTCGTAACTGTCATTTCATGGCCATACTATTACCTGTTGGCATGTGATACAGAGGTCATGTAGTGTTTTTGGTTTAGGTCTCAGATTCTGACCTTTGCTAGTGTCACACACGTGCGCATGGGGGACACCTAAAGGGTTTAAATAATAGTAGTACCACGCCAGACAAGGGGGTGGCGAGCTGCACTAACTTTCTCTCTCCGTTCTCTGCAGACTATCCTTGGGAAATTCCACTAGGTACTGGCACCATTGATAACACCACTTCCAGAACCGGCGCTCCGGCTGACGTCACTTTCCAGTCTCAACGACATCACTTCCGGTTCAGATGACATCACTTCCGGTCACGGCCTTTAAAGCTGCCTTTTTACCAAACTCAAATCAGTTCTGTTTTGGACATTGTACTTATTCACGACTCACAAGAAGATACCCATTTTTGCAGCCGGGGATATTATTGATGTTTCTTGTGTCTCATTGTGACACTAGTTTATCTGACTCTGATTCTGTCTCAGCTGTTTGGCAGCTTCTTCTCCTCATTTTTATTTTAATCATGCATAGCAATGTGCAAAACAATTTGTGCACATTGAACTTGCTGTTTAATTTAAATTGTGCTTAATTTCCAGTGAAATTTGTACCACTGACACAACAAGAGAAGTGTTTAGTTTCTGTCTAGAAGCGTTTTCACGAATTCGTTTCATATGCTTGTCATTTTGTCTGTCTATCATTTAACATTTAAATACAGATTGTGAGATGTGGCCGGTTTGTCATCCCGGCCAATACCCCAGGCCGCCAGATGGAGCCCTCCCTGCAGTATGGAGGTGCCCCGAAGACCAGCAGGGAGTCATGGACTTTGTAGTTTTTATCCTCAGCCCTGCTGGATACCAAAGGGGCCGCAAGAGGGAGCTGCAGGGAGGACCAAAGACTTATTTGTGCCCTATGACCCGGTAGTTCATCAAGGGAAGAGCGACGGGCTTCCGGGTTGAAGAAAATAACTTTTACCTCACCCGGAAGTGATACAGGATCACATGGACTGGGGATTGGGAACACTTCCGGGTCAGGGAATATAAAAGGACTATGAGAGCTCCCAGACGGAGAGCTGAGCTGGGTGGAAGGGTGGCAACACGTCTGGGAGCTGGAAGATTGGTTTATTGTTAGTAATTGTGATTTGTATGAATATAGTGGAGGAGAGGGTGCTTTGTGCACTGTGGCATTTAAATAAAGTCAACTTGTGGACTTTTACCTGGTGTCTGGAGTCGTGGACAGGGGTTCAAGGGAGCAAGAGCACCCCCATATCTGTCACAAGATCTATAGTGAGAAAAAAAATCACTGAAAGTATGCATATCCTTAACTAGGATAAGGTGGATGTTGGGTAACCATGCGGGATGGAGATATTGGCAGCAGCGACTTTCTGTGTACTTTCTGTGACTAAACAATAATGTGCAGAATGGTGTATTTTAATGTGTCTTTGTACAGAAAATATGTAGTATGTCACATTTTTAAAAAAGCGTAGCGCACTCCTCCTGAGTGATGTGAATGAGAGGCATAAACGGAATTGATTTTGCTGACGTGGGATGCATTACTCGCATCGCACAGGTTGCAGAAAAGGACATGGAAGAAAAAAAATGAAGCCCTATGAAGAAGTATTCCTTGTTTTCCACCCAAAAAAAATTTTTAAGACATCAAATAACTGTTTAGTGAGTTTCAGGTATCACAATTGTGAAATCTTCTTTGAAATTAACATTTGTATCAGTTTCACAAAACTTTCTTGCTATTAATAATTTAATGAACATCAAAAACCACTACAGCACTCATTACACAAACAATAAACTGAACATGCAATGGAAAAATTACATAACAGTGTAAAATTATAGGGGAAAGACTATATTATAATACAGTCATGATAAAGAAGTGAAAGTTAAATGAAAAAAAAAACTCTTCAAGTATTGAAATGCAAAGCAAATGAAAATAAAATATCACACCTGAAGAGCCATCTGTCTCCTGTTTTATTAAATTCTACATACCCTTACAAAAATAATATTTGGTGCACACAGTACCCAAGCAAAAAGCAGTTAAAAATATCATTCTGTTCTACCTGCAAATATTAACATAATTATAAAAAAAAAAGTTGTGGTGCACATGTGTAGAAAGAATAAAAAAGAATTAAGTTTTCTATAAACAAAGTAACCCTACTTTAAAACAAGACAATTTGGGCTGTGTGTTTGGAGAGCCAAGGAAAACATCTGCTTGGAAAGCCGATACAAACTTCTAACACATGGATCAAAACTGTTCCTTTGAACTGAGAAAGGAAAGTGAAGTCCTGTTGCCAAAAACCTGCTTAATTAAGAAATACCGAGTTTTGCGACTGACATTTTTGTATGCCGCTCGCCGAGTGCATGAAACCTCCTTGTCAGCTTTGTACATATTTTAAATATACAGTTTCCAGTCTCACAGACTGATGCGTAATCTTGTGAAGGTGTATTACACAATACAGTATGGGCGCCTTTTGATGATGTGAAATTGACACTCCACGCAGAATTACTTTGCAGAATGAAGCAATCTTGGCTGATACATTCTCAATAATGACAATAATAATAAATAATAAAAAGAAGAAGAAGACAAATAATACAATAATCCATCCATCCATCCATTATCCAACCCGCTATATCCTAACTACAGGGTCACGGGGGTCTGCTGGAGCCAATCCCAGCCAACACAGGGCGTAAGGCAGGAAACAAACCCCAGGCAGGGCACCAGCCCACTGCAGGTAATACAATAATTAATTAATAGATAATACACTCTGTGTTTCTCGTACTCATAACTGAAAACCTATTTTTGCCCACCCCTGTATATGTACATATATATACTCAGCAAAAAAAGAAACGTCCCTTTATCAGGACTGTGTATTTCAACATCAATGTTTTAAAAATCCAAATAACTTTACAGATCTTCATTGTAAAGGGTTTAAACAATGTTTTCTATGCATGTTCAATTAACCATAATCAATTAATTAACATGCACCTGTGGAATGGTCGTTAAGACCTTAACAGCTTACAGAAAGTAGGCATTTAAGGTCACAGTTCTAAAAACGCAGGACACTAAAGAGACTTGTCTACCGACTGTGAAAAACACCCAAAGAAAGATGCCCAGGGTCCCTGCTCATCTGCGTGAACGTGCATTAGGCATGCTGCAGGGAGGCATGAGGACTGTTGATGTGGCTAGGGCAATAAATTGCCATGTCCGCACTGTGAGACGCCTAAGACAGTGCTACAGGGAGACAGGAAGGACAGCTGATCATCCTCGCAGTGGAAGACCACGTGTGACAACACCTGCACAGGATCGGTACATCCGAATATCACACCTGCGTGACAGGTACAGGATGGCCACAACAACTGCCCGAGTCACACCAGGAACACACAATCCCTCCATCAGTGCTAAGACTGTCCGCAATAGGCTGAGAGAGGCTGGACTGAGGGCTTGTAGGCCTGTTGTAAGGCAGGTCCTTACCATACATCACCAGCAACAACGCCACCTATGGGCACAAACCCACCTTCGCTGGACCAGACAGGAGTGGCAAAAAGTGCTCTTCACTGATGAGTCACGGTTTTGTCTCACCAGGGGTGATGGACGGATTCGTGTTTATCGTCGAAGGAATTGAGCACGCCTGGGACCTGTTGGATCGCAGGGTGAGGGCTAGGGCCATTCCCCCCAGAAATGTCCAGGAACTTGCAGGTGCCTTGGTGGAAGAGTGGGGTAACATCTCACAGCAAGAACTGACAAATCTGGTCCAGTCCATGAGGAGGAGATTATGGTGTTGACTCTTTTAGTGTTCATACAAATATTTACACATTAAGTTTACTGAAAGTAAAACAGTTGAAAGTCAGAGGACGTTTCTTTTTGCTGAGTATATATATAATATATATATATATATATATATATATATATATATATATATTGTGAATGCCACACGTGTTGGACGCGCATCCTGACCAGAGAAGGGGATGGGAGGATCCAAACAGGCACATCGACATCCCAACCAAGATAAACTGTGAGGAGAGGCATTGTGGGAAGGACTAACCTGGTGAATAAATCATCCTTTATTTGAACTCGGGACTCTGTGAGCTTTCGTGTCGAGGTTTGGGGTACACTAAAGCCCCCCAGGTTCCATTACAATATATATATACACATACATGCATACACAGATGTACAAAGCTTGCAGAGGCTAACCTAAGATGGCTCAAAGCTGAAACATCTGCCTACTTGTACAAATGAGGAAAGTCAGTTTTTGATTTTAATAAATTTGCAAACCTTTCTGAAAACACATTGTCACTTTGTCGTTATAAGTCCTTGTGTGTAAATTGATGGGCAAAATGGCAAATTTATCCATTTAAAATGAAATCTGCAACACAGTAAAGTGTGCAGGGAGTGAAGGGGTCTGAGTACTTTCTGAACCCAACTGCCATTCTGTCCAGGCCTAGAGCCCCCATAGCGTTTTTGACACACTTCTGCTGAAAGTTTTTTTTGGATGAAAGTCCTCAGTGTGTCAGAGAGAGGATGTGCAGCATTGGTCATAATGGCATTCCGTTTTCATTCTCTTCTCTCCTGCTTTCTCCAGGGCTCTGAGAGTGTGAACTCCATAACTTATCCTGGCCTTTTTACTTCACATACTCCAGCTGCAGCATACTGATAAAAAACAATATTAAATTAAAGAGTGATAACAATAACTTTGTATCATGTTAACGTTTACCCCCCTGGGTGGAACTGAAGAGTCGCATAGTGTGGGGTCTCCTCAGTCTGTCAGTGGAGCAGGACGGTGACAGCAGTCTGTCGCTGAAGCTGCTCCTCTGTCTGGAGATGATCCTGTTCAGTGGATTCAGTGGATTCTCCATGACTGACAGGAGCCTGCTCAGCGCCCGTCACTCTGCCACAGATGTCAAACTGTCCAGCTCTGTGCCTACGATAGAGCCTGCCTTCCTCACCAGTTTGTCCAGGCGTGAGGCGTATGCCTGACACTGTGACACTGAACTAGTTTGAGTAGGTTTAAAAATGGATGAATGAATACATATTAAAACAAATTCTCAGGATCTCTTTCAGTGCTTTTACACACTGATTGGCATTTCCTGCTTTGTAAAGTAATACATTTAACTTTTATGATAGATAACAAAAAATATTATTACAATATAAATATAAAATAATTTTTCATTAATATATATTTTGATTTCTTATTTATACATACATTTTTTCAATATAAAGAATTACCTAGTTTGTATTTAAACTACACTGCGGTAGGCTGGCGCCCTGCCCGAGGTTTGTTTCCTGCCTTGTGCCCTGTGTTGGCTGGGATTGGCTCCAGCAGACCCCCGTGACCCTGTAGTTAGGTTATCGCGGGTTGGATTATGAATGGATGCATTTAAAATACAAATTGACAACACTTTTTGGGTTGTATTTCATAAGAGTCAAGTTACAGTTAACAAAATTCCTCTAATGGCAACTATATAGGTGCTCAATTTAACGGTTAAAAAAAACCAAACAAATAACAAGGACATTAAATTAAATTCATTCTATTTAAAACTAGAGACCTAGAATACCTGTAGTGATTCTGAAGCCAGGAATCTGAGAATTTCAAAGCTGGCAATGTGAGAAATGTGAACATATCTGTTGAAATGAGCATGCCAAAGTCAGACTAGCAATGCATCTTGTATACTGTGGTCACCTTCTTTACGTGATCTTGAAGACATGGACTGGTGTAATTTGACACTTTTATCACTTCCCTTCTTCAGGAGAAATCTACGTTAGCTGCGAGAAAAATAAACTGTTGTATCTTTGGCCTGATAAGCTCAAACATGTCTGTTCTCACGGGTTAGGAAGCCAGATGGGTGCAGACTAAGCATCTCTAGTGGATTACTGGTTGAGTTTAAAACAGAACACCAAACTCTTTTGGAGTTTACAATTCTTTGTCAAAAAGACTGTTTACATATTGTGAACATTAATTACAATGTTTCTCATTTCTATATGCAAAAAAAAAAAACTGGACGGATCTAAACATTTGCATCTTTCCAGATGGCGCATTCCATTGAAAAGTTGTCATACATTTCTTCTGTCTAACCATTATTGAATCGGCTTAATCTAATTCATCGTCACATGGACTGGAGCCTATCTTGGCATCACTGGGCACAAAGCATGGGGTGCCAGACCATTACAGTCCCCACTCACGTACACACACAGCTAGTCATACCTGGTCAAGTATCGTAACATGCAGGTCTGAATTGGGCAGAAAGAATGAATAACAGGAGGAAAACCCCCATGGACAAAGGGAGGACATGTTGGTGCCCGGGGGCCTCATTACATAACTTTGTGTGAAGATCAAGTAGCCAAAAAAAAAAAAGTCCCCAAAACCTTAAGGTTAGGTGAATTGGTAACTCTAAACTGTGTAAAGGTAGGTGTGTGCATAACTGGCATCCTATCTTACTGGCATGACGTGTGGCCATCTCAAAAACCTGAATTGGATTATGGGGCTTTGAGAATGTAAAGTTATATTTGGATAAAATAAAGATGGAAAACCCATAGAACCACCAGGAGACCAGCCAGTGTCCCTAGCCCAAGGTGCACCACCTTAAAGAAAGAGATCTTCAGTAAGGCATGAAGCTAAAATCTGCTTAAACACAAGGATATACAGATAAAGGTCACCTTTTAATCTTGTATGCTGGCAGACTGCAACAATGACAGTGGGGTCTTTACAGAATAATACTTAAGTACTTCACACGTTATTTAAATGCAGGTGCCATACATAATAATACACCGATTTCTTTGACAAAGTGGAGTGGCTTATAATTTAAACAGCTCTAAGCCCGAGTCACAAACTTTGACGAAAGGTTAGGTCTTGGGACAACCCCAGTGGTAATGTGAAACAGTATATCTGAAACCTGAAGACTGGTAAATTATATGTAATCAATACACAATGATGACATTCTGCTCTCTACACACTCAGGCAGGAGACGTCTCTATCGTTCTTCTAAATGGCACATTCACATGAATTAAAGCAGACATTAGCTTTTACAGTAAGATAATAATATCAGGCAAAGAAATGCTTATTCAAAAATGTCAAGAGTAATTTCCCATATGCCACGTGTTTAACTGCAGGATAAAAATTAGCATATATCAAACAATTATTTTTTCTTGTTTCATGTTCATCTGATAACACGCTTTACAGTTAATTAAGCAATAAAACATTTAAAATGTTAAAAAACGATCAGAATAAAAGGGATGAGGTAACACACCTGCACTCAGGTAACACAAGAGTCCAAATAACATGAACCACACAACAAGGCACATCCATGCACTTGAAAAAACTCTGTGGGCTAAAAATGCAAAGAAGATAATTCTCTTTTAAAGCAACATGCAAAAAAATAGCATGTTTGAAATTTACTTTGATTGACACATGCTTTTACATAATGATGGTAATTACAAAGAATAACAACTCCACGCTACATCTGTTCAGTATAACAATCGTGCGCTGCTCCTGAGGGCCCAAACAGAGCTGTCAGGAATGCCATGTCTCCAGCCTCTCTCACACCCCAGATTGGCAAGACGAGAAACAGATTAATAAGAATCAACACACTTCTGTAAACATCACAGGAGAAGAAACTGAAGGAAATGACACAAGAGCTGCCACGGCCCAAGACTCACCCCACCAAGCAGGAGAACGCACCTGCATTTAGCAGGAAAGCCAAAAAGGTAGAGGGCCGCACACCATTTACATGTGCTCTAACCAGGGGGCAGCTCCGCTGTCAGGTTTTAAATAATCCAAAGATTAATCAGTTCTATACGTTAATAAATTGTTTTGAGCAACAACATTTAGTCAGACCATCTGCAGATAATTACACAAACTGGGAATACAGTTAGTGTGCAGAAAGAAAATAAAAGATTTTTCTACACCCTACTTGGAGTCCACTTGTGGTCAGTTCAATTTATTAGACACCGGTAATGACGGACTGCATGATAACGTGCAGTGAATACACTTGACTTATAGTTTTCATCCTCTTTCTCTGTACATTTAGCATTCGTTTGCTCAGAGGTTGATGCGCTTGCTGCTTCCTGAGCAGCTCTTCTTTTCTCCACCCTAGCGGCCCGCTTCTTCTCTTCTTCCGTCTGCATCTTTTCGCGTTAAAACTGATTAAGTCAGTGTTTGTTTTGCAATTACTTAGTACGTTTTCTTTAATTTTTCACTTAAGCTGGCATTTAAGTCTTCAATCTGCCTCAAGAATGATTTGAGATATGAAGAGTTAGGAGAAGTGGCACGGATGAGAACGGTGCCATACACATGCGCCACACAGCTGCCCTACTGGCTGCTGCCAAGAGTTGATTCTGCAATAAAATAAAATAAAAATAAAAAGAGGAATAACCCTGAAGGTCAATCATCATCCCGAAAGCGGACAGTAGACGTCCCACTTCAGGTCAATATGTCAAACGGTTTGTGAGCTACAGGTGATTTAAAATCCTGGACAGACAAATGGACGGCCACGGTAGAGTATTACATAAGAAGATGATTAGGGTGGCACACACCTGTTTATAGAAGGTCTCACAGTTGAGAAAAAAATGAAGCCATGAGTTTGAAGGAAATGCCTGCAGAGCTTAGGGACAGGATTGTGCCAAGGCACAGATCTGAGAAAGGCTACAAGAAATTCCTGGAGCACTGAAAGTTAATAAGAGCACAGTGGCCTCCATAATTCTTAAAAGGAAGAAGTTTGGAATAATCACGACAATTCCTAGAGCTGGCCAACCATCAATTTATCATGGGAGGAAGGTCAAGGTAGAAGAGGTATTCAAGAATCCGAAGGTCACCTTGGCTGAGCTCAAGAGAACTGTGGACAGATGGGAGATACCTGCAGAAGGGCAACCATCACTGCAACGCTCCACCAGTCTGGCATTATGACAGAGTGGCCAAACAGTAAACTAAGCATGGAAACCCTCTTTGGAGTTTGAAAAAGGCACCTACAGGACTCTCATACTGTGAGAAATAAGATTCTCTGGTCTGATGAAACCAAGATTGATGTCATGTCTGGATTACCACCACTCATTACTTGTGCAATACCATTCCAACGATGAAGCATGGTGCTGGCATCATCATGCAGCAGGGTTGGTTTTCAGCAGCAGAGACTGGGAGAATAGTCAGGGTTAAGAGAAAGCTGAGCAGATCAAAGTACAGCAATATCCATAATGACAACCTGCTCTAGTGTGCTCTGGACCTCAGACTGAGCTGAAGGTTCACCTTCCAATAGCGCAGTTAGGGATAACTCTGGGAACATCCTTAATTTGCCCAGCCACAGTCCATACTTGAATCCAATTGAGAATCTCTGGAGATACCTGAAAACAGCTGTCCACCAATGGTCTCCGACCAACCTGACAGAGCTTGATGGGATCTGTAGAGAAAAATGGCAGAAAATTCAGCAAATCTAGGTTTGTAAAGCTCGTCGCATCAAACCCCAGAAGACTCCTGGCTTGTATCGTTGACAAAGGGGCTTTAACAAGTTCTGAGTAAACAGTCTGAATTTTTTTAACAATGGGATATTTCAGTTTTATATTTGTAATAAATTTGCAAAAAGCTCCAAATTTCTGTTTTTACTTTTTCATTCTGGGGTATTGAGTGTTAATCAATGTCGGGAAAAAAATTAAATGATTTAGTATAACTTTGCAACATAATAAAATATATAAAAAGTGAAAGAGTCTGAATACATTCTAAACCAGCTCTATGGGGGTTGCACTATGGACCTCTGCTTGTAAAGTGACTTGGAAAAGGAATGGATATAATAAAGGTTGTTTGCTTGCACAGTCACCTAACAAGTGACTGTTTATCCTTCAGAGTTACTTGCATTAAGGGAGACATTGGCCTATTCTTTACTAAATACAGCAAAAAACATTAAAAGTCAAGCTGCACTACAGCATCATCATGGATGTAGAAAAAAAGAGAGTTAAGTCATAGACTAAAAATGCAGAACCATCTTTCAGGTTCTTTCCAAGACCAGAATACTGAAAATGGTGATCATTATATTAATTAGAGTTTGATTTTGAGTGTTTGCCTCCCCTCTGTGGCCTAAAGAATTTTTAGTATTAAAACCGTATGTTGCATTTTGAGACTAAGTATTAGTTTCTTATGTTGTACCCAGGTTAGTTCCTACCTTGCACTTGATGTCCCCGGAGATCTTGAGTTGGATTAATTAGTCTCAATGATAGACAAATTAGTTTGTTATTTGTAACCCTGCCCGGGATTGGTTCCTGCCTTGTGCCCTGTGTTGGCTGGGGTTGGCTAGACGTGACCCTGTAATTCAGCGGGTTAGAAAATGGATGGATGGATGGATGTTGTTTGTACTCTTTTTGAATGCTATCATCAGCCTGTATATTTAAAACCACTATGTAGGGGGTGATGCAGCAACCCAAACCCCAGGCACAACATCACAGACACAAGTCCTGGTTTAAATAAAAGGTTTATTAATACAAGTACTTTTGAAACAGGCTTCTTGTTAAACTTGCAATATAAAATAAAGTCTTCCTCTCTCTCATTCTCTCTCTCTCTCTTCTTGTCCTCCACTACTCCCAAGTGAGCTTTGTCCGTTCTCCACTCCCAACTCCAACTTGCATGGCTGAGGCAGTTCTTTTTATCTGACACTTGGGTGTACTTCTCGTGCCAGGGTATAGCCCACTGGAAGTACTTCCGGATCAAATAGAAATCCTCTATTATAGGGATCACAAATCTTGGTAGCTCCGCCTGGTGACTCCCACAGAACCTAACAGGGCTGTCCTATAGGAATACAAATCCTAATTTTCTTTTTTTTTTTTTTTTACAAATCCTAATTCCTAAATTTTTGCCACGTGCAAAAGTTCGCTGATGACACTGCTATTGTGGGCTGCATCAGGAGTGGACAGGAGGAGGAGTACAGAAAGTTAATCAAAGACTTTGTTAAATGGTGCGACTCAAACCACTTACACCTTAACACCAGCAAGACCAAGGAGCTGGTGGTGGATTTTAGGAGGCCTAGGCCCCTCATGGACCCTGTGATCATCAGAGGTGACTGTGCAGAGGGTGCATACCTATAAATATCTGGGAGTGCAGCTGGATGACAAATTGGACTGGACTGCCAATACTGATGCTCTATGTAAGAAAGCTCAGAGCAGAATATACTTTCTGAGAAGGTTGGCATCCTTCAACATCTGCAGTAAGATGCTGCAGATGTTCTACCAGACGGTTGTGGCGAGTGCCCTCTTCTACGCGGTGGTGTGCTGGGGTGGCAGCATAAAGATGAAAGACGCCTCACGCCTGGACAAACTTGTTAAGAAGGCAGGCGCCATTGTAGGATTAAAGTTGGACAGTTTAACATCTGTGGCAGAGCGACGGGCATTAAGCAAACTCCTGTCAATCATGAAGAATCCACTGCATCCACTTAACAGTGTCATCTCCAGACAGAGGAGTAGCTTCAATGACAGACTTTGTCACTGTCCTGTTCCACTGACAGACTAAAGAGATCGTTCCTCCCCCACACTATGCGACTCTTCAATTCCACCCGGGGGAGTAAATGCGAACATTAATTTTATTTTAATTCTTTTCATTTTATTACTGTTTAATTTAATATTGTTTCTTTGTATCAGTATGCTGCTGCTGGATTATGTGAATTTCCCCTTGGGATTAATAAAGTATCTATCTATCTATCCCAGCATGCTCTGTGGGTGTTTGCATGGGAATCCTAACCCAGGGATGTGTAACAGGGGAGTAAATAGTCTAAGCAGGATAACTCCCCCGATTCTACCACGACATTCACAACCCAGGCAATTAAGGAACCTGAGCCTGTTCTGGCAGGGATGTCAGCTTAACCAGTTGTCTGGCAGGGAACTGTTTTTTTCTTTCCTTGGTCTCCCAGCCAGACAATTAACTAGAACATATCCCAGTAGGGAACACCAGTCCATGCATGTTGTCCATAGTAGTTTTAAATTAAACTAATGCCAGAAGGCATTGTGGTTAGGGCTTTTGCCTCACAGCTCCAGAGTTCTGTGTTAAAATTTTTTTAATTGATCAACATCTCTACATCCTCTTTTTATCTACATGAACACAGTTTGCTCATTCTCCATGCGTCTTAGTGAGTTTATCCACAGGTAATCTTTTTTTCCTCTCTTCTCCCTTTTGTAGTACTAGTGCTGGTAGTAATATTATGTGCATTGCTGGATAATGAAGGTCAGTTAAGGAACTCCCTCAATGAGCCAGAGGCACTGTCCTCATCCATCCCAGACGACAGTAATCCATTTCTAATCCTCGGGACCTGAACACCCAACTGGACTGTCTGCATGCAACTGACTTCATCTGTGAACCTGATGTACTCCGCACCCCACCAACTCAGAAAGGTGACAAAAGCTTGGGCGTTGTTCCATCACATCTTTTACGTACGAGGCATTTTGGGACATTAAGTACTTTTTGAACTTTGGTAGCCTTCTTGGCATTATTTTTACCCAAGGTAAAATGAACCAAAAATGTTGCATTTTTTTCAACAAGAAAAAATGTTACTCCATGTAATAGAAGTATGTAAATACCAAAGTGTCAACAGAAATACAGTAGGAAATGCATGTCTAGTGTCTACTGCTGTATTGATTCAGATTTAGTACACGTCCCTCATGTGATATATTTTGAAAAAGTCATCAACGCACAGCCCATCATCATAGTTGGCACAGTAGAAGGATGTTTCTTTGCGTACTTTTCTTGTAATATTTTTCTGTTGCTTGCACATGATGAGTAATGTCAGTGTCTGAGCCACACGATCAGTGCCATCCATTGTGTTATTGAAGGCTACCACAGTGCAAGGTTTAGTGACATCCACGTTTCCCCTGACAGGAACATTGACAGGAGCTGCATTGAGAACAGTCCTTAGGGGTTTAACTTCTTTCTTGTCCTTCCATTTGATCCAATCACTTTGCCTTTTTGCCATGCACCTACTTGCACCACAGTGAACCTTCATGTGATCAAATTCACCAAGCATATCACATCTGTTTGGTAATTCAGTGCCATATGCACCAATATGAATACCCGTGCCGACGTCTGATGACCAGTTCACATTGCTTGATTAAACTAATGGTTCAGTTTCAGTTTGTTCTAAAACTAGATTTAAAGCTTCTTGTTTATACACCATTGTGTTCTGGTTGAAGGCTCCAGCCCACTCAAAAATATTGATGAGTTACCACAGAGCATAGAACCAAAAGCATAGAAAAAAATTATACCGTATTTACCTGTGTAGCACAAAAATAGCATTAGAAAATCAGGTGTGCGTCATACACGAGGAAATGTGCGCGTCATACACGAGGAAACTTCTTCTGCTTGGGCTCGCTCACTCGCTCGCTTGCTCGCCCACTCACGCTCTCTCTCTCGCTTGCTTGCTCGCCCACTCGTGCTCTCTCTCTCGCTTGCTTGCTCGCCCACTCGTGCTCTCTCTCGCTCTCTTGCTCGTGCACTCGCGCTCTCTCTCACTCTCTTGCTCGTGCACTCGCGCTCTCTCTCGCTCAGCAAGACTCACGCTTCCTATATAATCACAATGCGTGTCGACTCGCTTCTCTCTGGGCAAAACTCTCTTCGCGATTTTCTGCACTTGTTTGCTTAGGGCACTCGCACTCTCTCTTTCTCGGTCGACAGTGCTCTCTCTCTAAACGCTTCCTATATAATCACAATGCATGTCCTACATGGGGCAAAACTTTTTTTGCGATTTTCTAAAATTAGGGTTTTTCTTGTTTAATATACGCTAGTTTTTTCTTGTTTGTAGCATAATGTTATTTTTTCCACCAGCAGAATACTGTCCTGAGTGTTATTTGGGTTTAATGCTGTGCATTGGATCATAGCTGCTTAACCCAAGAGACACTCCGGATTAACCATTTTTACATAGACCTCCGAGCCTGACAAGCCCTCATTGCAGGGCCCATTCACACACACACTCACCAAATAATGTAAATGAGTTTCAGACATATACTTAGAAATCATATAGCAAATACATTTTTAAATTGCTATTTTATCCTGTTAATAGGAATAGTTCCTTTTTATAGGCCGAGACCCTGCAGCTGTGAACTGGACAAGAGCAAATACAAAATGAGTGAATAAATGATTGTAACTGAAAAATGGCTAAAAATACTCCTCATGAAGCAATCTAGGAATGGTATCATCTGTCACTTGAACCGTGTAACAGCTACATTTTGTTATCAGGAAGAATAAGGTGCCTTATAAATAGAACCACACAAGAAATGTAGTATTTGAGGTGTCTCCTCCCAAAGTCGGCTGTGGGCTCACAGCGGGGTCACGAAGTCATCCAGCAGCCATGCGATCCCAAACATTCCACTGATGCAGTGTGGCTTGATTTGCTTTTGTATGACACAACACACGGCTAAACCGAGATGACAAGTAATTACAGAAAAAATAAATACCTCACAGCTTTAAAACAAAAGCTCTTTGGCTGTGTCCTTAGTGAAATTCTTCTTTTCATTTAACAGGAGGTGTGTTATTCCTCATGATTACTTTCTCTCAGGATAGGATCAATGTTGAATTTAAAATTAATTCTGATGAAGTTTACTCTTTTTTCAGCTCTAAATTCTGACCTTTGTGTGTTAGTTTGCCCTCATCAGTCCCCGGCTGCCCTCAGATGTTATAAATATCGTCATGGTCTGATGTTTAGCACATATGGCACACTTTAGCCCAGTGCTGCTAGAGTGTTTTCAATGCTGTATGAAAATGTCAGAATCCAGAAACTGCTCACACTTTATATTGCAAGGCTGCTTATAAATGCTCATCAAAAGTATCATATTATAAACTGAAACTTGCCAATAATACTAATTTGGGTACTTTTAAAACATGTTAGAAATGCTTGAGAAAGTGAAAGAAATGTTTTAACATCATACCACAACTCTAAATTGATCAAGTGGATCCAGAAATTGGATTACTATTAACATTATGCTTCTGTGAGGTTGGTGAAGAAAGATTAAACCGCTACCTCTACCATATTTAATAATGGACTAAATGTAAACCATTATATTTAGTGCACTTAACAGACTTTAACAGGCTATTTTAATAAAATATGAATATTCTAACTTTGTAACATATCATAAAACAGTAAAACGAAAACGTCTGAATAGTAATCCTGTTTATTAAAGGATTTATTGTTTTATTTTTCTTGTTGCAAAAGATTATAACTAATATTAAAATAATGTCACTAGATAGGTAGATAGATAGACTGACATCCCAACTGGGATAGATGGTGCCCCCTTACCCGGCATCTAAGGATAGACAGCCAGGATGATTCCTATCCTTTTTCCCATTTTGTAGGTTAAAATAATGCACTGGGTGGCAGTATCAGCTTTGTGTAGGGTGGCAGTATCAGCTTTGTGTAGTTCCCACTTAGGCGTCTTCAGGGCTGCATGGGAGTTGTAGTTCTGGGGGTCAGCTCTGGCAAGCTCTTTAGGGGCTGCTGCGGTGTGCTGTTGGGAAGAGACTCCTCCTGGGTGTTACATGGAGGCACCAGAAGTACTCCTGGGTCCAGGATGAAAGGGAATTTCTCAGCATTACTCAGGTGAGTCAGAGCAGGAGTGGAGAATGACAAAGCTCACCTGGATTGGATTGGAGGAGAGCATGAAAAAGAGAAAATCATAGGGTGGATTGTACTGAAGAAGAAGCCAATCTGAAAAAGGTAGTGTGTTAAATAAGAGTATTTATTTGAACCAGTGACTAGAGTTGCTGTAGTTGTCATTCAGGTTTGGAGCTCTAAGACACCCCTTATGGCCACAGATAGATAGATAGATAGATAGATAGATAGATAGATAGATAGATAGATAGATAGATAGATAGATAGATAGATAGATAGATTTACAGCCAGAAGAAGGATACAATTCAAGACTATAGTTAAGACATTCACATTCACCATGCACAAGTTAACTGAATGCACTCTGCCATATTTACAGCATTTTTAAAGTGGCCTTAGAGTAAGATTATAAGTAGCCACCAATTCCACATATGCTTTTTTTCTTTGTTAATAAATTATGACTGAAGTAGAAATTAGAAACAAGATGGGAGACTCCTGTTAAGTGTCTTAATGCTTTTAAAATGAATGCACCCTGACTAATGGAAGCCTTTAAAAACTTAAGCAGTTTGCTTTCGACTGTATTAAAAAATGAATCTGAAGCTACAGCATGTTTATACTGAGCTGTAAATTCATTTTCTGTGTTTTTCACTTCTTGCACTGGACCCTTGTATTTTTTGCTTTAATACTCTGATCTTGTAGGATGCTTTATTCTGAGGATTTTGATGAGTAGCACAGTGTTAGCTATATCAGGCATATCCCATGACCTGTGCCTTGTGCAAGTGCAATTTTAAGAAACATGTCTAATTTTATGCCCTTGTTTCCACTTTGAAACTTTGCTGAACACATTACTGGTTACAGGACCACGCTATGGGCAATGTAGGATTTTGTGGAAAGTAAAAAATTCTAAAGAGATCTTATTATTCTTACCTTATCTCCAAAAAGAACTTTAAAATACAAAATTGCATAATAATGATTATTCATTAGGTTTTGTAAACTGGAATGGTAAGGGTCTTAATAATGAACTCAAGAGGAAAAAGTGTTTCCATACCTTAGCTCCCTGTGATTAGATACAGTAATTTTCAAGGAGACTCATTAGAGTAATAAGAATCACTTCTGAATCAAATGAAATTAGGTTGTCCAATTTTTTATTCTTTTTAACACTAACTGAATGTAGTGAGAACACTCACCAAGTGGGAACTGTGATTCACAAAGCTATCCCCTTCACAGCTGCTGAGATAATATCGGACTCTGAATACCACCACATTGCTGTGGTGAGAAACCTGTATAAACCCAAAATAATTCTGGTAAATATATCTGCACCAAATTTGAATGACGGAGGATTCACAGTTAAAGTTTTTGCCTTAATTTCCACTATTGTTATTAATGTAGTTAATTGTGACTCATTTTTGCTACAACAACATTGCATAATTGTGTTTAATTCCCCTTATGTGTTTTGATAAACCCTAAAACAAATGTGGGTTTTTGATTTAAAATGTATTCATCCATCCATTATCCAACCCGCTGAATCCAAACACAGGGTCACGGGGGTCTGCTGGAGCCAATCCCAACCAACACAGGGCACAAGGCAGGAACCAATCCTGGGCAGGGTGCCAACCCAGCACAGGACACACACAAACACACCCAACACACCCAACACACCAAGCACACACTAGGGCCAATCGCCAATCCACCTGACCTGCATGTCTTTGGACTGTGGGAGGAAACCGGAGCACCCGGAGGAAACCCACGCAGACACAGGGAGAACATGCAAACTCCACACAGGGAGGACCCAGGAAGTGAACCTTCTGCGCCACCATGTCGCCCAAAATGTATTCAGTTTGCTTAAATATATTTTAGCCATTTTGGTTTTCACGGTGCCGCCATGTTGTTTTGCAATTGCCATAAGTTTGCTAAGGAAATGACCAGGAAGTGCCACATCATGGCCCTGACCAGATACAGGTAAGCACTGGGCATGTCCTAGCTGCCTGAGATTGACAAATAGCACCAAAGACTTTTCATGTGACTGTGTTTATTGTTTTTCTAATTACAGAACGTTTTTGCTTTGAATACAGACTAAGATCTGAGTCCTAGTAACAGTTAATATTGACTTCTCAATTACAAATTTGTCATGAATCTTTGACTATGTTTCATAGCCTAGACAATATTGAAATGTTTTCTTAATTTCAAATTCTATTCTTGAAACGTACCAATCAGATTTTGGATCTAATCGCAGCACAGAAATTGCTCTCTTCAAAGTAAAGATGTTATTGCATAGTAAATATTAGTCATTGTTCTTCTAGATTTGTGTGCTGAGTTTGATCTACAGATCATAACATTCTAATTTACCACCATGGACCGTCTGTTGGACTTTCTCGTTGCATTCAAGATTGACTTAAGTTATTTATACATGGCAGGGAGAAAATATTTTATAATTATTGGTGACTGTACTGTATAAAAAAACAACATATTTCATATGGCGTGCCTCAAGGATCAATTCTAATCCCTTTATTGTTCTCACTTTACATTAGGTTAGATCATTACTAGTTACTCAAATGGCACAAATCTTTACTTTTCTGTTGTTTCAGATGACACTAGTACTCTTAATCTACGGAGTGAATATCTTAGTTGTATAACAAATGCATGAGTAGTAATTTCCTTAAACTAAGCAAGAGAAAGACAAAAAATTGAATACTGGTTGCATATAAATGTGCAAGCCTTGCACAGGAAAGGCTATCTAAGTTAAAGAGGATGACCATGAGGGAAAAGTAACCCAGCAGAAAGTCGAAACCAAAGATCAGTACTATGAACATCAATATTCAATCAACACCCAAAAATCACAGTAAGAAAAAACAAAGCAAAAGTCAGAGCTGGGAAATTGTAAGAGCACAAATACACTTTTTTTATATCCACAAACATGGATAGTAACACATCCAGCACTTGAAATGGTGCATTGATGACGTCAATCACATAATTTCAAGGACCCCAAATAATAAGAACGGTCATTGTGACTCAACAAGGTGCCACCTAGGAATACTAAAGTGGTGATGAAAATGCTGCAAAGTAACTCTAATGAATGATAAAAATATCAGTTATAAAAATAAACACAAAAATCAGATTTAACCCCCTTAAAAAGGCTAAAGTGGGCAATAACTATTAATAAAAAAGGCTTAGTCAAAAATATAAAAATATGCCAACATACAGAATCATAATGAAATGAAAATCTTTGTCAAAAACATGATCATCTAGCCTTTTTCCTGGATTCAGAACTATATTTTTAATTAAACATTAATTCTGTTACTCCTTGACTTTAAGACAATGAAATTATTGCAATGCTCTCCTCCCAGCTGTGTCTCCTGCTTTCTGGTCAGTGCCACCATCTCCAACCCATATAACATAGCTGGTCTCACAACCATCCTGTAAAGCTTCCCTTTCACTCTTGCTGATACCCGTCTGTCACAAATTACTCCTGACACCCATTCCACCTGCCTGCACTCTCTTCTTCACCTCTCTCCCACAATCCCCATTACTCTGTACTGTTGATCCCAGTATTTAAACTCATCCACCTTCGCCAACTCTACTCCCTCATCCTCACCATTTCACTCACCTCCCTCTCATTTACACACATGTATTCTGTCTTGTTCCTACTGACCTTCATTCCTCTCCTCTCTAGAACATATATCCACCTCTCCAGGGTCTCCTCAACTCGCTCCCTACTATCGCTACAGATCACAATGTCATCAGCAAACATCATAGTCCACTGGGACTCCTGTCTAATCTCGTCTGTCAACTTGTCCATCACCATTGCAAATAAAAAAGGGCTCAGAGCCGATCCCTGATGTAATCCTACCTCCACCTTGAATACATCCATCACTCCTACCGCAGATCTCACCACTGTCACACTTCCCTCGTACATATCCTGTACAACTCTTACGTATTTCTCTGCTACTCCCTCATGCAATACCACAGCTCCTCTTGAGGCACCCTGTCATATGCTTTCTCCAGGTCCACAAAGATGCAATGCAACTCTTTCTGGCCTTCTCTAAACTTCTCCATCAACATCCTCAGGGCAAACATTGCATCTGTGGTGCTCTTTCTTGGCATGAAACCATACTGCTGCTCAATTAATCATCACCTCTCTTCTTAACCTAGCTTCCACTACTCTTTCCCATAACTTCATGCTGTGGCTCACTATTTTTATCCCACTGTAGGTACTACAGCACTGCATACCCCCTTATTCTAAAATATCAGCACCAGTACACTTCTTCTTCACTCCTCAGGCATCCTCTCACTTTCCAAGATTCCATTAAACAATCTGGTTAAAAACTCCACTACCATCTCTCCTAAACACCTCTATGCTTCCATAGGTATGTCATCTGGACCAACAGCTTTTCCATTTTTCATCCTCTTCATAGTTGTCCTTAATTCCTTCTTGCTAATCCATTGCACTTCCTGATTCAGTATCTCCACATCATCGAACCTCTTCTCTCTCTCATTCTCTTCATTCATCAGCCTCTCAAAGTACTCTTTCCATCTGCTCAACACACTCTCCTCACTTGTGAGTACATTTCCATCTTCATCCTTTATCACCCTAACCTGCTGCACATCTTTCCCAGCTCGGTGCGTTTGTCTAGCCTTTCAGTAGATGTCCTTTTCTCCCTCCTTAGTGTCCAACCTCTCACACAACTCATCATACGCCTTTTCTTTAGCATTCTCCACCTCTCTCTTCACCTTGCGCCTTATCTCCTTGTACTCTTGTCTACTTTCTGCATCTGTCTGACTATCCCACTTCTTTTTTGCCATGTTCTTCCTCTGTATACTCTCCACTTCCCCATTCGACCACCAGGTTGCCTTCTCCTCCTTCCTCTGTCCAGATTCCATGCCAAGCACCCTTCTTGCTGTCACCCTGCCACCCAGTGCCTGTCTCACCTTCTCCCTAAAACATAACCTTGCAGTCTTTCTCTTTCACTCTCAAGTCACTCTCATCCTCTTCTTAATCTCCAACGTCATCCTACAGACCGCCATCCTATGCTGCTTAACTACAATTTCCCCTGCCACCACTTTGCAGTCTTCATTCTCCTTCAGATTGACTCTTCTTCATAGGATGTAATCTACCTGTGTGCATCTTCCTCCACTCTTGTACGTAACCCTTTTTTCTTCCCTCTTCTTAAAATACGTATTCACCACAGCCATGTCCGTCCTTTTGGCAAAATCCACTATCACCTGACTTTCTTCATTCCTCTCCTTGACAACATCACCATCATCTCCTTATCTCCTCTGTTCCCTTCACCAACATATCCATTGAAATCCGCTCCAATCACCACTTTCTGTCCCTTGGGTACACTGTTCATCACTTCATCCAACTCACTCCAAATATCTTCTTTTTCATCTATCACACACCCAACTTGCGGTGCATATGCACTAACAACATTCATCATCACACCTCCAATTTCCAGCTTCATAATCATTACTTTGTCTGACACTCTTTTCACCTCCGAAACACTCTTGATATGCTGTTCCTTCAGAACCATTTCTCCTCCCATCCACACAATGATAGAACAATTTGAATCCACCTCTGATCCACCTGGCCTTACTCCCCTTCCATTTAGTCTCTTGCACGCACAATATATCAACCTTCCTTCTCCATCATATCTGCTAACTCTCTCCCCTTACCAGTCATACTGCCAACATTCAAAGTTCCTACCCTCAGTTTCACTCTCTTTACCTTCCTCCTCCTCTCCTCCTGCCTCTGGACATATCTCCCCCCTCTTCTTCTCCTTCTTCTTCTTCTTTTCGGCCAACAGTAGCCCAATTTCCACCAGCACCCTGATGGCTAACAGTACTGGTGGCGGTCATTGTTAACTCGGGGCTCGACCAATCCGGTATGGAAATTTGTATTGTTGTCCGCATATTGATTTGGCAAATTTGGCAAATTAATTTGCCCTTCCTGACATAACCCTCCCCATTTATCCAGGCTTGGGACCGACATGAAGAAACAGACTGGTTTGTGCATCCCCTGTGACTGGGTTAAGCTTAAGACTTTGAATTCCTCAATTGAATGGTAGGGTCAACACACTACTCATAGAGGAGCTGAAAACACCACTGCAGCTCATCGAGATCTGAAACTCGAGCTCTTCTATGTCAGTTGTGTGCTCTTAAAATAAAATTTAGTAGTAATAAAGCGGCTCAATCAATGTTATGAATTAATAATAATTAATATATTTTATAAATTAAGAAACAAATAGTAATAATTATTAAATCCCAAACAGCCAAACATAAAAAGAATAAGACACTAAATACTTGAATGAGAAAATAACCATAAAAAGTGCTACTCAATACAAAAAAAAAACTAAAAGGTAACAAAATTATTAACAATTGAAATAAACAAAAAATAAACAAGCACATCAGAAAGAGCAAGTAAGACCTGAAGAAGATTCAAACTCAATCATAATGATAACAACTCCCTGATAACTGAACACAAGGGACCAAAACAAACAAGTCGTGATGCCTTGATGCCTGCAGCCGTGGGCACCAACCCTGGTGGGAGCACCAAGCATGGAGAGATGAACCAGTAGCAAGAGGGAAGGTGAAAATGACTATCCTAGTCAGGGCCGCATTAAGACCCTTAGATGCCCTAAGCACTAAGTAATTTTGGTGCCCCCTTACACTAGTAATTCAAAATATTAAAACAATAACAAACTAGAAAATAAAATGTTATTTTATTATCGAAATTTTGTAATTAAACAAAACATTTTGACTTGAAAACCGTAGATTTACTATTTTGATTATTTAATTTATTTATGGCTTTTGTGTCAGTTTAGCAAATCTATTTACACATATTCTTAGTACAAGATTTGAAGAATATTTTGTGAAAATGTTGTTAATAAATCTTTATTAGTAAAAAAGTTATAAACAATTTTATCCAATAGTAATCAGCTGTACAATTTTCACTTTTACATAATGTAAATGAATTTTAAAATATCCAAGAATTGAATTAAATAGACTTACCAGAATATTTTTTTCTCAAACTGGGACAATTTTTTGTTTTTGCTTAAAACAGAAATAACGCTTTCTACGCACTAGACATTTATTTTAAGTTAAATAACAAATAATTCATGAAACACAACAATTACGTGATAATAATTTTTAATCAACTATTAACTATGATTTAAAAATATAAAAACATATTGTTTTGAATCAAATTATTTTCACTATATTTTAACATGGCGTTTAAGGGAATCACCATGAAACAGGAATTCCCCATCGTAGATGGCACCAGTATGCAGAACACACTGTGTAAGGCGCCATCTACAAACAGTAACGGCATAGGGAGGTACAGGGAGGCATTATTCATTTTTCATAAAATTTTGAAAATGGCTATAAATTTAATTAATTTAATAATTTATGTGATAAATTCGGTGATGAAATTTTTTTGTGGTGCCCCCTTTACCCTTGATGTGCTTACTTTGCTTATATGGTTAATCCGGCACTGATCCTAGTATAAGAAAGTGAACAGTGTTTATTAAAAATAAAGAATTAAAGTGTCACCACACTTTGCAAAAAGTAAATAAACAATTCTTTGATAAAATTGTATGTTCACGACTGCAAACTAAATAGTTTTAAAAACAAAACTCATCCTTGATGCAGTCCCCTTGCTTTTCAGAACACTGGAATAAATCCTTCCTGTGGTGACCACACCATCACATCCTGCCCCTTCCATTAGAACCCACAGATCGAGATTACTGCATTGCCACATCTCTGACGAAGACCTCACTAACTTCTTCCAGTTCGGCCCCCTCGACAAAGAGGCTAGCAATACTCTTGTATACTATTCTTGTAGTGACCCACCATCATTCTCTGCTGCTGTGTTAAAATAATTCAACAGATTTTAAGTCTGCCACACCTTGGAAGTCCTTAATAGCCACTGGTCCTGCTTCCTCACACAGTTCAGCAGAGTCAATGTCCTGATACTCTCAAAAGAAATCATCCTTGTTTTTGTTCTCTTTTTGGTTTGTTTTCCTACTCTAGTACTTACCCTTAAGAAAAAATTAAAAACAAAAAGAAAACTGAAAACTGGAGAAAGGCCCTAATGCTTACTATACATAATGTAGATAGATTGAGTGATAGATGGATAGAAGGTAAATATCTGTAGTATTAGACAAACGACTTCTTATAACCTGTCCATGAACCCTTTGCATGGGCTCTTTTCCCATTCTGACAAACTGTACAGCACAGCCTGAGGTGACCTCTCTGCTGGTGAATGCCTCGTCTGACTCACAGAATGGCGGCTCATAATCTCACACCAGACTGATTCTCACCCTCCTGTCTTCCTGTGGGACTTTTGCCCTGCTTCCTCCAGTCTTCCAGTTCCTGGTTCAGTAGGTTACAGTACAGAGTGTTATATAGCCTCTGTGGGTTTGAGGAGCAGGAGGTCACCCCAGACATTCATGATTTTCCTGTAACATTTCCCTTCACTCAGTCCAAGCCATCAGGAAGTCGCCCCCCTCCACCCCCAATCAATAGTTTATGCAGCAGTGTTTATAGCCGTACTCTTTAATCATGGACTAATATTTGTGTGTATGTGTTTTGTGGCAGATTGCCCATGGTAAAGAAGACCAGGACATAAGGATACACTCCAGGAGAGGTCTCATCTGACAGTAAACCTACAAGCGGCAGGAAAACAAACCTCTTAGAAAATGGTGCAATTCTTAATGGGGGGGGACCTGCCCAGTTAACTATTATTGAAGCTCAAGGAGAGCCTTTAACGATGCTTTAGTTCAGAGAAGCTGGAGTGAGTTTTCTATGACAGTCATGACAGGGACGATCCAGGAGGATGAACGGCATCACTTCTACAGATAAACTACATCAGGCAACAGGAATAATAACCTGACTGTTATTTTCAAAATCTAGGACTTTTTGAGTCTATTTTGGCCTTTTTTTCTCGTTTCCCCCAGTTCAGATTTTTCATGTCCCTTTCCCGTCATTCATTTCTGTTTTGGATTGATGGCATCTTTACTTAGTGGGCATCACTACACCATACACCAACACATGACTCTGTCATCCTCCAAGAGCAACTTCTCCCAACCATCCATGAACAGTTTGGTGGCCAACAAGGCCTTTTCCAGCATGATGGAGCACCGGGCCGTAAGGCAAAAGTGATAACTAAGTGGCTCGGGGAACAAATTTGGGGTCCATGGCCATGAAACACCCTAGACCTTAATCCTTTTGGGAACTTGTGGTCAATCGCCAAGACAAACAAAAAACCCACCAATTCTGACAAACTCCAAGCATTGATTATGCAAGAATGGGCTACCATCAGTCAGGATTTGGCCAAGAAAATGACTGACAGATTGCCAGGGTGAATTGCAGAGGTCTTGAAAAAGAAGGACCAGCACTGCAAATATTGACTCTTTGCATAAACGTAATGTAATTGTCAATCAAAGCCTTTGAAACTTATGAAATTCTTATAATTATTCTTCAGTGCACCATAGAAACATCCGACAAAAAGATCTAAAAACAATGGAGCAGCAAACTTTATAAAACCAATACTTGTGTCATTCTCCAAACATTTGGCCACCACTGTACAGTATGTGGACAGATGGGAGTGACAGTGTCCTGTCCAGTCGTTGTTGAGTCCTCTGACTCAGATACACTGTTGGTGGGTGATGTTAGCCCTTCTTGCTTTTTCCAGTTTTAATCTTGAGTGAGCCGTTGAGCAGTTTATGCCATGACATGGACAGAATGAGTCAACATCTACAAATTTAAAGTCATGATTTCTTCAGCAAAAAAGCATGGATTGTTCTAAGAAGACAGGCAATGTCCCAAGCTATAGGAGTTAAATCATGTCTGGATTTCATTCATGAGAACCGAGGGGACTGTGAGACTGATAACAAAACAGCCACAGTATCATAGACCACTGACCAATCAATGTCTCTAATTTAATCTATGGAGTAAGATTATGGGTAGTGACCAAAAGGTGGGAATTGTCAAAAAAGAAACAGAAATAAAATTTCTATATGAAGTGTTTGGCCTTACACTCCGTGACTCTATGAACTCTTTGGAAGTTCAAAGAGAATGTGAAGAATGTGCCATTCCTCAAGATCAAAATGAGTCACTGAAACAGCATAGGCACCTGTTGAGGACAATCCGTGGAGCCTTTCACTCGACGTGTTCCAGGTACAGATTAATAGTAAGAGCCACTGAGAACAACTCAGGACAATTGAGCTGACCTATAAACTCTTGGGAATCTCTCAGGAAAAAAAAACAGAACCTGGAAAGACAGTCTACTGGACCCAACTGAGCTCATTGTCACCATCATCTTTCCAAGGATGCAAGGTATATAGGAATATGGTGTGAGTGGGTGGAGATGTCATAACCCTTGATTAACTCATCCAAAGACTGACACAGTGAATCTAATAAGGCCAATGTATAGTTTATATGGAGGCCCACTCAAGTACATACAAACCCTGGCCAGTTTGGAGTCGCCAATTAACTTCTTTATGATAGGATCGGTGAATACTTTGAAAAATCCACATGGACTACTCGAGAACATACAATCCTGACCGAGACAATAAACTCAGCTGACATGAGTGTGTGCTTGGTGATCCCCTGGAGGTCCTTTTACTATCATCAGGGGTTGGCATTGACTCTGGCACTCTGCATCTATGTAATGGAGAAAGAATAATGAGATAATCAATGGATGTCCCATTAAGTCTTTATGGAAATAATACTTTTTGTCGACAATTAGTCACCACAAAATTCATCAAAATTGCAAATGCACATATGAATGTGAAAAATAACGGAACATATTCTCAAATCTATTTCATCTAATTGACCCTGTAGTTAGGATATAGTGGGTTGGATAATGGATGGATGGATGGATGAAAGTCATGTCATAGTCTGTCCCAACAGGAAAGCAGGGACCACGACTTGACATGGCATTAGTCTATCACTCGGTTACAAATTGCCAGTTAAGATGTTGAATCAAGTGCAGATCTTTGGAATGTAGCAGAAAAATCCAACTACCTGGAGTGAATAAAACACAAAGGCAAAGGAAGAAAACGCAGAGTGCATATATGCAGTGAACCAGCAGAGCATTGCAAGCAAGACACCAGATCCATGAGGCAGTAGCATTAACTGCTGTGTCAACTTGCTACCTAAACGAAATGTGTGAAAAACCATTAATGACACAATATTTTGAGGTGGTCCAATCAATGAAATATAAAATGCCCCACTGACAAGTACTTCATGTAAAGAGATCACCGTCTCTTATGGCCTGCAATTTGCTGAAGTCCTCTGGAACTCCAAAGTAAATGGTGTGCTGCCCTCTAGTGGTAGTTTTAATGTTATTTGTTTTCCTTTTCTGTTCCAAATAAAATTTGGAAATCTGCCATTCTATCCTCCAAATCGTCAGGTCCATATTAGATATAATAGATGAAAGTATTTTCCTTTCATATAAGACTTTATCACATTTTTATTGTGTTGTAAGATTCATCTCGATGTGTTTCATTGAGTTTTACTGCAACTGACAACACCACAGTCATTCTACACTGAGTAATGTCAAAGACAAAGTCCTCTCCTCGCTTAAACCAGAAACTACTTTGTTCTGTAAATATTCAGCACCTGACTGCATTTCAAGTGGCAACACCTTTCATTTCTAAAGTACATTTTCATACATGAAGTTAGCTTAAGGTGCTTTATAATAATAAATGGCTAAACAGATTTACTAAAGAAAGTAAAAACTAAACAACAGTCATTTATAACGTTAAATACCATACCGTCTTCTAAGCCTGCTTAATTCTGAACAGGGTCGCAGGAGGCTGGAGCCTAACCCAGCAAGCACAGAGCACAAGGCAGGAACAATCCACTGGACAGGACGCCTGCTAGGGCCAAATTAGCATCACTGGTCCCCCTAACAGTCATGTCTTTGGTCTGTGAGAGAAAACTCAGACATGCAGACATGGAGAGAACATGTAAACTCCGCGCTTGGGGGACCTGGCACTAAAGCCCTGGTCTGTGTACTGTGCAGCAGCAACACTACCACCATGCCACTGTGCCGGCCGTAAAACAGTAATTGTCCATCTTAATAACACAAGTTATGGTCATATGAACAGGGTGGACAGCAAAACATTTCTAGAGTTATTATTTAGTATAGGGATCTTTTTGAATTCATAATCATACAAATGTTAGGATGTGTTAGTACTTGCATTGTCCCTCTGAGCAAAACTATTTTTATATATTCTTATATAATACGCTCCATTAGTCTGTCCAGGATTTTAAATCACTTGTAGCTCGCAAACTTTGACCTGAAATTTGGTACACATATACAGTGATCCCTCGCTATATCACACTTCGACTTTCGCGGCTTCACTCTATCGCGATTTTTTTCTCATACATGCTTACGTCACTACGCATGCGCTTTCTGAGAACTTTTATCTAAGCCCTATGATGGCTCCTAAACGTGCTGCTTTTTCTAAGCCTTCTGACAATAAAACTAAGCGCCGGAGGAAGATGCTTACTATCCAGGAGAAGGTGAAACTCTTGGATATGATTAAAGATGGCAATACCCTACAAAAGCCTCCTCACGCATATGAAAAGACAGGCCAGCAACTGCCTATCAAGATGTTTTTCAGCCGCGCACCCAGACACCCACTGCCTACTCCTAGTACTCCTTCAGCGGAAGAAGACAACAACGCACCTGCTGAAGATACTGCACCACCTCTGAAGACTCTCCTACTGAGGTTGTGCCTTCATAGGTTAGTGGTTGTGTGTAAGAACTGTGTGTGTGTGTGTAATTAAATTTACAGTACAATAATCTACTATATAAAAGCGTTCGGGATTGTCCTTCCGTCCCGTGAGTGCAAAGCGTAGCGGTATTCTGCTTATCACAGACTTACTACTTGCGGCTTGAGGTACGAAGCGACGCGATGTGAGCAGAGTTCTGGTGCGTCATCGTTCCCTTGCTTTTGTGCACGATGCGCTGGAAAACTAGACAAAATTATGTCTCTGGAAATAATTAATGTTGATGGAGTACAAATGCCTCACCGCGTAGTAAATATCAGGAGATGGTGCTTGCTTATTCTCATCTATAGCTTATTTAGTGCATGAAACTCCGTCTTTAGCCCGTCTTTCGGGCTGACATTGTACGACTTTGGACAGGCACTCGAGGGGATAAAAAAAGTTGATCTTAAAAACTTAAGATGTTATGAATGGGCACTTTGATGTTCTCATTCCCTACACTTACATGCCTGATGTACACATGGAGCGCACAAAAATTGAGGATAAAAGTCGCCTTAAAAGGCGGGTGAGCCTATTAATAATATGATATTTGTAACGTCTAATATGTCTTATTTTCTCTTATTTTGTCTAATATATTGGGTAATACGAGTGTAATGGTGACTAAAGGGTGTTATTTCATGTCTAGAGGGCTCTAATAATGTTAAAAAACGTATTTAGAAGGGCGTAAACAGGTTTTCTATACTCTAACTGCAAAAATATTCGATTTATAAATAAAGAATCTTACTTCGTGAAAATTCATTTATCACGGTAGAGTCTGGAACAGATTAACCGCGATAAACGAGGGTTCACTGTACTACGTGATTTCTACTATCTGCTTTCGGGGTTATGATTGACCTCCAAGGTTATTCCTCTTTTTATTTTTATTTTATTTTATTGTAAGAATCAACTCTCGGCAGCCCGCAGCAGGGCAACTGTGCAGCACATGTGTACGGGCATCGTTCTCATCCCTACCACCTTCACCGTCACTTCCCCTACCTCTTCATATCTTAAATCATTCTTGAGGCAGATTGAAGACTTAAGTGCTAGTAACTTAACTTACTAAGTAATTGCAAGACAAATAATGACTTAATCAATTTTAACGCGAAAAGATTCAGATGGAAGAATAGACGAAGTGGGCCGCTAGGGTGAGAAAAGAAGAGCTGCTCAGGAAGCAGCAAGCGCATCAACCTCTGAGCAAACGAATGCTAAACATACAGAGAAAGAGGATGAAAACTAGGAATGCTCAAGCCAAGAGTATTCAATGCACATTATCGTGCAGTGAGCCGTTACTGTCTAGTATTCATATAGTTTTTAATTTAGTTGATCCAGGCCAGTGTCACGGGCTTGCAGAAGATTCCAGCAGTACTGTATATGAGGCGAGAATCAGTCCTGCGTGGGATGCCTGCCTATCACAGGTCACCTCACACAATAATACACACTCACACACTCATTCTCACAGGGCCATTTTACACCCACTTAGCCTAACAAAAACCTTAAAAAAAGTCCAAACCGACATGGATGAAGGTGCAAATTCCACTCCAGTAGCACCCAGGCTGGGATTCAACCTCAGGACCTGTGAGGCACAAGCACTAACCACTCTGCAACAAACACCTTTGCTTAACCCTGAAATGATCAACAGCACTTTTGACCCTCTTGTTATATATTATTAATAGAATTTGAGAATATTAAACAAGAAACCCTAAAATGGAGTCTTCTTGGACACTTCCTATATTTTAAACAGGGAACAGAAGACGAGTGCCCACAGCCAGGACTGCTTTGTGCAACCAAGAGGTAATGGAATTGTAGGCAGTGTATAGTATTAAATCAGGCAGGAGTTGAAGAACATAAAACAAACAAAAATACAAGCAGAGGGAAAAATTTATCAAAGCCAATTCATGCAACCAAAATGGAAGTGAAAGTAAATACAGTAATCCCTCGCTATATCGCGCTTTGACTTTCGCAGATTCACTCCAACGCAGATTTTAAATGTAAGCATATCTAAATATATATCGCGGATTTTTCGCTGGTTCGCTGTTTTCTGCGGACAATGGGCCTTTTAATTTATGCTACACGCTTCCTCAGTTTGTTTGCCCAGTTGATTTCATACAAGGGACGCTATTGGCGGATGGCTGAGAAGCTACCCAATCAGAGCACGTATTACATATTAACTAAAACTCCTCAATGATATACGATATGCTTCCCGCGCGGTGCTCGATTGCTTGCTTCTCTCTATCTCTCTCATTCTCTCTGCCTGACGGAGGGGGTGTGAGCAGAGGGGCTGTTTGCACAGAGGCTGTTTGCTTAGAAATACGGATGCTCCTCTAAAAAATGCCGCTTTATCGCGGTGCTTCGGCATACTTAAAAGCACACGTATTGATTTTTTGATTTTCTCTTGCGCTCTCTCTCTCTCTCTGAAATTCTCTGCTCCTGATGCGCGTACTCCTTTAAAGAGAAGATATATTTGCATTCTTTTAATTGTGAGAAAGAACTGTCATCTCTGTCTTGTCATGGAGCACAGTTTAAACTTTTGACTAAAGGGTGTTATTTCATGTCTAGAGGGCTCTAATAATGTTAACAGTGTGGGAGAGTTTATAAGGGTTTAAAATATATAAAAATAATTATACAAACATATGGTTTCTACTTCGCGGATTTTCATCTATCGCGGGGGTTCTGGAGCATAACCCCGTGATCAAGGAGGATTACTGTATCAAGTCCCTTACACTAACCATTGCTGTAACCGTTACCTGATGTTAACAGAAAATTCTGATCTGAAACTGAATCCAATCCACAAACATGTGAACCCGTGCATTGTGCCACCTTTTATAGACATACATGTCATGTCACATAACCAACAACAGATATACATTATGACATTGTCCATGCAAAAATGGCCACAAAATGGCAAGAACCATCCAACCACAGCAAACAAAATGAAGATCATCCACCTGTAGGATGCGACAGCAGACAGTAGGATGCATCAGTACACTCACTGCACATTAGCTGTTAGGTGGTAAAGCAGTGAGAGATAGTTAGCCAATCAGAGACAGGGGATGATTAGGGGCCCAGAATGACCTGACCATTGTGGACAATTTAGCCAGGACACCGAGATACACCCTACTCTTTACAAAGGATGCCCAGGGATCTTTAATGACCACAAAGAGTTGGGACCTCGGTTATATGTCTCATCCAAAGGATGGTGCCATTTTTACGGGACAGAGTCCCTGTCACTGCACTGGGGCACCAGGATCTACATTCAGACCACAGGGTAGGCGCCCCCTGCTGGCCTCACCAACATCTCTTCTAACAGCAACCCAAGCTCTTTCCTGGTTGGTCTCTCATCCAAGTACTGGCTGGGCCCCAACATCCTTAGCTTCATATGGATGACCTGTTCTGAAGTGTATGTGGTATGGCTGCTGGTTATTACTGGGCCACTTCAACAAAATTATTTCTTGTTTTAATGCCACTCCATTTTGGCCATAACTTTAAGGCCATGTCACATTTAACAACTTTGCCAGTGGTTTCCAGCCATAACCTTCATCAACATAATTCTAATGAGTAGGATGCAGTCAGGGGCGCACTCCTGTCAAGTCCTGTTATGTAATAAGACATGCCCAGAGACTCACCCCAACTAGTCGGTCTACGACTCGCTCTAACTGAATCAAACAGGTCTGATTTTGACTCTAGTCATGAGGATGGTTTCTGTGTGCATGTGAGCTGACAACCAATGAATGCAAATCCAGAAATACAATGCATGTAATGTAGGGATGTGGAATAAGGAATGTGTGTTGCACTTCACAAAAAGAAGAGAAGCTTGTTTGTCTGATGTCCCATGTGTTATGTACCACAACAGAATGGAGAAAAAGGAAAACAATAGGCTGAGATTGGGGCTGAACTCACTGCACCTGTTGGTCCTTCATACAGCACCGGCTCCTTCAGGCAGCTTGCTATTGGCCGTCAGAAAAAGGGGTGAACTTCACGACTTTGCTAGAAGGTTGTCACCCAATGGCTAAATTTAACCTGCTCCACGATTTTCGGTCATTTAAACTGACATGGTCCACAACGAAATCAGCAAATACAATGTGCAAGTCTGACATTTCCTAAGACAAGATGTCATATAAAATTACATCAGCTTCACTTTTCAATAGCTGTTATGGAAGAAATTGACTCTCCACCAGCCCTGGATTAATTATGAAGCAAAGAAAGCACAAGCTAAGTGCATTAATGGAAGGAGGACACCACAGAGTTTTCCTCCCTAACTTTCAAGTCCTTAATTTTTTCTCTCTCCTTCACTCTACCTTAGTAGAATTTTTATTAATTGTTCTAATCGGCCATGTTTGACTATGATCAGCATTGTTAAAAAATGTTTTCTTGGCATGGTGACTGACTAAAGTTTAAAGATTTGGTCTAAAGATCTCATAAGATGTCCCATTTTAGAGACTGGCTAGTATTTAACTCATTGGCTCATTTGTGTAATGGATCCTTACGCTACTAATTTTATGGTTTAATTTACTGACTTTTCACAATAAACAAGGTACATTTTAATTTTCTCTTTCACCCTCAGCACTTATTGAGTATTTATGTCTTGTCAGTTAAGCAGTAGAAGGGCTGAGGGGGCACCACTGTTGGGCTGTGCTTGGGGCTTCAGTTGGCCTTAACCAGGCCCTGCTCTCCACTCAAACCCTAGGCTTCTAGCAGACTGATGCAGGATTTCTGTGCACATTTCTGGATCTGTTGTGGTTTTTAGCTTCACAGACTCTGATATACATGAACACTTATATGGCATGATGCCACCAATACCGTGCTTCACCATCAGGGGGCGTTCGCATGGAGACTCCTGTCCCCAACATAGCACCCAAAGAAGCTTCCTATAAAGATATCACTGTCTCTTATAGCCTGCCAAATGCATCTTGAAGGAGTCCAGAATGAGATGGATCTGTGTACGTTATTTATAATGTTAAATGAATTTTTATTTTGTAAACTAAGTTAAGAAATATATTATTGTTTAGTACATTTATGAAAATGAATCAAAAATATTAATTTATTGTTGCAATAATGATCAAAAAGAAAAGAAAATATTGGGACACCAGCTCGTGAGCCCCATTTAAATTGGCAATGTGATAAGGAAAAAAAAGCAATAAAGCCAAAAAACGTTTTCAGTCAAAACGCTAGTCCTGGAGTGTTTATATTCAGACAGGAGTCCTACAATGATAGAAGACTTCTGGTAGGGCTGGTCTTTAAATACTCTGAACCAAAAGGGAAGGATCTTTCTTTGGAGGTGGAGGTGATGTCATGAGTTTTCGAGCCTCCGTGCACAAATGACAGCGCCAACATGAAGCTCAGGGTGGAATTACAAACCTAGAAACCCTGAAGATGCCCTTTGCTCATGTGCGTATGACAATATACATATGCATATATTTTTTAAAAATGTGTTAATAGTGATATATTTTATATGTGTTTAATTTGGACATACTGCTCACAATTACCTCAAATGTGCAGTTATCTAGACATCCTGTTCTATGGAGTCAAGGCAGATTTTCTCCACTTCTTTATTATTGATTGCATTGTGTTTCAGGGAGATTTCAAGGCCACGGAAAAGTTCTGTGGCCTGCCTCGGTTTGGGGCTCTTCTCTAACCCTTGAATTCTGTCTTGTTTCCATGATGTAGTCATTTTAGGATCTGTGCCGTGTAATGAACAGCATGCAAGGGCTGGACAGGGTTGAACAGGAATCCTGCATGGGATCCCATGCAACACAACAGGTCCAAGATGCCTTGCAGAGAACTTTCACCAGTCTGCCCAGATGTAGCCTCACTCCAGGCAGCCTAACCCCAAACTCCACAGACAAGCTTCAACCTGCACAAGTCTAAAATGGGGCCAAGTTCAAAATATATCATAAATATGTGACAATTTTTGTGATATATTTTTTGTATTGATTGATTGATTGTATTATCTGTCCTGTGAGTCTGTATTTATGTTTGTTATGTTTCTGCTGCTTCATTCATCTGAATTTCCCCATGGGATTAATAAAGTTTATCTAATCTCATCTTAAAACACCTTACAAGGGAGAGACATATCCAAAACAATATCTTTACTTACGAAGAAATATTTAAGAGTAATGCAAAAAAGAAGCAAAACAAATTTAAATGGAGAAAAATAAAGCAGCAGGAATTGCCCAAAAGACAACCCACAGTAAACAAATCAAACGTGAGATCCAAGCAATCAAAGACCAGAAACAGAAGTTAGAAATCAGAAACCAGGAACTCAGTCCCCCCCAGTAAGCTTTCTTTGCACATCAATGAAACTCTGAAGGACCAGCACTCCAGCCTCGAATATAAAGGCTCAGCAGTGAGGTTATGGTGGCCCTGCCTCTTAGGGGTCCACCCACAAAATATAAGGAACATAAATACATTTTAATACATACATAAATAATAAATAAATTTAACAGGAAATGCATAAAATATGAAAAATAATTAATAAAAAAAGCAAACACAATAAAAAGGAAAATACACATCAATCCTGGCTATGATATAACACCAGAGGTTAGTGCATTGAATTCAAATATAATATTCTATTTCTGAAAGCAAGTCAGGGTTGGAGGTGACTGGGGTCTACTCCAGCAGCCTTGAGCACAACCCTGGATAGAGTGCCCATCTACCCAGAATCAATATGGAGCCACCAGTTCATTTAATCTGTACACCTTCTGGAACGTGGGACAGAAAGGCACAGAGGTAGATGTGGAAATTTCAGTACATCTTGGATTTGGCTTTGAACACAGGACACTGGATTTGTGAAGGAGCAGCACTGACCACTGCAACACCGTCCTGCCGATCTGATTTACATTTACAAATAATTCTTTAAAATTTTCAAAGCTGGAGTACCTGGAACAAAAAGCATCCAAACATGGAGGGAATGTAGAAATTCCACAGAGACTACAACTGAGAGTGAGATTTAAATGCAAACTTCTAAATCTATGAGGTGGCATAAATAATTCAGAAAGATTTGTAGAATTTTGTTTTCACTTTCACACTGTTGAGTTTTTCATGCTTATCACTTGCAAATCATGCCATCATCCATCCATCCATTATCCAACCCACTATATCCTAACTACAGGGTTACGGGGGTTTGCTGGAGCCAATCCCAGCCAACACAGGGCTCAAGACAGGAAACAAACCCTGGGCAGGGCGCAAGCCCACTGCAGAGTAATTTAAATACAAACTAGGTAATTCTTTATATTGACAAAATAAAATGTATAAGTAAGAAATCAAAATATATATTAATGAAAATTTATTTTATATTTATATTATAAGGTAGATACTAACCCTGAATGGGTCACCAGCCCACTGAAGGGCAAAGCATTTTACAGATGCCACAAATCAATGTGGGCTGGCACATTGGATAGTGCAGCCACTTTGTGGCTTCAGACTCCTAAACTCAAATCCCCGCTTATTCATTAAGAGATTTCTTTGCACAAGCCAAAGGCCATTTATTGTTATGTGCCTAAAAAATCTCATCATAAAGACAATCCATTTACTCAATAAACAAAGAACTAAGAGGCTTTAATCAAAATCAACCCCTGAGACCCAAAAATTCCTGGATTTGGTCAAAAGAATGGGAGTAAGGTGTAGTTATCAAATATGCTGCTAGGTATTATACGCCTACAATCTGCTTACTCAATGGTCGAGTTGATCAAGATTATATTTCTGGAGTTTATTCTCCACCCAATTTCTTTCCAAGCCACCATGGAAGATTTTCATGAGACAGTGATGATTATGTTTCTCGACATTGACAGACATTATTCAAAAAGTTTGTTCTTCGTGAACAGACTGTTAAATAGGAACATTGCGTTGAGACAGGGAAAGCATTGAGAAAAGACATCTGGAGAAATGGCGCACCCCAAACTAAAAAACCCTAACCCTAACCCAGAAGTAGATTTTGCATAATGACAACACACCACATTGTCAGTGAAGGTGTTTTTGACCAAAAACAATGCAGTTGTTGCTTCACACCACCCGTATTTGCCTGTTATCATTCCCTGTTGACTTCTTTTCATTTCTGAAATAAAAATTGAGACTGGAATGAGGAAGATTTGCTACCGTGGAAGAAATACAGGAAGCTCTAGACATGGTAGCAACAGATCATTGCAGGAAGTGTTAACAGGGAGTGTATTGCATCTCAAAGAGAGGATTTTGAAGATGACTAAAAGAGAATTTCCGTAAGTTTTATAATAAACTGACTTTTGTATCAATTCCATGAACTTTGGGTTCCCCCACCCCTCATATTGAGGTTAAGTCTCAATTCTAAATTGGCCTGGGTGAATGTAATCTGCAGTAGATTTGCATTTTGTCCAGGGCCGGCTCCCATCTTGCATCAGGTTTTTTCAACAACCAGTGACCCTAAAGCAGGTAAGCAGGTTGTAAAATAAAGAGACAGATAAAGTGAATGTTCAATCAAACCTGCTGCCATTATAAATATATCAAACGTGTCATGCATTACCCTGTTTAATATGCATTAGTCTGGCAGCGATTTTTAAACAGGGAGCCAAAATTCAGTCTTGCCGATGGCTGCTGGATTTCCTTCCACTCATTTTATTAATCAGGATCGATTCCTGCCGCTAGCAGGTGTCCTAGCTTTCCTGTTTTTAATTCCTCCATTCAATATTTCAGTCTCGAAAAACACCATTTCCAAGCTTATTTTTCTAAGAATATAGTGTGTGTAATTTAGTGGCAGTGATTACCTTTACTCAGCTTAATTATTAAGATGCTGTTTTCTTACCGTCCATCATTAAAACTGTCACCTGAGATGAGTGCATTGGTGACACTTGAGGTTTATGGACAGGCTGTCTGCTTTTTGTTAGTTGACACATTTAAAGGAAACAAATTCAAAGTGGCGGTTATGAACAAGGGTGTGAGCTCTTAAAACAAAACAAATGTACCTAAATATCATAAAGATTTTCAGGTGCACTCAAAATTATGATAACAAAACTGATACACACTCATTCGATATTCACTTATCCCATCTATACACTGATTTTCTAATCTGCCCATTCATCTGGTCACAGGAGGGTTATACTCAATCCTGGGAGCACTGAGACCAAGGTGGGAATGAATCCTGGACAGGTTGCCAGTAAGAAAAAAAATCTTAGAAATGTTAATCACACACACATCAAGGCCTGAGTACACAGAAAGAAAGCAGAGTAAATTAAGCTAAGACGTCAATTAAAGTTAGGAATCGCAGACTAAAGGAGAAGCTGAATGAAATATTGCCATAATACACGACAGTGTCTTACTCGTCTGTCTCTTTCTTGTAGATCAGAGAAGAGGATGAAGGGCACAGCATAGCCCAGCATACCACCTCACAAGGCAGCTCTGTGGTTCTGCTAAAAACTTTTTTGCGAAAGTCACCTTTCCTAACTCAGGCTGGCAGCTTCCATCCTGAAGCGGGACTGAAACCACAAGAGAACTCAGTATTTAAACACTAGAATATATTAGTGATCATAACAGGGCACTCACTCAGATTCTCCAACATAACATCAAATTTCAAATTCCATAAAGTTCATGAAGAAAATCTTTCTAACCTTTGTGCAAAATCGGCCCTTAAGAAGATTCCAACCAAGTCCCTGGATTCATGTTGAAGAATTTATTTTAAAGTAACACCTAAGATCGACTATACTAATTCTCTTCATTCTTTTAATCATGTCCCCTCTTAATCACCTTTGCCTAAACTGTAAAGTTTTAGTTTTGTTTATTTATTTAGCACAATTTAAAAATTTAACCATTCAGCTCCTTTAATCTCTTTTTACTGCCCATACCTCTTAGTCCTAAAATCAGCCTAGCCCCCTCTGGACTTTCTCTAGTGTTGCTATGTCTTTTTTTTTTAACTGTGACCAAAAGTGTACACAGGTGAGTGGATGAGTAGTAATTTTATTAGGCTAAATAAGGAGAAAACAGGAATTTTAGTGATTGGCAATAATGGATATAATGAGGTTATTAGAAATAAATTTAGGATTAGGATTAAAAGCCAAGATGAAGGTAAAAAATTTAGGGGTAACTATTGACTCTGACCTGAATTTGAAATCACATACAATATTAATCAGCTCACTAGGACAGCATTTTTTCACTTACTGTAAGAAATATAGCAAAAGTTAGACCTCTTATAACATTGCAAGATGCTGTGAAATGAGTTCACGCTTTTGTTTTCAGTCGGCTAGACTTACTGTAACGCACTCCTCTCAGGACCACCCAAGAAAGACATCAATCGATTGCAACAAGTGCAGAATGCAGCTGCTAGAATCTTAATTAGGAAAAGAAAATCCGAACACATTTCTCCAGTTTTGATGTCACTACACTGGTTACCTGTGTCATTTAGAATTGACTTTAAAATTCTGCTTATGGTTTAAAACGCCTTAAATAATCTCGACCCATCTATATTTCAGAATGTCTCTCACCTTACACTCCAAATCGTAACCTTAGATCTTCAAATGAGTGTCTCCTTAGAATTCCAAGAGCTAAACTTAAAAGAAGTGGTGAGGCGGCCTTCTGCTGCTATGCACCTAAAATCTGGAACAGTTTACCGATAAGAAATTCGCCAGGCTAATACGGTGGAGCACTTTAAAAAAACTGCTGAAAACACTTTACTTTAAAATGGCTTTCTCATAGCTTCATTTTAGTTTAATCCTGATGCTCTGTATATTCAATTAATTATCATTACTATGCATGGTGGCTCCAAAATCCGTACTAACTCCTGCTTTCAATGCTGTTCTTTTTCTGGTTTTCTGATGTGGTGATGTCCTTACATTGATGGATTAAAGGCCAGAAGACCTCATGACCATCATCATCAATTTCTTCCATGAGAACCCTGAATACAATGAGGACCGATTGAGATCATTTATGTTAGGTAGAATGCTTAGAGGGGGCTGGGTGGTCACGTGTTTTTTTTTTGTTTGTTTTTTCTGTTCTTCCTGGCCATCGGACCTTACTTTTACTCTATGTTAATTAGTGTTCCCTTATTCTAATTCTTATTTATTTTGTCTTTTTTCTCTTTCTTCATCATGTAAAGCACTTTGAGCTACATCATTTGTATGAAAATGTGCTATATAAATAAATGTTGTTGTTATTGTTGTTGTAGTGAGTTATATAACTTAAGCATAAGCTCTGTCACGCATGCGCATCAGAGGGTCACCTTCAGAGGTAAGCACTACCACTCTGGGGCACAAGGGGGCACTGTCACAGGCAGTATTGTCTCTTTTTCCACCCACGACTTAGAGAACCTGCCCAGTGAGGACAACTGACTCCACCCTTCCTGGTCCTGTGACTATAAACCCGAGACGCTCCCAGCAGGTTTCATTTCTGTTCAGGATGAGCAGACCACCAGACAGCGCTCCAAACTGACGTGTGTGACCGCTCTACAGAGCCTTGCTTTTAAAGCTAGTGTCTACCAGGGGATATAGCATTTATTTGCGTCATTGAGCGCCTGAACTTTTTATAGATTTGTTAGTTATTAACAGGGGCGACGCAGTTGGTGCCCCAACATTTCTTTGGTGGATGTGTGTGTTCCCTCAGTCGCTGACACCTCCTCCACACATCGTGATATATAACCTAACACTGTCTGGATGCAGATAGGTCCACTACATCTCTGAAGTCCTTCTAATAAGGTGTACGTTCAAGTTTCACACCTCCCATTGTGTATTCAAGTCTAACATCTCTATTTCCTACGTGTAATGCCTTACATTTACTTATGTTAGATTTCACTTAATCTGCCCTAGTCTGTATGCTGTCCAAGTCCCCCTATAATAATTTATCTGATCCTACATTTGATCCCTTCCACCTAGTTTGGCATCATCTGCAAAACTAAACATCTTGTCGATTATATTCTTGTTCAGATCATTTCTGTATTTTAAAAAAAGCAGCACTGATACCGGATAGACACCAACATATCCATTTGCTTCCTGTTTTTGAGACTGAATTGCCACTTATTTTAGTTTGATCCTGAATTGCCACTTATTTTAGTTTGATCACTAATCATTTGTGTGATTCATATGCCTTCTGAAAATCTCAGTAAGTAACATCATATGCACCTCTTTGATTGCATTATTTTGTTGATTCCTCAAGGAATTGCAGCATATTAGTAAAACACGACTTTTCTCGTCCGAACCCATGTTGGGTTTTTGCTAACACTCCTGTTCTAGGCTTGTGCTGCTGGAGCTTTTCCTTAATAACTGCTTTTGTTAATCTTTCTGTGATGTACAATATGCTTATGGGCTTATAATCATCAATGTTAAAAGATATATTTAAAAATAAAACTGCGAGGCACCCCTCTTTTATAAGAATGTTATGTTTGTTCTTTCTAATAGAAGGCTTGTTTTGGTGGCCTTCTCTCTCTCAGGTTTTATTCGGCTGTGCACATGGCCAGCCACTAAAAGACCCTGAGGCTTATTTTGGAGGTTGAGCGTTGCAGTAGTCCAGACATGACGAGACCAAAGCCTGGACCAGAAGTCAAGTTGTGCTGCATACTCTGATCTTACCGATGCTGTACAGAGTGAATCTGAGAGACAGAGAAACAGCTACATCATGGTCAGTGAAGGAAAGCTGGTCATCAGTCACCACCCCAGAAGGTCCATCTTTGTTCAGTCGAGTTAAAAATGATGTTCCTTCATCCAGGTTGCAATGTCAGAGAGACATACTGAAATTCTTTAAGGAAGGACCAGCAATGATCCAAGGAGCTGAGACATGGCCAGTAAAGGAAGTACAAGAGAAAAAGTTAGATATGGCAGAAATGAGAATGCTGAGATGGATGTGTGGAGTTACACAAAAGGACAAAATAAGAAATGAGACAATTAGAGGTACAACAAAAGTGCTAGAGAAATCTAAGAAAGTACAGGAAGTGGTATGGACATGTGATGAGGAGTGACAACAAATATGTGAGCAAAAGAGTAATGGGAACGGAAGTATAGAGGAAGAGAAAGTGAGGGAGGAGGTAAAAAGTAAAAGAAGATTTGAAGGAAAGGGTGTGACTGTTGAGAAGGTGCAGGACTGAGCTATTTGGTGAAGGCTGATCAAGTACATCAACCCCACAAAGAAGGAGGGAAAAGATGAAGAGGAAGATGATACCGAGATTCTAGTTGATACCATGTGGTCCTTTGGAGTGATTTACTAGTACAGCTGCATGTCAGTGCCATAGCATTGGTATGAGAAACCATTAGACTAGATGATAGGGCCTAGTAAGGTTGTGTATAGAGAGAAGAAGAGCGGCCCCAGCACTGATATTTGGAGTACACCCCTACTTGCATGATGCACTCTTGACAAATCTATTCGCCAGGACACACTGCCCAAGAGGTAAGACTCAGACCAATGGGGGAAGTCTTAGTGATGCCATGGTCAGAGAGGGTGGCAAGGAGGATCTGATGGTTTACTGTGTCAAAGGTGGAAGACAGATCTAGAAGGATAAGGACAGATGACATGTTGGTATCTCTATCCAGCTGTAAAGTGTCGATAACACTCTTGAAGCTTGACTGATTAGGATTAGGCAGTCAGTTCTGTAGAAGGAAGGAAGAGGCTTTGTTAGATTCGGCATGTTGCAGTGTTTGGATAGAAAGGAGAGGAGAGAGATTGGTCTGTAATTACCTATTTGAGATGAGTTGGTTGCAGTCAATCAGTGCTACCCCTATGTGAAGGGGACCTGAAATTGGAATGCTTCCCAGCTTTGAGCAGAGCAGCAGGACAATGATAAGAAAGTAAATGGCTTGCACAGAAAAAAAAACAAAGAGCAGATATCTTCTCAGATCAACAGCAGTCACGTGGGATCACAAAGATAAAAACGAGCCAGCAGCCTTTAATGTTGTATTGATTAAATAATACAGCCCAACAGCTCCAACAGAGGTTTACGTCTATGTATCATTCCCAAGATATTGAATATACCATAACTTGAAATGTTAGTTGATTTTCTTAAAATGCTCATACTTAAAATTTTATCTTCTGTTAAACTGTTTCAGGCTGTCTATCTTGATAGTATGACACTCTGGGTAGACATTAGGTCCCTGAGGCCTAACTATGGTACTGTTTTATTGCTTTCTTTAAATTTTACAAATGCATGTGTTGGTATCTCAGTCCCAAGGCACATTCATTGAAACTTTCGTGGGATATACTAAGCATTTTAATGTCAAAATGTGAGCAAACAGGCATTTTTTCCATGGTAAGAAGTATTGAGCATGCATCCCCTACAAGTGGTAGCCCAGTACAAGTGTACGGGAAAAATGTACTGTATGAATCTGTAAAGCACTTGAAAATGTCTGCCTGTTTAACTAGCTCATCCTGACTTAATTTGTACCAACACATCACTATAGAGATGAGATCAAATGACATTTATCTTTTTATTTTGTTCTCCGATAATAATTTACCTGAAAGAAGTCCTATTCTATGAACCAAATAGTTCCCAAAGACTTTTAATCAGTTAAACTATTTTGGGACTATTAGATAATATTAAGACATAGGGATGATATTAGAATATACCATTTATCTGTGTGATGATTGGTGTACTTTGAAATGCACCTTAACCTATGTTACGTTAATGAACCTCATTGATAAAAGCAGCTGTTCTGTTAAGATTGTTCAGTCTGTCACGCTGCACTGAACACAAGCACATGGTGGCTCTACCAGCCTGGTGTAATAAAGGACAAGCCCTTCGATGGTTTTATTTGTGATGGCGACTCAACACTATTCCTTATTTACATAGCACCCGTAACATTTCTTTTCTACATTTCTAGTAGTCAATTATTTATTCAGGCAGAAAAAGGAATGTGATAATTATAATGCATGGAATGTATCTGGTAACGAGTGGCTGATGGCCATAGGTGGTCCTTTATATCCTTGACTTTGACAAAGTACTCCATTGGTCCAACTTCCGACTTAAATTGGATACCTCTCTCATTCGAATGTTCAGTCAAGCAACAGCTAAACCTCTTGACAACAACGCCTGCATGTTATATAGATTGATGTGCAGTATTATGATTAGCTGTTTGCATTATTAAGCAGGTGGACCTAATAAAGTGGGCGCTAAATTAGAATTCATACATTTCCATATCTGTTTATTAATTCAGGGTTCTTGAGTGTGAAGCCTATTCCAGCAGATTCAGACACAAGGCAGGGACCAACTCATGACAGTATAAATATAAACAATTAAAAATAAAATAACAATATATTTAAATGTATATTGTAATATGAAACAAAGAACACAGATAAAGAACTAGGGCACCACCTTGATAATATAGTTTGACATTTTGTTTGTGTGAAGCAGTTAGCTGTAGAGATGTCTTTACAGACACAAGTCCAAACAGAACTGAAGTAGGTAACTGGTTTGCCAGTTTATGAAGGAAGATGGTAGTAAGGGGCGGGTCCAGGAGAACGGACACCAGAGATGATGTCAGTGATGGAAATCACCCAGTCGGCAGAGGGAGAAAGTGAGAAGGAATCAGAGAAGAGTGCCAACCCCTGGCTTGGGGTTTAATTACATTTTTTAAAGCCTGTAAGCTGACAATATAAAAGCAAAAACATTCAGCATTTACAAATCTGCCAAAAGCAAGTAGTTTAACTTTATGCTCTGTATGAGACATTAGGTCTATAAACTTGGTAAAGGGTATGCTGCTTACTCTGCAGGCCTTAAACAAATAATATAAATTCAAAAATTGAGTTAGATTATGGAAAATAATTAGTTATTTGAAAAGGTAGGCTAATGTTAACAGAGAAAAGGAATTTTTGTGGCCCTTAATTGTCTTGAGGTAGTGTCCACTATAGAAATGGTGGTACAGTATAGAAGTCTTGGGGTACCCAAGGAAATCATTTTTAAGATATAACTGGGCAGTAAGCTCAATTCAATTCACTTTGTATTGTATGTGCTTCACTGAATGCTGATACAGAGGTAACACACAAATTAGAAGCTTGACGAAATGCACATGTATAACAAGACATTCATTTAAACAGAGAGTAACACAAAGCAATAGTGAACTCATTAACATAAAAGACTCCTAATAGTAGGTGTTCATTAACATTATCATTGAGATGGCCAATTCATTACAAAGGAAAGGAAACTGAAAACACTAGTCAGAAGGATTTATGGAAAAAATAATCCTCAGGGGGATCCATAGTTGGTTATAATATAAAGTTATAGACATGGTCACAATTCTGAAGATCTACAGTAGGTCCGTTGGCCATCCCTCCTCTTTTGAGTATTTTACATTATTACATAAGTGTGTGTTGGCATACTGCGCCACCACCACCTACTCAAAGCTTCATGATGCTCCAACAATGATGGACGGAGTAAAAGGCAGAATTCTACGTGACCATTTTCATCAAGCCTTTCCGTGAGAACCCTAAATCCAAAGAGGACTGTTTCATTTATGTTAGGTAGAATGCCCAGAGGGACTGGGGGTCTCATGGTCTGGAATCCCTACAGATTTTATTTTTTCTCCAGCCGTCTGGAGTTTTTTTGTTTTTTCTGTCCCCCCTGGCCATTGAACCTTACTCTTATTCGATGTTAATTAATGTTGATTTATTTTGTTTTATTATTGTGTCTTTTATTTTTCTATTCTTTAATATGTAAAGCACTTTGAGCTACTGTTTGTATGAAAATGTGCTATATAAATAAATGTTGTTGTTGTTGTTGTGTTGGCCTGACTAACAAAATGACTGGATTCTTTCATACTTGGATTTCCAAGGCTCCCAGTAATTTTGTTGTCTTTTCCTTTGGCAGCTTAGAAAAACAGCAGTGGTACCGAGTGTCACAGGAGGATACCAAGAAATGAAACAGACCAAAGGAGAGTGACAGTTATTGCAATGCTTATACTTCTGTACATATGACTAACAAACAGATATGCAATAGGAAAAGGTGATCAGCAGCTCTAGTCAGGGTATGCAAGACTAACGTAGTGAGTCTTCAGCCTAGATTTAAAACCTGAGACTGAGGGGGCATCTCTTGTATCTTAGATCAAAATCTGAAGCTGCATTTAAGTTCAAAATGCTGCTGCAAGAACCATTACGAGAAGTAGACAGTACAACAATAATCACTCGTGTTCTGAAGTATTAATATTGGCTTCCAGTTAGAATTAGAACTGATTTCAAAATGATCTCTCTTATGCAAAAAACATTCAGATACGTTTGAGAGCTGTGCAGGCACTGTAGACCTCGGTGGATTGAGTTGAGTAGGTAGGTTCTAGAACCTTATCAATCTATTTCAGGGTTGTGGGGACCAAAAGAGCAAAAGGCTGAAAACAGATCTGCAGAGGACACTAATCCATCACAGAGACCACTTTCACCCACTTTCACTCACTTTCACACACACACACACACTGTAGTCACGCACAGGGACAGTTTGCAATTGCTAAATCACATAACCTAAATAAAAATAAAAAGCCCCTTGTGTAATTAATTCTATCTGTGCTTGAGCATGTCTGGTAATTTTCATGATATGGGCTTGCAAATCTGTACAGTTATGACAAATATTAAAGAATAATAGAAGTGAAGGCAAACTTTATTACTATTTACTATTAAGGTAACCAAGCAAATGTGACACTCTGGTGGTAAATTTTAGGGGGATCAGATTTTCAGAATCCCAACTTGGACACTTGTGCAGTGTGTATGCCCACTAATGAAACCCAACTTTGTTTGTTTAATGCCTGCTTTATCTCATCACCATCACAGAGGGATCAGAGTACCGGAAAAAGAAACAACTTTACAAGTAAACACATAGGATTACACACAGTGCTTGCAGTGGAAATACAGTAAATAAATAAAAAGTAGAAGCTACATAACTTGATAGATAGATAGATACATACATACATACTTTATTAATCCCAAGGGGAAATTCACATAATCCAGCAGCAGTATACTGATACAAAGAAACAATATTAAATTAAATAGTAATTAAAAATGAAAAAAATAAAAATAAAATTAATGTTAGCGTTTACTCCCCTGGGTGGAATTGAAAAGTCGCATAGTGTGGGGGAGGAACGATCTCCTCAGTCTGTCAGTGGAGCAGGATGGTGACAGCAGTCTGTCGCTGAAGCTACTCCTCTGCCTAGAGATGATCCTGTTCAGTGGATGCAGTGGATTCTTCATGATTGACAGGAGTTTGCTTAGTGCCCGTCGCTCTGCCACAGATGTTAAACTGTCCAACTTTACTCCTACAATACAGCCTGCCTTCTTAACAAGTTTATCCAGGCGTGAGGCGACTTTCATCTTTATTCTGCCACCCCAGCACACCACTGCGTAGAAAATGGCACTCGCCACAACTGTCTGGTAGAACATCTGCAGCATCTTACTGCAGATGTTGAAGGACGCCAACCTTCTCAGAAAGTATAGTCTGCTCTGACCTTTCTTACATAGAGATTGAACAGGACCGGAGAAAGTACAGTCCCCTCGGCGCCCTGTATTGCTGACACAATGTCAGACCTGCAGTTCCCAAGGCGCACATATTGAGGTCTGTCTGTAAGATAGTCCACAATCCATGCCACCAGGTGTGAGTCTACTCCCATCTCAGTCAGCTTGTCTCTAAGGAGCAGAGGTTGGATGGTGTTGAAGGCGCTAGAGAAGTCCAAAACATAATTCTTACAGCACCACTGCCTCTGTCCAGGTGGGAGAGGGATCGGTGTAGCATATAGATGATGGCATCCTCCACTCCCACCTTCTCCTGGTATGCGAACTGCAGAGGGTCGAGGGTGTGGCGGACCTGTGGCCTCAGGTGGTGAAGCAGCAGCCGCTCCATGGTCTTCATCAGATGTGACGTCAGAGCAACAGGCGGAAGTCATTCAGCTCACTAGGACGTGACACCTTTGGGACAGGGATGATACAAGATGTTTTCCAAAGCCTTGGGACTCTCCCTGTTCCAGGCTCAGGTTGAAGATGCTGTAGAGGACTCCCCAGTTCCAACGCACAGGCCTTCAGCAGTCGTGGCGATACACCATCTGGACCCGCTGGCTTTGCTGGCACAAAGTCTTTTCAGCTCTCTGCTCACCTGGGCTGCTGTAATTGTGGGTGGGGATGTCTCACCTATGCTGGTATCAGCAGAAGGATGGTTGGAGGATGCAGTACTCGAGGTGAGAGTGGGTTACTGTGATCAAACCTATTAAAGAAGTTGTTCATTTGGTTTGCTCTCTCCACGTCTGTCTCGATGGCGGCACCCGCTTGAGCTGCAGCCAGTGATAATCTTCATCCCATCCCACACTTCCTTCATGCTGTTGTTCTGCAACTTCTGCTCCAGCTTTCTCCTGTACTGCTCTTTCGCCCTGAGCTGGACTCGAGTTCCTTCTGCACGCACTTGAGCTCATGCTGATCACCACCTTTAAAAGCCCTTTTCTTCTGGTTCAAAAGGCCCTTGATACTGATCATCAGGACACTAATCCATCACAGAGACCACTTTCACCCACTTTCACTCACTTTCACACACACACACACACTGTAGTCACGCACAGGGACAGTTTGCAATTGCTAAATCACATAACCTAAATAAAAATAAAAAGCCCCTTGTGTAATTAATTCTATCTGTGCTTGAGCATGTCTGGTAATTTTCATGATATGGGCTTGCAAATCTGTACAGTTATGACAAATATTAAAGAATAATAGAAGTGAAGGCAAACTTTATTACTATTTACTATTAAGGTAACCAAGCAAATGTGACACTCTGGTGGTAAATTTTAGGGGGATCAGATTTTCAGAATCCCAACTTGGACACTTGTGCAGTGTGTATGCCCACTAATGAAACCCAACTTTGTTTGTTTAATGCCTGCTTTATCTCATCACCATCACAGAGGGATCAGAGTACCGGAAAAAGAAACAACTTTACAAGTAAACACATAGGATTACACACAGTGCTTGCAGTGGAAATACAGTAAATAAATGGCAGTACTGCTTGTTGTTTTGTGGTTCTTGTTCCTCCTCGCGATGATGTTCGATTTTTAACACAAGTTCCTTATCCAGCGGGGTTCCCTCATGGAGTTTAATTCTGTCATAAATGTATTGGAATGACATTTGGGGCACTGAAAAACATTAGAACAATCTAGATGAGAACAGGCCATTCAGCCTAACAAAGCTCGCCAGTCCTATCCACTTATTTCTTCCAAAAAAACATGAAGTCGAGTTTTGAAAGTCCCTAATGTGTTACTGTCCACCACACTACTTGGTAGCTTATTCCAAGTGTCTATTGTGTTCTGTGTAAAGAAAAACTTCCTAATGTTTGTGCGAAATTTATGCTTAATAAATTTCCAACTGTGTCCCCGTGTTCTTAATGAACTTATTTTAAAATAGCAGTCTCGATCCACTGCATTAATTCCCTTCATAATTTTAAACATTTCAATCATGTCACCTCTTAATCTTCTTTTGCTTAAACCATAGAAACTTAAACTATTAGCTGGGTAGCCTGCTAAAACCGGAACATTTTGATATTGTTCAGTTATCGGGGAGCTTAGCCTGAAATCGAGATTGTCCCTGCTGTCGCCAGGATGTCTGGTAAATTATAGAGTTAGTGAAATAGTGAGTACTATAATGCAGAGATGATGAGGGCGTGAGGTTGTTTTAGTGTGACAATAACACTAAGTTAATGTTTATTTACTCTGTGCGTAACGGCTTACACGCCACATGGTTCTTTATTGATATATACAGTAGATAACATTTTGTTTTGCTTGCTTGCATTTTCAACTTTTACAGTTAGGAACATCATTCAACTTACCTGCTGCAACTTAAAGCATCGGGAGGTCTGAGGTGCTCGTGCACTTGTTCTCTTCTGCTTGTGCTCAAGCCGCACGTGTCCAGGTAGTGACCCACGACAGCGACTTTCCACCCGCGCACACAGTCTGCTGGTGTTTCATTAACTTGTACTGGTAGTCTCTTTGCAGTCAGTAGCGGCCACCAGAGGTGACAAACAGCTAAATATACAAGTTAGCACTGTCAAGATAAAATGAAACTGTAAACTAATTCAAAGCTGAAGTCACACAGAATGTTTGTTGCAAAATTTATGCTTAATAAATTTCCAACTGTGTCCCTGTGTTCTTAATGAACTTATTTTAAAATAGCAGTCTCGACCCACTGCATTAATTCCCTTCATAATTTTAAACACTTCAATCATCTCACCTCTTAATCTTCTTTTGCTTAAACCATAAAAACTTAAACTATTAGCTGGGTAGCCTACTAAAACTGTAAGATAGATATTTTGGAAATTCACCAATGCTTTTCAAGGGGAGATTTTCAAATTTCAAAACTTTGTACATCTCAACGAATGTTGAACGTCTTGACGAATTTCCTTAAAGAATATGCATGCCGGATTTCAATTGGTCCACAGGGGGTCAACAGACAGACAGACAGACATGGGCTTTGTATATTCTATGTGAAAGCATCTAAAAATGGATGGATGGATAAACATGACATGTAAAATTTCATTTTTGTACTGCAAAGTGGCTACCTAAGACCACCACTTTAAGGCAAACGTTGTCATCAGGTCTCGTTTTTCATTCCATTTCCTGTAAGAACATTTTTGCTCAATTCATAATTCTTTTAAACAATTACATTCACTATATTGATACACTATTATAACATTTATTTCCTGGTAATTTTCTGTTTTTTATTATTTCATATTATTTTGTAATGCGTTCTTCTGTCATTTCTTTGAATTATCCATTCATGTTTTGTCGCAGTTTGTTTGAAGGTCTTCATTGTAAAGTCTCTTTACTAGCATACTGCTCTTGAGAGCATTTGCTCTGAAACTTGTGTGACCTTAAAGAGGTACTTTAAACACAAATTTGGTCAAATAAGCCAAAAGTATAAAAAGGAAAGGGTTTTTAATTATAACAATACAATAAATACAGAGGAGTCCAGGGTCTTGGAGACAGGATACAAATGATAGGGAAAATAATAAACCTGTAGCCGTCAGGGGCAAACTAAACATGGAGTGAGTACCAAATTTATTTATTAGAAGATTTCAGTAAACTTTTAGGATTGCTGCAGGATGATTGTAAATTATTATACAATTGCGGCGAAATACTCAAATCAGTAAAAATCAAGCTACAGCAGGAGTGTCAAGATTATATTTTTATAAAGTGACCACTAGGCCAAAATCCATAATATGTTGCGCACAGCACTGAATGACTATCAGTTTTCTCAAAGACCCCCTTTAACATTCATTTCATACATTGTATCCATAATTAATTGAGGTGGAATATATTTCCGCCTCCAGTGTGCCGTTAATCTAAACTAGCCTACAGCTCACAGTGTCCGCAACAACATTAATCATACAGTACAGTGCTTTACATATTAAAGAATAGAAAAATGAAAGACACAATTATAAAACAAAATAAACAGCACAGTGCCAGGGGACAGAAAAACAGCTACTAGCCTACAGCTACCTAATATAAATGAAACAGTGATCCAACAAGAAAATCAGTGAAAACAAGGTGGCGACACCACCACACTGACAAATTTTAGCATTTTGTCACAATACCAAAGACGTGACAGGCAGACGATGGTTAACTTTACTCACTTTTTAGAGCTACACAGGTGTCATGGCTGGCCACCGGCCCTCCCACAGCTTACCAGACTGCAGTCACCACCCTATGCGATCTTTTTATCGTTTCCAATGACTTGATTGTTGTATGTGGAGAGAAAACGCATTTGCATTTCCACTTGTGTCAAATGTCGGTATCACTAATGGAAACGCTCCAGTGCTGAATCCAGGTTGAACTAGCTTCTGTAATAAAAAAAAAAAATTAAAAACTGTTCAGCAATTAATTCTATATTTTAAAAAATACTTTTGATTTTTTTATGGTCAGAAATACATAAACTAAGTGAGCAGCTTTTGTTATCAAAAATACATATTTGTAATAACACATTTTGTATATGGGTAATTACAAGTTATTATTTTAAAACATAACTTATTTAATTAAAACACACAGGCTATTTTTGAAATGGCTTCTTAATTTTTTATTATGCTTTAAACAACATGGGCAGTGTAATAGCATAGCAGTAAATATGATTTTGTTTGTTAATTTAAGTTTAAAAAACAAGCACCAATGTCAAGATTGCAGTAACAGTACAAGACAGTAAATATCATGGCCTGCATAGGGAGGCTCTCACATATTCTTGTGGTTCACTTGGGGGACCTTGGAGGAATAAAAGCTGAGAACCACTGTATTAGGGCGACTGGCCCACTTGTCTACCCTGGGGTATCACCTGCTTCTCCTCCTTCGCACCTTCCACGTTAAACTGGCTTCTCTTCCTTCTGCCAGGTATAATTTTCTCATCTTTTCTCCTCTTTAAATTTTCTGGTCAAATGATCAAAAAGGGTTGTTTACACCCCAGGTAGAATATAAACCCAGAGTAGACCTTCTTAATTTCCCCATGAGATTAATGAAGTTTATGTAATCTAATTTAATCTAATCTAAACTTCTTCCAGGATGTGGAATAGCCATGGAAGCTCATGAGGCCATCCCACTAGAGCTCTTCCTGGGAGCCTCAGGTGTCCATGCAACTTTTGATTCCAGCCATAACCCAGACACTTGCCCAAAATGGAGATATGGAAGCCACCAATTGGTTTGGGGGACTACTGGTCTAAATCCCAGGATTCCCTACTGTCCATGCTTACTTATGCCCCAACTGTAGTTAATCGTGCATACTCTCCATGATACTGGGGAACAGCACTCTCCAGTGGTCACCTTGTGTCAATGACAATGTTACTGTTACCAACGCATTTCACACATGGGCTTCCAAAAGATTGCCCCCTGTCCTGTACTACAGGAATTCCCTTGAAACTGCACTACCTACCAAGCCGTCCATTGCTGGTATTAGAAAAAACGCATTGATTTTGATATACTGTAGCTTGAAAAGATGGTTTCATGCTGGGGTGGAAAATAACAATCAGATGATAGATGAAATGTGGATCCAACATTTAAAATCAAAGTATTGAGGGGGCACTCGATTAGAATTACATAGCTAGACAGACAGACAGACAGACAGACACTAGAACAGGTAGATAGATAGATAGATAGATAGATAGATAGATAGATAGATAGATAGATAGATAGATAGATAGATAGATAGATAGATAGATAGATAGAATTCTACAAGCCCAAGCCACCGTGCATCAAACAAACTTGGTAGAGGCAGAAGTGACATCAGTCTTCCATTCAGATCAAATATCTGACACTGTTCTAATTTAATGTAGCTAATGCTGGTTCAGTGAGGGCCCTTTTATGTCCATAGTGTCCAATTAGTGTGGAGACTCTAAAATGAGTGAGTTGGGCTGTGTGTATGTTTATGTTAGTCCATCCTGCTATGTGGACTGGCAGCTCCCTGACGGTTGATTTCTGCCAGCACTGTTGGACTAGGTTCTGGCATGGCATCCCAGGAGCCTGAACTAAATTATGCTGGTTGGAGAATGGATGGCTGACTGGAAGGATCCACTCACAGGACACCATCTGTCCAATTTGTAGCACCAGTAATTTTGCAGCCAAGCAGCAATTAGCCAAGAGTGCAGCTAAAAGCATCTCCTTTCGCTATTCACTACGTTAATCTAAGAGCATTTTGCATCAGTTAATGAGCATAAATTTTTAAAATTGCTCTGGAATTTTCAAAACTGAAAAAAAATCCTCAGTGCCTAGTTGGTTCCTGGGGAAAAGAAACATTATGGACACTAACACTCAATATAATCTATTCAGATCACCAGGAAAAAAACCTGTAGGAAAATCTCCCAAAAATAACAACCACTTTTGAAATGATAAATCAAAGCGATAAACATAACCCATCCAATAAATCAGGGGTGGGCAAAGTCTTTCCTGGAGGGCCGCAGTGGCTGCAGGTTTTTGTTCCAACCCAGTGGCCTAATGAGAAGCACTTATTGCTCAAGTAACACTTCTGCTTCACTTTAGTTGTCTCACTCGATAAGATTTTGAACCCTTACTGCTTATTTTAGTCTTAAACAGCTGTATTCTCAGTTTTTATTTGCTCCTTATTAGCAATAAGATGAAAATGACAAAGAAAACCAGCAGTTCTCCATTTAGCTTGTTACCATTTACTCCTGTGTGTATTTGTCGTGCACTATTGGGTTTAATTAAATACGTGGAAGGAAAGTGAGGAGAAAAAGTGAAGGACTGAGAATTACTCCTCCATTTTAGCCTTCAAATCATTTGAATGATACCCTTAGAAAGGAAAAAAAAAATCTAGGATATGAGAATGACCTGACATGGCAGAGTTAAAGCACAAACAAGCCATGAAATTAAATTAAAATTAAATTATTGGTAAAGATTGTTTTCTAATTAAGCAACTGGGTTGGAACAAAAACCTGCAGCCCTCCGGGACGGACTTTGTCCACCCCTGCAATAAATGATCTGACTTCTTGTTCACTTTATACAGTACGACACTTGGTCATTATATACTGTAGTTTCCCCTTTTAAAATCATTCCTTCATTTATTCCTTTCACAGCACAGGGCTTGTATTGCAGTATATGTCTCCAGCTCCCCCAAGGAAGGTGCCAACCCTAGTTGAAAAAGGAGTGTTGGATATGAGGCTGGAACCCTGGCTCCATAATACTATCATTGCTAAAATAAATACTGTAAAAACTTCATCAAGGGACAAAGGGAAATTACCCTGGGCAGAGCGTATGAAACGACTCAGCTAAACTCGCTGTGGCTCATCCCCAGTACAGTTTAAAGAATTGGAACATGGAAAGAAACATGGAAAGAGAATACTACGCAAAACAGGGAAAGCACAGCGAGCAGACACAGATATAAATAAGTACAAAATGGAAATCCTGGGACATAGCAAGACGCAATGGGGAAACATTTGGCCAAGCCACTCTACCATCAAGACTCAAAGCTCTGTATTCAAGTCCGTCAAATGAGGTCAAAGAGCACGGACATGGAGTAAAACTGTTGCTGACCAAGAAATCAAGTAAAGGCCTGATGGACAGAGACCCACTCCACAAGAGAATACTGAAGCTTGGTTCCACTTGAAATTCCAGACAGGGACCATTGTGCAGTGCTACGTTCCGACAAATACTGCAAACCAAAAAGTCAGGATAGACTTCTGTAAATAAGTACATAGTATGCTGGACAGAATACCTAGAAGAAATGTCATCATTGTCCTTGACAACTTCAACACCAAGGTGGAGAAGGCAGCAGTGTCAGCGGACACATCATGGGAATGCAAGACTTCTGGACCTTGAATGAGAACAGGGAGTTCTTAGCCAGCTTCTGTCAGCAGAACCATCTGGTCATCAGCAGGACAGCTTTGCTTTATCATAAGATCCACAAGGTTAAATAGATATCTCTGGACACAAGCAATTTGCTGCACCACCTTAGCCGCAAACATGCTTTGGAGTACCATGAATGTATGGAACTAAGATTGGCACCCTCCACGTCCTCAGGTAAAACTGAAAAAGCTAGAGGACACTCAAGTCAGACGTCACTTGTAGACGCGTTTGCTAGAGGTACTGCCTACGACAAAAAAAAGCAAGCGGTGGATCGAGATAACCAACACCATTACAATCCATATAGCTAACGTGTCAGTGGACAGAGATTGTTAACAATAACAGAAAGTGTAGTTGGTTTACAAAAAATATTTACTATTTAATCCTTTTCTAATACAAGTTCAGTACAATACAACTTTTGATGAGCACCTCTGGATATTTTACTAAGTCTAAATGCCTCTTTGGATGGTTGAAAATATGTTGTCAAAATTATAGTTTAAGTTGTTTGTCAAATTTGTTCAATAAAATGGTTCTATATTTTGACTTCAGTTGTCATGCAATGTGATTCCTTCTCTTCATTAGTGCCATCCCCTTGAAAACTATAACTTTATGGGGCCATGCAAACCTGTATTAATACTTGTGTGCACATTAAAATAGTTTTTTGTACAATGTACAATTCTCATGACAGTGGAATAGGTTATTCTTAGCTAGTCTACTGCAGTAATTGCAGTGGAAAATGTGGTTAACATCCACTCATGCACAGGAAAAAATACAGTTGAATACCGTGAAACCGGTGTAATTTTGAAAAATACTGTGATATAGAATTTTGGTCATACTGCCCAGCACTACTTGAGGACTTGTGAAGGTCTGCTAGAATGATCACTGGGTTCTTGGTCACCTCCCTGAATAAGGCCCTTCTTGTCTGGTTATATAGCTTAACAGGAAAAACGTCTCTAGGAACAGTCTTTGTGGTTCCAAACATCTTCCATTTCAGTTAGATAACTCAGATGTTTAGAAATGGTTTTACACCTTTGCCCTAATCTATGCCTCACCTCAGTTTGATCACGGAGGTCTACAGAGAGTTTCTTGCACTTCATGGCTTGCTTTTTGTCCTGCCATGCAGTGTGAATTGTGAGACCTTAAATACACATGTGTGTGGCCTTCCTAAATGTCCAATTTAATTTTCCGCTGGTGGAATCCAGTCAAATTCTGGACACACATCTCAAGTAGAATTAAAGCAAACAGGATGCGCCTGACCACAGTTTGGAGGACCACAGCATAGGGTCTGAATACTGATATTAATGAAAGACCAGTTTTTGATTTTTAATAAATGTGCAAACCTTTCTGAAAACATGTTTTTACTTTATCTTTATTTGTTATTAAGAGTAGATTGTTCTTATTATTATTATTTCGGCTGATCCCATTAGGGGTTGCCACAGCGGATCATCATCTTCCATATCTTCCTGTCCTTTGCATCTTGCTCTGTTATACTCACCACCTTCATGTCCTCTCTCACCACATCCATAAACCTTCCCTTAGGCCTTCCTCTTACTCTCTTAACTGGTAGCTCTATCTTTAACATCCTTCTCCCAATATACCCAGCCTCTCTCCTCTGCACATGTCCAAACCAACGCAATCTCGCCTCTCTGACTTTGCCTCCAACAGTCCAACTTGAGCTGACCCTCTAATGTCTTCATTTCTAATCCTGTCCATCCTTTTCACACCCAATGAAAATCTTGGCATCTTTAACTCGGCCACCTCCAGTTGTGTCTCCTGCTTTCTGGTCAGTGCCACCGTCTCCAACCCATATAACATAGCTGTTCTCACTACTGTCCTGTAGACCTTGTCTTTCACTCTTGCTGATACCCGTCTTTCGCAAATTACTCATGACACTCTTCTCCACCCATTCCACCCTGCCTGCACTCTTTTCCACAATCCCTGTTACTCTGTACTGTTGATCCCAGGTACTTAAACTAATCCACCTTCACCAACTCTACTCCCTCATCCTCACCATTCCTCTGCCCTCCCTCTCATTTACATACATGTATTCTGTCTTGTTCCTGCTGACCTTCATTCCTCTCCTCTCTAGACCATATCTCCATCTCTCCAGGGTCTCCTCAACTTGCTCCCTACTATTGCCACAGATCACAATATCATCAGTAAACGTCATAGTCCAAAGGGACTCCTGTCTATCTGTCCATCACCATTGCAAATAAGAAAGGGCTCAGAGCCAATCCCTGATGTAATCCCACCTCCACATTGAATGCTTCTGTCACTCCAACTGCACACCTCACCACTGTCACACTTCCCTTGTCCATATCCTGTGCTACTCCCAACTTCCTTATACAAAACCACAACTCCCCTCGAGGCACCCTGTCATATGCTTTCTCCAGGTCCACAAAGACACAATCCAACTCCTTCTGGACATCTCTATACTTCTCCATCAACGCCCTCAGACCAAACATCGCATCTGTGGTGCTTTTTCCTGGCATGAAACCATACTGCTGCTCCTTAGTGCCCAGTCTCTCATACAACTTATCATACGCCTTTTCTTTAGCCTTTGCCACCTCTCTCTTCACCTTGCGCCTTATCTCCTTGTACTCTTGTCTACTTTCTGCATCTCTGACTATCCTAATTCTTCTTTGCCATCCTCTTCCTCTGTACACTCTCCTGTATTTCCTCATTCCACCACCAGGTTTCCTTTTCCTCCTTCCTCTTTCTAGATGTCACGCCAAGGACTCTTCTTGCTGTCACCCTTACTACTTCTGCTGTAGTTGCCCAAATAAATGGTAACTCTTCACTGCCACCCAGTGTCTCTTACCTTCTCCCTAAACACAACCTTGCAGTCTTCCTTTTTCCACTTCCATCATTTGATCCTTGGCTCTGCCCTCACTCTCTTCCTCTTCTTGATCTCCAACGTCATCCGACAGACCACCATCCTATGCTGCTCAACTACACTTTCCAGTCTTCAATCTCCTTCAGATTGACTCCTCCATAGGATGTAATCTACCTGTGTGTATCTTCCTCCACTCTTGTACGTAACCCTATGTTCCTCCCTCTTTTTAAAATACATATTCACCACAGCCATGTCCATCATTTTAGCAAAATCCACTATCATCTGACCTTCATTCCTCTCCTTGACACCATACCTACCTATCACCTCCTCATCTCCTCTATTCCCTTCACCAGCATGTCCACTGAAATCCGCTCCAATCACCATTTTCTGTCACTTGGGTACACTATTCATCACTTCATTCAACTCACTCCAAAAATCTTCTTTCTCATCCATCGCACACCCAACTTGCGGAGCATATGCACTAACAACATTCATCATCACACCTCCAATTTCCAGCTTCATAATCATTACTCTGCCTGACACTCTTTTCAACTCTGAAACACTCGACATACTGTTCCTTCAGAATAACTCCTACTCCATTTCTCCTCCCATCGACACCATGATAGAAAATTTTGAATCCTCCTCCGATCCACCTGGCCTTACACCCCTTCTATTTAGTCTCTTGCACTCACAATATATCAACCTTCCTTCTCTTCATTATATCTGCTAACTCTCTCCCCTTACCAGTCATATTGCCAACACTCAAAGTTCCTACCCTCAGTTCCACTCTCTTTACTTTCCCCTCCTCTCCTCTTGCCTCCTGACACGTCTCTCCCCCTCTTCTTCTCCTTATTCAGGCAACAGTAGCCCAATTTCTGCCAGCACCCTGTTGGCTAACAGTACTGGTGGCAGCCATTGTTAACCTGGCGCTCGACCAATTCGGTAGGGAAATCTGTATTGTCTTCCACATATTGATTTGGCAAAATTTTACACAGGATGCCCTTCCTGATGTAACCCTCTCCATCTATCCGGGTTTGGGACCGGCACGAAGAAACACACTGGTTTGTGCATCCCTTGTGGCTGGACTGTTATTAAGAGTAGATTGATGGGCAAAAATGGCAATTTTATCCTTTTAAAATTAAGTCTACAAATCAATAAAGTGTGCAGAAAGTCAAGGGGTCTGAATACTTTCTGAATTCACTGTTAGCTGTAAAAAATGATTTTCAGACTAGAAGTGAATGCCACACACATCTGTTGACTGGCTTACAAATATAAAAATTAATTTGAATGACGATCGTATTAAAGACGTTATTAGCATCTGTCGTGTGCTTTTATCTTATGTCCCTGTACTGTACAGCTAAGCATCAAATGCAAACAAGTGCTGTTCATTTTAATTTGTTACTGCAATATAAATAAAGGCATTTTTATTACCTTATGACTGTTCGTAAAAATATGCCTGACATACGGCATAAATCAAGTCTGTGAGATGTTTTACAAAAGTGACACAGTCATGGTGGCTGCACACTAATATCATGAAGCCTATAAAACATTAGTCTGCAGAATCTTTCCTGATTTTTAAATAAGTGCGACTGAGGTACGCGTCAGAAAGAGTCTCCTGGCATCATTCTGAGCAAACTTAGAGCTAAGAAATGGGACATGTCCATTTATTTATAACAAAATATTTTCAAATGCATTCATTTTCTGAACTTCTTATTCTAGAGGGCCCCCTCGGTATCATCCATCCATCCAGCGATGCAAATGAACCCCGCGATTCTATAAGAGGGTCACTTCACTTCAACACTATTTAGCCTAATTGGGCATACTCTAGCCACTTCAGGGTCACAGTGGACCACAGTATATCCCAGAAGCATCAGGTACAAGACACGCGCCACAACTGGATGGGATTACAGGTCCATTGGGGGGCTCATTCCTGAGTACAGCCACATTGGGACAATTGGAATCACCGGTTACCAAAGTGCACATCTTAGAGAGAGCGAGACATAGCACTGTTTAACCAAGGGGAAAACTAGACTTTCTACAGAAGCTCAGTAAATAAATAATTAAATATTACTATATTATAACAAACAACACCCACCAACACAAATACTCACCAGAAACATTCAAGGAAAACTAAAAAGAATTAAAAACTTTTGACCTGGCAAAAGGTAAAAAGCAGTCCCAGTCACCGTGAGGCATTATACAGATGTATTGGTGTTGGTATAAAGGAGACCCCATAGTGTTTTTGAAACACTTCTGCTGAAAATTCTTTTTTGGATGAAAGTCCTCAGTGTGTCAGAGAGAGGATGTGAAGCGTTGGTCATAATGGCACTCCATTTTCATTCTATTCTCTCCTGCTTTCTCCAGGGCTCTGAGAGTGAACCCCATAACTTAACCTGGCCCTTTTACATAGATAGATAGGATAGATAGATATGGCACTATAGATAGATAGATAGATAGATAGGATAGATAGATATGGCACTATATGATAGATAGATAGAGATAGATAGATAATAGATAGATATGGCACTATATGATAGATAGATAGATAGTGTGAACGCTGGCCCCGGCACAGACAGACGGACAACATATTTTCTCCACACACCATTTATTTACAATACTATTTACAAAGTTTATGCTCACGTGCACCCCAGTGCCTTCGCACCGATTTCCCCAAAGTCCAGGCCCACAGTCCTTTGTGCCTTCCTGGCGCCTTCAGTCCTTCCTTCCGCTCAGTCCACTTCCTCCCGACTTCCACCAATGACTGGAGGGAGGGCCTATATAATGCTCCCGGATGAGCCCCAGGTGTTCCCAGTATCCGCTCCTTGCCACGCCCCAGCGTGGCGGAAGTGTCGGCTGTCCTCCTGGCAGCTCTCCGGCGCCACATAAAGTCTTCCCGGCACTTCCTGGTGTGGCAGAAGTGCCGGCTCCGGGATAATTAGGCCCTGGGGCGCCGCCTGGCGGTGGCCACGGTCCCTACAGGGCTGGGCTTCCATGCCCTGTACCCGAGGCCCCCTGCCTAACCAGGACGGACGCCCCCACTCGGTCTGGAGGAGGCACTCGCCCTCCTCTCGTCCTCCTGGCGTCCCGGCCGGGCTCCAGCTGCCGGGGACCTAATAGATAGATAGATAGATATGGCACTATATAATAGATAGATAGATAGATAGATAGATATGGCACTATATGATAGATAGATAGATAGATAGATAGATAGATAGATAGATAGATAGATAGATAGATAGATATGGCACTATATGATAGATAGATAGATAGATAGATAGATAGATAGATAGATAGATAGATAGATAGATAGATAGATAGATAGATGTCCTTTTCTTTTCTGCTGCAGCAGGTAGTGAAGATATCTTCCAAAACCGGCCCTTTTAATTAGTCTGTTGATTCTGTGGGCCTCTCTTGAAGTGATGTTACCAGCCCAGCACACCACAGCACAGAACATCACACTGGTCATCGCTGAGTTGTAGAAGATGTAAAGAAAGTTGTTACTCACATTAAAGGAACTCCGTCTCCTAACAAAAAAGAGCCTGCTCTGCCTTTCCTTATGTACAGGAGCTCCTCTGTGTCAGGATCGTGGGGTCAGGGGAGGCGCCCCACCTGTCATCATGAAAAGTAAAAAAACTAATAATGATAACATTCTGCGGTGGGTTGGCACCCTGCCCAGGATTGGTTCCTGCCTTGTGCCCTGTGTTGGCTGGGATTGGCTCCAGCAGACCCCGTGACCCTGTGTTTGGATTCAGCGGGTTGGAAAATGGATGGAAGGATAATGATAACATTACATAAAATGTCCACTGGTCTGTGCTATACATTTGTTTTCTGTATGATTCCAATAATTTTGATCATTTTTATAGTCATTTCCTGTTCAAATACATTGGAGAACGTGAGATGCGGCAGAGGCGAGTCTCACCTCACCTCGGACTGCGCTGTCCCCACACACTGGGTTGACGCATGTCATTGGCGCCTGCCTGTTGCTGTCTCTCTGTAAATCTCCAATCTAATGTTTGCTGACACGTTTATCATACACCCTGACTTTCCACAGTCTGGCCAATATCTTTAATGAATGTGTGTGACATATCTAGTCTTGCTGATCGGACATGAAACCGCGGTGAAAAGGCACAGGGTGAGGCAGGCAGTACCGTCCTGCCCTGAAGGGCGCATGTGAGCAAGTCAGCGATATCAGAAAGTCAAGTGCACTGCAGCGCTCCGTTTATTTTTATCTTTTGTTCCAATTGATTGCCAAAATAGAAGATTAAGATTTTTAAAACTAAACGAAAATAAGGAGGGACTTTTACTAGAAAGTGATGGAGATTTTCGTGGAGAAGGATAGGCGTATGGACTTCATTTACAAATAAAGGTAAGACCATAAACAGTTTTCAATTTTATAAAAATGGGATGAGACAAAGAAAAAACAATCCAATATTTAAAAACATAATGTTGACCTTAAATAAAATATTCTTTTGTTTTTCATTATCCTTTTGTTGGACAGTCCGTATTAAAATTGATTAAAGCATCAGAATTAAAAGCTTTTAAAAACAACTAAATACTTCAAATAAAGTCAATATTGAAATCCATTTTTTTGTATACCACTTTATACTTTCATTTGTATTGTGTGAGTATGAATTGTGGAATTGCAACGGCACGTGGAGGGTGAGCAGCAAGTTCGCTCTCTCCGCTCTCTCTCGCCGCTATAAACGTAACGTTCTTTCTTAGCCAGACATGCGCCTTACCGATGTGTGCGTGTGAAGAATGCTGATGAGATATGAAACATAACCAGCAGTCAATGTGCATGATGGCTGCCAGTTGATTAGTGAAGAAGCCACTCTTTGGGGTTCATATGTTTACAAATCTGAGTCTGACGGAGTCACCAGCCATGAACCTCACCGCACGTCACTGCTCTGTGTTACAAGACCAGTCCAGCCTGCCATTGATGTGGACCCTCAAGTACTTTCAGCAGTGCACCATCACCGTCACATCCTCACCCCTACCCAAATAGGTTGGCGCAGTGAACGTCAATAAGGACTTTCTTGGTTTTGCTTCAATTCCTTTAGCACCAAAAAACAAAGTTCTCCACCAGACTCCCATACTCTGTCTCATCCGCCATCTTTAGGGTTGTGGCATTGACTGAATGTCCAAACTCAACACACACACACTGGGCTCAGGGGCTCAACCCCAGAACCCTGGAGCTGTGAGGCAAAAAAGCAAATCACTGCACCGCTCTGCCACTCCACATTTGTTTCTAATGTCAGTAATTACTGCAGGTGCTGTGCACACCCAACAGAGCTGTGTGTTTGTTGCCCGAGGTGAGATGTTTTATTAATTCCTTTCTGCCCAGACATGCCATAAAGAGGGCCATCAGGGTCTGGGGTGTCAAACCACTTAAATGAAAACTTGTTGGTTTACAGTACACCCTCTGATAGATATCTATTGGTTGGGCTACAATAGTAGAGGAACAAAAATGAAAAATAACTTGAAATTCAAAATCACTGATATTGAAATAGTCTAAAATGATACCCCACATGGCCCACCTCACAGTAGAGAGTTTGCATGTTCTCCCAGGGTCTGTGTGGGTATCCTCTGGGTGGTCCAGTTACTTCTCACAGTCGAGAGACATGCAGGTTGGGTGGTTTGGTGCCACTAAATTGTCCCTAGTGTGTCGCTGGAGTGTGTGTGTGTGTTTGCCCTGTGATGGACTGGTGCCCTGCCCAGGGTTTGTTCCTGCCTTGCACTCTGTGCTACCTGGGATAGGACCCCTTAAGAGACCCCATTCAGTACTAAGCGGGTTAGAAAATGACTGACTGACTGTCTGATACCCGATATGCTTATGTTTGAAATTTGACATTTTTAACCATCTGTGAATGGCTCTTAGAGGGCTGGGACTGCCAGTAAAGAATCAAATATCAAAAATATCACCATATGTGTGATCTGCCACCTTGAACTGGCACAAAATGACAGTCCACATACCCATATTACAGAGCCCCCGTTCTTTTGAGATTTTGTGAAAAGGAGTAACTTTGACCACTGGTATTCCATTAAGGGGGTGAACCCATGGGGTCGTTTGATGGAGCATACATAACTTCAAGTCCTTCTGATAATTTTTGTTGAAGACAGTTATCGGTAATCATTAACGTTGTAATTTCCTTTACCAAAAATGGTCTACAACTGACTTGAGTTCAAGGGGCAAGAAATAGGGGGCACCCCTCAAAGGCTCGACATCTTGCATAACCAGACATCAAGATGCGACGAATCACAAGTCATTTGTGGGTTTTTGTTGTCTCGTACCGATAACACAGAAAGCTGAAGTGATTTCAGAGAGTTCATACGTAATTCTTACGAACACAAAAACACTTTCTTATATCTATTAGCCTTTTATTTTGTGCTAAACTAGCTAAAATGACATTTTAACATATTTTGTAGTGCGATATGAATTAAACACTCTTCTCTACGAAGCCATCGAAAGTTTTGCCTGGAATATTTAGAGGATTATACAGCTCAGGGTGTCAGGAGCCGTAGCGGCCAGGCTTAGCAGAGCCATCCGAGAGCCGGTGTGAAAGCTCACCCGCCAGGCTGCCTTGTGCCTCTGTCTTCACTTCCTTCAGACGTGCGTTTAACAAGACTCACTGAAAATACACCTGCATGCTTGAAATGAGCCGAAATTCCGAATAACAGAAAAGTCGCTTAATATTATGAAGCCTACATTCAAATCCCGGATGAAGAATGAGCACCGGACTTGCGCTTAAATTCAGACCCGCGACCGAGAAGTAATCACACCTGGTTTTCTTCTCTTATTTTGAACTTGTCGATATCGTTTCGGATTAGTTTTACAGATCCGCCTATCCATCCCCTTGCTTGCTGAACCACGATCGTTTTAATTTTAGAGTGCTGTGGAGTAGCGAGGACCTGCCGCACACATTTTGAGGTGATACCGACCTTGCTTAAAATCGGAGCCAGTTGGGCTGTATGTGTCAATAAAAGCGCTCTGTCTCTGGTCCTTAGGCACCTTTCATGTAAGGGTAATAATTTGTCAAATATTACAGAAATCCGTTCATGCTGGTTTTATGAAGACTGTAAATGTGCTCCCGCCTGCTCGAACTTCGTTCCTCTGCGCCACACCAGTGACATTGCGCTCGATGAGCCCAAGCCGAGCGCGTGTGCGAGTATGCTGGCCAATGCTGCCCCCTTGTGGCGTTACCTCTTACTTACCGAATCAGGTCGTGTCTGCAATCCTGGAAAATCTCAAATTGAAAGTTTATAAGGTGATCGTCACTGCTCGAATCAGAACTAAATCGCTGACCTGAAACCAGCGTTGTCCAGTTCCAATCCTGGAGGGTTGCAGTGGCTGCACGTTTTCTTTTCTGTCACTTTCTTAATCCGTGACCAGTTTGTTCTGTTGATTGACTTTTTTTCCCTTCATTTTAATTGCCTTGTTTTTTTAAGACGCCGTCCTCTCAATTGTAAATAGCTGCTAAAATGAAAATGTCATAAAAGGTGAGCCAACAGCCGACTAGCTAAGTTGGTGCCTGAAATCCCAATTCATTTCACTGCAACCAGCTCCTTAATCTGAAGCTGATTCTTGCTGATCATTTAATTCTAAGGTTTGTTGTCACTCTCATTCTGCCACAGCTGACATCTCCAGAACTGTTGATTTCCTTTACTCTATGAGCATCGGCAAAATGTTTTGTGGACTTGATCAGATTAACACTACTGCGACTTTTGCCTTTCTTTATTTTCAAACACTGTGTGATGGCCATGTGTTGGCTCGTTTTGTATCACATCTTTCTTAGCTGCTTTATGTTACATTGTGAGCTGCTACTACATTTCATTGTATAGTATATTGTGCAATGGCAGTCTTTTTAATGTCCTTTTTTAGCCATTGTGGTGGGCATCCGACCATAGTTTGTGTAAAAATGTTTATTTATCTATGTAATGAACTTTTGCCATATTTCCCCCTGGGGCCAAATAGTCAGTCAGTTAGTCATTTTCCATCCCGCTACATCCTAACACAGGGTCATGGGGGTCTGCTGGAGCCACATCTATCTATCTATCTATCTATCTATCTATCTATCTATCTATCTATTATATAGTGCCTTGTCTATCTATCTATTAGTGTCTTTAACTATTTATCTATCTATTATATAGTGCCTTTCATATCTATCTATCTATCTATTATATAGTGCCTTTCATATCTATGTATCTGGCTATTATATAGTGCCTTTCATATCTATGTATCTGTCTATATAGTGCCTTTTCTATCTGTCTATCTATTATATAGTGCCTTGTCTATCTGTCTATTAGTGTCTTAACTATTTATCTATCTATTATATAGTGCCTTTCATATCTATCTATCTATCTATCTATTATATAGTGCCTTTCATATCTATGTATCTGTCTATTATATAGTGCCTTTCATATCTATCTATCTATCTATCTATCTATCTATCTATCTATCTATCTATTATATAGTGCCTTTCATATCTATCTATCTATAAAGCTATTCTGTACTGCTGTTACTGTCCTGCTCCACTGACAGACTGAAGAGATCGTTCCTCCCCACACTATGCGACTCTTCAATTCAACCCAGGGGGTAAACGTTAACATTATACAAAATTATTGTCTGTTATACCTGCATTGTTTATCACTCTTTAATTAATATTGTTTTTATCAGTACGCTACTGCTGGAGTATGTGAATTTCACCTTGGGATTAATAAAGTATCTATCTATCTATCTATCTATCTATCTATCTATTATATAGTGCCTTTCATATCTATCTATCTGTCTATATAGTGCCTTTTCTATCTATCTATCTATCTATCTATCTATTATATAGTGCCTTTCATATCTATGTATCTGTCTATATAGTGCCTTTTCTATCTATCTATCTATCTATCTATCTATCTATCTATTATGTCATATAATATGTGTATTAGGGTTGTCAAAAAGCAATCTGATTCAAGATCTCCACCAGGCTAATCTTATTCTTTATCATATTTACAACAAACACCCCAAATGTTAATGAAAATAACCATCTTTTAGCGGTCACTCCGTTTGTCAGTGTTTTATGCCTCCTGAACTGAACAGCAGTCCACCCTTCCACATGTGCAGGTCTACAGCATTAGCTCTGTTTTTTATTGGAGCCGAAAAATCCTTTTTGTGGTCAAAGAATAAACTGTTTCTGTTCCTCGTCCTTTGTCAATGTGTCATTGTTCTTTTCCATGAGATTTATTCCTGTTTCAGCTGCGTCTTCCACTACCATCAGGTGTGCCTTCAGCTCACAAAATTCTTTAAAGACTGCGTCAGCTGTCCTCTGTTCTGGTGGTTTCTTGAGAAACGACTCTGCTCTTTCTTTGCCTTTTTCCATAAGGAAATCAAAGACGAATGTTGTTCTTTCTTTTACAGATCCTCCAACTTCAGATGTTCAGATTCATCTGACAGCTTAAGATGTTGAGGAATGGCAGGTAAAGGTGGCCACTACAGGTTTTGCACCCTCTTTTCCTTTGTTTCTGCTGCGAAATCAAAAAGAGCTATAACAGAAACTTCCACTTACTCCTAGAATGATCTGGAAACTTTCACTTACTGTTAGATTGTGCTGAGAATTCCACATTATTACTAGAATGTTCTGTTTCTTTTCTTTTTTAATTGTTTACTGATCACTTTGCCAGTTAAGAACCTGGCACAAGAGTACGCACATCGTAAAAATACAAATGAAATGTTCAGAATGGAGTAACCTCTAAATGTTTCACAATCAGGCTGACATTACACAGGTAATTAGACTATCCTTAAGGGACAAAAATAAGACTGGTGGAATTTTGATGATTCTACAAACATCAGTTCTTGGCATTGGTTTGCAGACCACTCTGCTATTCATGAATATAAACAACCTCCCATTCATCCATCCATTTCTTGAGCCCAATGAATGTAATTTTAGGGTCAGCAGCATCAAATGCAAGTCATAAACTAAATCTGCTCAGGACACCAGATTCCACCATAGGGCGGGCTGACCCATGCTGCACTAAGAGAAATGAAGGAATTACAAATTAAGAATAAAACAATACAAAGAATTTACACTAAAAGTATAGATAAAAAGAAGAAAAAAAATCTTCTGTTCCTAAATATACCGTAGGTAAAACTGAAAGACAAAATATAAAACGAGAAAACTGCAAACAGCTTTGACCAAGTGGCAGACAGCTGAGGAAAACAAGAATAAATAACTGCCCAATAAATACAAACCCAAAGAACAAAATAATTCCTATGAAAAAAATAACATCTATAAAAAAGGGACTTGATATTATTTTCAGTTTTATTACTCTTCACCATATTGAATTTCGATTTAATAATGAATTCCAATATTTCAGAGAAGATTACTAAAAGGTCTGCCCTTTGTATTCTTGTCATGTCATGTCATTCATTTTCCAAGCCCGCTTATCGCAGACGGACTCCTTTGTATCAATGCATCTGCTTGTTGCACAACAGAGTCACAGTGGCGCGATTTGACTTGTTGTTCTTCATTTTTTTATACATCAGCGTCAGGTAAGGCTGCCCGCTGTCTCCTCTGCTCTTCTGAGATTTCCTTAATTGAATTACTTGAACGGATTACAGCAACAGAAGGAAAGGCAGCCAATGGACATTGCTAAAAAAGTTGAAAGACCTTGAATTTTCCGATTTTTTGGCCTCATTGGCCCATAGTCCGCAGTGTAAGATAGATTATAATGATAGATGCCCCGAGAGAAGTGGCACAGCAAGTGGGGTTAAAGATAAGCCAAGTAAAAAACAAACTTCTAAAAATCAGCAACATTGGCCAAGTAGCCGTCAACATTGGAGGAAATGTGATTGAAGATGCAAATGACGTTGTTTACCTTGGAAGTGTTATAAGTAAGATGGGGGACACAGAAAAGGATATCTAAAATTAAAGACAAAAGGCCCAGCAGTCTTTTGTGGCTCATCGATCAGTCTGGAAATCACCCATCATATCCACCAGTATTAAAACTAGACTGTTCAACTCAGTCCTAACATCTGTCCTAGTATATGGCTCAAAGACATGGAGATCAACTCTTTCTAGTTTCCCACAAAATTCAATCCCTTGTGAACAAATGTGTGGTGCCTGTGGTGGTTCAGTAAAGTATTTCGATATATACTCGTGTTTAAATTCTCCCGCGGATAAGTCAGGGCTTGATTTTACCGTGTAATTTCTGGTATGTTATAATGTTGGTCGTATACGTCTGAAGCGGGGCCACATAGGTATTGTCGTTTATAGTGTTTGCACCCAGTCGCGTCTCATCACGGCATCTCGTTTAAACTAATATGTGTCTGTTTAAATGTCATCCCCGTAATGAGAAACGGGGAAGGATGTTGACCCCTGGACACGTCAGTACCGGAGTTTTGCAAGTTACATCCGGCTCAACATTATTTAAACTATCAGGAAAAGGAGAGGAAGGAGAGAGACGGAGATTCCAAGTACTGACAACAGATCATCATTTTTCTGCCGTTATTTACATCGTGCCTTGTTCCAGTTTGCTTCTCATTTCGCCGAAATCACAACAGCACCATCACTGCCAGAAACCCCCGGGGTTGGACATTATTATCCACCATTCGCCGAGGAAGCACGTTGAGGTTGTTCTGTTTTATTCGGGAGATTCGAACACATCCATTTTTGATCAGCCATCAGTATTCTGGACAGTGATTTACCCGGACTCAATTTCACGTTTATTGTCATTCAGTACTCATCCATTGATATTATTTGTGTTTTGTGTTTGTTATACATTTGCACAGGCAAGGGAGGTTTTGTTATTGTATAGGTGGCGTTTTCACTTTGCTGCTTTGGTGGAGGGATATATATATAGACATATTTTATGTCCTGGATTTGTATTGTTGTATCTGTCATTGTGTTGTATTTAATATATTCCTACACTTATTTTACATATCTGTTCTTGTTTGCTAGTCTTTGAACCGTCGATTGAGGAGGAGGGAAGATGTTATTTGTCAGAGGTACGGCTTGGTATAGGTAAGTTTCTCAGTAATTCATCCAGGCCACAGGTCCTGGTAGTGTGGCTGCCGGCTGGGTAAGGGGTCAGCCGTTACAAGTCGAATGCGGAAACCTCATGCTATTGGTCCAAGAGATTATGAAATTCTGACGCCCACCTGAGAGAGTAACCATGGAGCACACAGCCTTTTCTCTATGTATTGCGCCTACGTGACCACACAGTAATACCCAGCCTAATCCGAAGCGACAGTTGCACTTGTGTTTTTTGTATCTCACACCTTCATACACCTTTATCGTAAGAGCATCCCTTATCTACGATGGAGCATTTGATCTGAAGAAAATATGAAGCTGGTTTTAAATTAAAAGTCGTTGAAGTGACAACAGAAATTAGTAACTGGGCTGCTGCAAAAAAATTCAATGTGTCTGAGAAACTGATTTTATGATTGATTTTTCGGGTTTCAAGACCCGACTTATATGTGAGTATATACAATAAATACAATTCTTTGGACATTAACAAAACAGCAACCAATGCAGATCTAAATAAGGATAGGAAAATGGAGATAGAAAGGACATTCATGGAGAAAAGACCACTCGTGTATCACCAGGCAGGCCCCAAGGACCAAGGAAGAGATTTCACCCCAAACAAACCCAGAAACACAGCAACATGTAGGGTTTGAAAGAGACACGACTGGCCTGGGAGATGATCAAACAGACTGCGAAGGACTGAAGTCCTGTACTCCAACAAAATCTAAAAGAGAAGAGAGACTGAATGACAAAAAGATCAAAACAGGATCATAAAAGTTACTTAAATTGGAAGATCATTTGTGCTAATAAGCAAACACTAAGGGTCTTGGCTGAAACAAGAGTAATATGTTTTCCAAACTTTCAGGCCTTACAATCAGGATAAAGATGACAAGGCCAACAAAGCCTCAGTTTGTGAACCCTGAGCCAGCAGTGACCATCTGTAAGGTATTTCTCTGAAGCCTTCGCCAAGACACTGGTAACAATTAGCACTGGGAGCTCTTATTCAAAAAAGTCAAATTTAGTGTTCAGACTCAGCTCTTCCAAAAAGAAAAAAACACACATTGCATGGATCATGGCATAGTAATTACATATTGTAGCTTGTTTCATGTTCATTCAAAGCGCCTTACGCTGTGTTCTGTTGCGGAATGACTGAATAGGGAGTTTGAAGTTAGCTTACTCAGTTGGTTCAAAGAAGGCTGACACAGTGATACTTTTTTTTGGAAAGAGTATGAAAAAAACATTTTGACTGAAAGTAGGAAGGATTGAGTGGGTAGTCAGTTCTGCAGTAAATAATTAACCCTCCATGCCACGGTGAGTATCTCCTCCTTAAGAGGCTCGCAATCTGAACCCGTTTTACAAGGGCATCCTGCCTTCAGAATTGAAATATTTCTTATAAACAGTACAAACAGTGAATGTGTATATATATATATATATATATATATATATATATATATATATATATATATATATATATATCAATAAGTACATGGTAATATATTTATGTGGAGTGTAAAACAAGCAGTTTACCTGTTGCTGACCATGACTGCCAGGATGCAACATGGAAGAGGCAGGGCAAACTTACCATTAGTGTGAATGTGAGCATCAGCAGTTTATTATTGTTAAAGAAGAGAGTGCAAAAGCTGGCTTGTTGCTTAACATCAAATTAACTAAGAGCATGTCATCTACTATGAGGAAAGCTTTGCAAATAGATGGGGAAGAAGTTGAGGCAGCATCAGAGTTTCTTCTTCCTGGGATCAAACATTTCTGCAGATGGTGACTGCAAACAAGAAATTAAAAGACATTTGCTTGTTGGAAAGAAAACAAAGACAAATTTACAGAAGAAAACACAGAGTAGAGAAATCACTAACAGTTTATGAACTATAGAAATCCCTAACAGTTTATGAACTATAGAAATCGCTAACAGTTTATGAACTATAGAAATCCCTAACAGTTTACGAACTTTACAAAAGGATGCCCAGGGATTTTAAATGACCACACAGACTAAGGACATCAGTTTTATGTCTCATCCAAACCATTTTTATAGCACAGTGTCCCTGTCACTACAGTGGAGCTTGGGGATCCACAGGGTAAGCACCCCCTGCTGGCCACACCAACATTTCTTCCAGCAGCAGCCCAAATATTTCCTAGATGGTCTCCTATCCAAGTACTGGCCGGGCCCAAACATGCTTAGCTTCAGGTGGATCACTTATTCTGAAGTGCATGTGCACATGGCTGCTGAAAAGAGCTCTAGACTTCTTCATCTCCCTGGCGTTACCCTAACAATGTTTTGCAATTACGGATAAACACAAGTCTGGCTTGGGGTGACATGTAATGATATGCTTTATAGCAGGGAAGAGCATCGTCTGTGCTGAAGGGCCACACTGGCTTCAGCTTTTTGTTCCAACCCAGTTTCTTAATAAGAACTTAATTATTATTGATAAAGCACTTCATGCTCAAGTGACATTTTAATACTTCACTTTAGTCGTCTTGGTTATTAAGATTTCTCACCCTTAACTCTTATTTTAGTCTTTAACAACCACATCTACTCTTTTTAATTGCACCTTATTTACAATAAGACGGAAATGACAAAATCAAAATCTAACTTATTTCACAATTAATACACACAGGAGTTAAAGGAAATGTCTGGTTTAATCAAATATTTGAAAAAAGAACTGAAGAGTAAAACATGAAGGACTGAGAATTTCTCATCCATTTTAGGTTTCAAATCATGGATGATATCCTTCGAGCAAAACAAATCTACAATATAACAATGAGCTGACATTGTAGAGTTAAAAGACTAACAAGCCATTAAATGAAATGAAATCTGTTATTGGTAAGAATTGGCTTCCAATTAAGAAACTGGGTTGTAACAAAAAGCTACAGCCATTGCAGCCCTCCATGATCGATGTTGCGTACCCCTGCTTTATAGTGTTAAGCCCAGATAACTCTCGGGAAAGTATTCTGCTGCCATCTAGTGGACAAAATAACATTTTTCTGCTGAAAAACATGCACTGCATTTTTATGTTTTCCACCACTTTATGGTAACTCCATGGTAATTCATCAATATTCATGAGTGGGGCGGAGCTTTAAAGGCAGTTTTAAAATGAACTGAAACTAAAGCACTGCTCGAATTGGGTGATGGTGATGATGAAGTGAATTGGTTATCAGATGTTGACATGGATAGTAAAACTGATGCATGTTATGGATGGCACTGTAAAACCAAGTAGTCATGATCTTCTTCTTCTTGTAGCTGCTCCTGTTAGGGGTTGCCACAGCGGATCATCTTCTTCCATATCTTTCTGTCCTCTCCATCTTGTTCTGTCACACCCATCACCTTCATGTCCTCTCTCACCACATCCATAAACTTTCTCTTAGGCCTTCTTCTTTTCCTCTTCCCTGGCAGCTCTATCCTTAGCATCCTTCTCCCAATATACTCCCTATCTCTCCTCTGCACATGCCCAAACAACAAGTAGCAATGATATGCCCAGTTAATTCAGTGCATGAAGTCTGTGTGACAAGAAAGCGAATTTCAATCAAGTAATAGAGATGACAACATACATTAGATTGAACCTTTGTGATATGCCTGGTAAATTTGGTTTTGTAAAGCTGCAACATGGTGCAAGTAGCTGACTGGCATAAAGCCAAAATAACTGTGATCAAGAGGAAGGACTAGCAAGATGTTAGCCCCCTAAGCATTGTTCACAATGCCACAACTGTTATGTAGAAGTCACTAAGCCTTTCACTGAGGTAGCCTTGAGTAGCACAAGGGGTACATTTCTCAGGCAGATCAGGCAATGCCATTCTATTCAATTCTACTCTGATAAAGAAATAAGAAAAGTATGCAAGTATCCCAGTGGGGGCTGGTCAGTCTTGTGGTCTCGGAACCCCTGCAGATTTTTGTTTTCTCCAGCCTTCTGGAGTTAGTTTTGTTTTTTCTGCCCTCCCTGGCCATCAGACCTTACTTTATTCTTTTTTAAGGAGTATTGCCTAATATTATTTTCATATTTACTCTTTTTTCTTTCTTCATCTTATAAAGCACTTTGAGCTACATCATTTGTGTGAAAACATGCAATACGAATAAATGTTGTTGTTGCAAATAATCCCAATTGTACTGTCCTGATTGGTCTCAAAATTTGCATCAGTGCAGCAGTTAACATACCTTTCCTGAAGTACTTATTTTGACATTTCGGTTTTTACATCCTTCTATTACACATAATAACAATTTGAACATTTTCTTTCAATGTTAAAAGAAAATGTAATACATTTTGCCTGGGGTAAACATAAAGCTAAGGAAACTACTAAAATGACAGTGGAGCATTATTTCTGTATTTTAAATCACACAACATATATACTTAAACTGAAATCAATAATTATAGTAGACTGAGCTTATGCTTAAACATGCTACAGTACATCATGGAACTGGAAAAGGCATAAAGATGGTATGACAGACCAGCACTAACTGATGGATGAGTGATCCCTCAGCAGTGATGTGCTGTCCTTTTTTGAGGCAAGCCCCTAGGCTGATTCCAGGCCTAACAGTAGCGCGGTAGTAGAACAGACAGAGTCGATGTTTTCAGTTTAAGTAAATGGAGGTTAAGAGGGGACATGACTGAGGTGTTTAAAATTAAAAAGAAAATTGTACAATGGATCCCAGCTTTTAGACAGAAGGAATAAATTATTAAAGCACTGTGGCAGACAGTTGGATATAAAGGATCTTCAAATTTCAACAAACTTGTTGGGCTGAATGGCCTCTTCTTGAGTGCTGCTGAGATGTACTTTTTATATGTTTGAAATTGTTGCTGATAAAAGCACTTATCACCTTTTTGAACCAACCCCCGTATCTGTCCTCATTTGCCTGGCTCATCTTGGATACATTATCGACGGTGGTGGGTTCAAGAGGCTCCCATGATGCAACAAGAGGTTGGAGCCAACCTGCACCATAACATAAACATCTTGGATTAGACAGAAGTTGTGATCAATAACATGAGGAATGAAAAGCTAAATTGTCAAAACCAAACATGAAATCTAAGATAAATTGTGCATTGAAAATGTCAGAAGTCAGACAACATTAGCGTTCGATCAATTGCTTAAACACTATCAAAGAGCGCTTGAGAACTTTACAATGAATCGACAAACACAGACAATGAGTAATACAATTCCAGGTTAATAATTATCATATGTTTGTAATGTAAATTGCACTTAAATCCATAATACCATGACAAAGTTGGGAGGGCGCACTGACACAGAGTCTTGCTACACCCACCACATGACGAACCACCTCAGAATCCCAAATTCCGAAAGAGGAATATGAATTAATGGTATGGGAAATTATTACCTAACAGTTTGCTGGCATTTTTACGCAAACAGTCAGTCATTAAGAAAAATAAATATATTTATTATAAACCAAATAAAGAGTTAGGTTCAAAACCTATTGACTTTATGAAATATATTTGGAAAAAAATACAGTATGTTAGTATTGTTTTTTGGTTGATATTGTTGATTATTTTGTTTCTATGTGTTTCTATGTGTTTCTTTGAGTTGCTATTTTGATATATGGCCGGCAGTTCATCCCGGCCAATACCCCCAAGTCGCTAGATGGAGTCCTCCCTGCAATATGGTGGTGCCCCAAATTCCAGTAGGGCATCATGGACAATGGAGTTAGCACATTTATAGCACATTTTAGCACATTTATAGCACATTTTCATACAAAAAGTAGCTCAAAGTGCTTTACATAATAAAGAAAAGAAAAATAAAAGACAAAATAAGAAATTAAAATAAGACAACATTCGTTAACATAGAAAAGGAGTAAAGTCCGATGGCCAGGGTGGACAGAAAAAACAGAAAAAATACTCCAGACGGCTGGAGAAAAAAAATAAAATCTGCAGGGGTTCCAGGCCACAAGACCACCCAGTCCCCTCTGGGCATTCAACCTAACATAAATGAAACAGTCCTCTTTGTAGTTAGGGTTCTCACGGAGTCACTTGATGTTGATGGTCATACAGACTTCTGGCTTTTAATCCATCCACCATTGTTGGAACATCACGGTGCTTTGAGTAGATGGTGGTGGCGCAAGTCACAGGGACGGAAGAAACAAAGTACTTCCAGGTTGAAGAAAAGAAGGAGTTTTCATCTGGCCCGGAGGTGCTATGAAATCACATGGACTGAGGGACAGAAGCACTTCTAGGTCAAGAAATATAAAAGGACTCTGGGAAACCCCAGCAGGAGAGCCGAGTTGGGAGGAAAGGTGACGAAGCTGCTGGGAGTGGAGGATTGTGATTAGTGTATTGTATTATTGATTATTTATTATAAGTATTGTGGAGTTGGAGGTGCTTTGTGCACAATTTATGAAATTAAATTCATTACTGAACTTTTACCTGGTGTCTGACGTGTTGTCTAAGGGTTCAGGGGTTGACGGCGCCCCCTATCTGTCACACTGTGTATCTTCTGTTATGCTTCATATGTTTTGTGGGTGGTTCTAAGTGAGGTGGATTCACCTGCCCATCATTATCAAGGGGCTGCCAAGGGCCTATAGTCAAATCAAGTGTCCCTTGCGGTTCATTTGAATCCACTTGATGGTTTTGGTTTCTATGGATTAATTTTGTTGTGCCTTTTTTTCAGATTTCCTTACTTTTTGACCCCTTGCTGTGTCTAAACATCAGTATGGCAGTAAACTAGAGACGGAATTTAGCTGCTGTAACAATTCAGACAAACTTTCACAAGGATTAGGGATACTTATGGACTACAAAGTTAAACCTAATCTTCAATTTGCCTTCCAGACCAGCTTAATGTTTTCTCTTCCAGTTCTGCTTGTAACAACAAGCAGCATGCCATTCCATTTCCTGCAGCACCAGATAATTCATCCTTGTTTGTTTCTGTACACAACATAAGGAGTGCTTTTAAACTAGGTAATTTTAGGGAGTGTTTTTAAAAAACTGTAATATCCAATTAGTTGACATCTTTAATATTTCATGGATAGGATCCATTGTTACCTGCTTCAAAGGGACAATTGTCTGGGCACCTAAGATACCAAAAGTGGACTGTCTGAATTACAACAGGCCGGTGGTGCTTTAAGTACTCTTAAAGTCTGGTGCTGGCACACATTAGGCAGAACAGAATACTCCATTAGAATTTTCATGCAAAATATCCCATTTACACATTTATTAAAAACACCTGGGAATCCCGGTGAAGATCGTTTCATATTCCAAAACTCCTTGGATAAAGAAACAAGAAAAGATTTTCTTACCATAAGCAACAATTATAATTATAATAATAATTGGGATAGGGCAGCACAGTGGCACAGTGGTAGCGCTGCTGCCTCACAGTTAGGAGACCCGGGTTCACTTCCCAGGTCCTCCCTGCGTGGAGTTTGCATGTTCTCCCTGTGTTTGTGTGGGTTTTCTCCCACAGTCTAAAGACATGCCGGTGGCTGCCATTATTATATAATGGCTCAAGAAAGGAACTGTTCATGGGTGGTGAGGCCGTCAGGCTGCTTCCCGGCATTCGTTTATAGCCACACCCCAGTGTGGCGGAAGTGCCGGCTGCGCACCCGGAAGCCGTCCAGGTGTCCCCTGTCATCTTCCCCCCAGCACTTCCTGGTGTGGCAGAAGTGCTGGGCTCCCGGATATTTAGGCACTGGGCCGCCTGGCGGTGGCCACAGGTCCCTACAGGGCTGGGCTTCCAAGCCCTTCACCCAAGGCCCCAACATAACCAGGACGACGCCCCCTCACGGTCGGGAGGAGGCACAAGCCCTCCTCCAGTCCTCCTGGGCGTCCCGGCCGGGGACCACTATATATATATATATATATATATATGTATGTATAAAACACATGAATACATATATTGACATAATGTATGTATCCAGTGGGTAGTGAGTAGCACTGCTGCCTCGCAGTTAGGAGAGCTCGGTTCACTTGCCGGGTATTATGGCAAAATAAGCATTTTAAACAATAATATTTGTATAACATTTGCATGTGACTTAGTTAACTGATTTGAAAGGTGTAGCATTTCCTGTTATTTATTTGCTTCATCAAAGACATAAATATCACTTTTTTGTTTTTAAATATTTTGCAACAATGGATTTGTGTAACATGTGATGAACATTTGCTGAGACTGCCACGCCGCTGTTTGCACCATAAGCCACAGCACTACCATTTCAATCACTTGTGCTGACTACTGAGGATCTGTTTGGTGACAGGAGAATCTGTCAGACATGTAAAAGAGGAAAATACTGCAGACAACATATTCAAGATGAAATAACCTCTCTCAAGCTAAATCTGAAACCACAAACTAACTTGTAATTGAACAGTAACAGAAGTATTTCTCTAACTGTTTTAAGTATTGGTGATGTGCAAGTGGAAGTTGCATTAGACATAGCAGATGACAGTATTCATTGATCCATCAAGTTTCTAAATCAGCTTATCCAAAGCAGGGCGCAGCTGGAGACCACCCCAACAAGCACTGGTCAGAGCGTCAGCCCACCACAAGGTGAACACACACACACACACACACACACACACACGTTCACATACATCGGCAAATTCACCTAACCCACATGTCTTTGGACTCGGGGAGGAAATTGAAGCAAACTCCACACAGGGAGCGTCCGGTACACAATACCAGAGGTCCTTACTACTACTGCGTCACTGTGTGCCGGATTCATGATTAACATATCTACATTAACTGTGCCACTGAAAACTGAAGAAAACATACCCTTTGAAATTCATTTTAGTAACATAATGCATCTGTTTTTGGAGCAGGCCCCACAAGCACTCCTTAAACTCTACTAAAAGTCAGTGATACCTCCCACTCACTGAAGTTTCGTCTTCTGTGTTCACTGGGGGTTAGACATGAAGCATATCACACAGGAACATGGCCAAATATTTATGATGATTAGGTCATGAATATTCAAAAAGGGTTTTTTGAAACCAAACATTGTTCCTGGTGGAAGGTGACAAGGAGCAGCTAAAAATGCCTGCACGCTTGCATACTTTTAAGTTGATTTGAGATTTAAAAATGACCTTGACGTTGGAACCTGGTGTAAATCTGATTCTTTTTATATGGAATCTAAGCAAGATTTTATACATGAGGCCCTAGGACAGAATCAATCCATCAGTCCATTTACATTCCACCCAGGGCCTATCCTGATAGATAGATAGATAGATAGATAGATAGATAGATAGATAGATAGATAGATAGATAGATAGATAGATAGATAGATAGATAGATAGATAGAGGCGTGGTCCACCTCTTCGCCCTCAGGTACCACTCTGAACACCAGGTGAAAGTATAATAACTCTTCTTTTTATTATTATACCGTGCACAAAGCACCCTCCACTCTACACTCATAAATTACAAATAAAAATACTATAGACACTTCACCCTCCTACCTCCCAGCTCAGCTCAGTGTCTGGACTGAGGCATCGTCCTTTTATAGCCCCTGACCCCGAGGTGTTCCTGTCCCAACAGTCCACAGTTCCTTTTTCCTTCCGGGTCAGGGCAAACAGTCCTTTTTTTCAACCCGGGAGCACGTCGTTCCTTCCTGTTACATGACCGTGACGTACTCCCGGGTCATACGGCACAAAAGAGCCCAAAAGCCCCCCCACAGCGACTCCTGGTGGACCCCAAGGTATCCAGCAAGGCTGTGTATAAATACTACAAAGTCCATGAGGCCCTGCTGGACCTCGGGGCACTATCCTGCTGTTGGGAGAGCTCCTCCTGGCGGCCTGGGGGTGAGGACCGGCATGAAAAGCCGGCAGTCCTCCACAATAGATTGATAGAAATCTGCAGACTTGATAGTCCCAGTCACTCACTTCTGGTGAGTGAGTATTTCATTGTCTGAAAGTCCTCAGTGTTAGTGTCACAGAGAGGATGTGCAGCATTGTTCATAATGGCACTCAGTTTTGCTTTAATTCTCTCCTTTGCTATGATCTCCTGGGGATTCAGAGTACATCGCGTAACTGACCCTGCCTTGTTAATGAGCTTGTTGATTTGGTGGGTCTCTCTTGTTGTGATGTTACCACATTGTAGAAATCCGCACTGGCCATCACAGAGTTGTAGAGGATGTGAGGGATGTCACTTCCCAAATTAAAGGAATGCACTCTCCTAAGAAAAAAAGTGTGATCTGCCCTTTCTTACATAGTTCCTATGTGTTCCAAGACAAGTCCAACCTGTGATTAATGTGGAGCATCAGGTACTTGTAGGAGCAAATCCCCTCTACATCAACTCCCTAAATAGTGACCAGACATAGATATTCTTCGGTGAGGTGAAAGTCAATAAGCAGTTCCTTGGTTTTGCTGATGTTAAGTTGCAGATGATTCATTCAGCACCAAAAACCAAAGTTCTCCACCAATACCCCTCCACAAGGGACATGACCTGGTGTTGCATTTATAGTCTGAGGTGTCCTGAATGAAGAGCCAAGGAGACAGGTCTGTGGTGCTCCAGTGTTGCTTATATTAAAGCTTGCAGCCTCAGAGTCTTCCTTCACTAAAACTAGGAAATCTGGACTAAAATATCATAAATGAACAAGGGAGGAAAAATCAAACACACCATGCATATTTAGCTGTGCTGGAGAAAGTCTATAATGATGATGCCTTCTACAGAGATTCACTTTTTTTTCTTAGCACGTTATTCCTTTTCATTGTTCATTTGATGCATTATTAGCGATCATGGCCATGACACTTCTTTTCAGCATTTCTTCAGGAGGGGAGAAAGCTGTTCCCTAGTCAGTACTGCCTAATACAACTTTTCCAGAAGGGAGGTGACTGTAGCCCATTTATGTCAGGATGTGCTCAGTTCAAGCTCTCTTGTTTAACCCTCCTCGATCCTCATATTGACTGCCAGGTAAATTCGGTATTGATTTTTAAATTCCAGTGCTGACTTGTAATTGGAGTTTCAGTGGCCTTGCTTCAAGGTATCCATCTGATCTGCTGCTGTCCCACTCGGCCTCAGTCTTCTGCACACTCCGGTCCGCTTTGCATTCCTAAATCAAGACTGCACCTCAGCTGAGCCGTCTTACTCACTTCATGCCAAAAATGTGGAACTGTTTTTCCCAGTCCATCAGCAATTCTGAGCTCACTGTTCTTTATAAAATGTGTCTGTTTTTACTCACTTTTCCTAATCATCCAAAATGCACATCATTAGTTTTATTACTAAAGATTACATTTTGAATAAAAATCAAAAGAAATAAGTGATGCAATGTAATTAGGTCTTCTCAGCCCCAAACTGGACAATTTCCTATTTCTAAAAACACAAGAAAGAGTTCTCTTATTACTCCTTGGTGGTCAACAGTATGTCTACTTCCCAAATACTCCATTCAATGCTTCCACCTCTCTTTATTCTTTATACAGGACTTTACCCAAAAATTCCCGTTTGCATCCCTTCTGATTTAAAAAAATGCTATGAGAAATCTCATTCTTCTAATATTCTGGAGCCAATTTAATCCAAATCAGCATCAAGGCTATCTGGAAGCACTGGGGAAAAGGCAGAGAACAACCCCGGAATGCTGAAAGGTCTCAGTCATGCACTCACTTACACTCATTGCAGGACTACAGTAATATGAAATTGCTAAGTACACTAATAATCACGCACCTGGTGAAAAAACAACTCTGAAATGGAAAGAGCTTACAAACTCCACCTAGACAAGGACCAGCCATGAGATTCTACACGATCTGTGAGTCTGCTGCACTAAGCGTTGTTCCACTGTTCCAACGTCTGAACCTTATGTTAATAATGATTTATGGACATACAATTTTAAAGTATCTATGATAGCAGTCCATCCTATTTTGACACATGGGCTCATTACACAGCTAGTCAGAGACAGCATTAGTTCCCTAAATCTTTTGGTATCTTATGTTATAGACAAATTATAAACCTAACCACCCCTTGCTCATTGAAGACATTTATGCTGTATAATGTCAAAAACCACCTAATGTGCTGTCAGCATCAGCAGCCAGCTAAATGTGATAACAATGGAGCAGCACACAAAATAGAAATATTATGTATCTTGTGGAAGTTACGAGTACAGTGATACCTTGAGATACAAGTTTAATTCGTTCCATGACTGAGCTCGTAAGTCAAAATGCTCGTATCTCAAATCAAATTTCCCCTTTGAAATTAATTGAAATGAGATTAATTCGTGTCAGCCCCCCAAAAACCACCCCAATTTTTGTCAAATGTTTTCAACATAAGAAAAATGTATTTATAATGAACAAATATTGTATACAAACAAAATAAAATCTAATACATAAAAGAGAATCTAAAGAAATAAACAGATGAAGCCAGCGATTGTAATATCACTGCTTAACTTAATTTTCTTCTTCACTAGCTTTTTTCTTTTTTGCCACACTTTCATCACTTTCATTCGCAGGGCGTTTCAATAGAAACCTGTCCAAGGAGCTTTGTTTAGTCCTCCCTTTAGAATGTTTCTGATGAGTTAGGCAAGTGTCATTAAATTGCACGATCAGTTGTAACTTTTTCAGGGTTTCTTTTCAATAAAGTCAAGTGTTAGGCAAGTGTCATTAAATAGGACGATCAGTAACTTCTTCAGGGTGTTTCTTTTCTTTAAAGTTTGAAACTTTTTCCCACATTGCAAACACTTCCTTTATCTTACTTTAAGAGATAACCTCCTCCACGATACCAATCTCCTGCAGAACCTCCGTTTGTTGTTGTGTCTGCAGTTTCCTCTGCCGTCAGTTCCTCGGAATGTGCGGCGACAAATGGCTCGCAAATTTGGCTCATAGCTCAAGGCAAAAATCGACCTAGTGACGACTCGTATCTCAAAAAACTTGTACGTTGGGGCACTTGTATCTCAAGATACCACTGTACTTTATGTTTTATTCTTGTTTTCGTTAATTTGGAATGATTTCTTCTTGTGTGTGTATGTTATTTCTGATGATTACATATTGTATGTGATTCTGTAACAGTGTACTGTCTCTTTAAATGTTCCATGTTTCTTATGGGTGAAGCCTGGGGAGGTGGGGCCACCCTGGAATGGAAACTATGTATTTGTTCTGGAGTTAAGGATTATATTTAAATTTTTTTCTCCACTGTTTAGAGCAGGGGTCCTCAATCCCAGTCCTGGAGGGCCATAGTGGCTGCAGGTTTTTGTTCTAACCCGGTTGCTTAATTAGAAAGCAATTCTTGCCAATAATTTAATTTCATGGCTTGTTAGTGCTCTGCTATGTCAGGTAATTCTCATATCGTAAATTTTCTTCCCCTTTATAAGGATATGATCCATATGATTTGAAGGCTAAAATGGATGAGTAATTCTCAGTCCTTCACGTTTTTCTCTTCACTTTCCTCAAGTATTTAATTAAACTCAATAGCGTATGTTAAATACACACAGAGGTGTAAATGGCTGTTTAAGACTAAAATAAGCAATAAGGGTTCAAAATCTTAACGAGTGAGACAACTAAAATGAAGCAGGTGTTACTTGAGCAATACGTGATTCTTATAAGCAATTGGGTTGGAGAAAAAACCTGCAGCCACTGTGGCCCTCCAGGACTGTGATTGATGACCCTGGTTTAGAGGATACTAATTTTGGGAGTTTGTACTGGGGCTTTGTTTACTTGAGGTTGCTAATTTGGGGGAGCCACAAGACGCTTCAGAGAAGATGGCTGCTTAGTTTGTGCTTAACGTCCTCTACTGCCAAATTATTCTTCACTCCCAGCATTTATAAGTTTACATAAAAGAGTCACTGCTGTTCTCCTTGGTTGTGAGGATTTATTCAGCTATGGCTAACTCATCTTGACACAGTAGTCACCACAGTCCAGTGATAAGGCCGACATGGACTGACTAAAGAACTTAATGCAGCCATAAATTTCGACATAGAATAACACCATGCAGACTAATCACTGAGCTCACTCAGCACCGAGATAAATTTGATGAAGTCCGTGCAGGTGAAAACAGTAAATGAGGTTTGCGCTTTACGATTCTCTTCTTCTCATTACAATTGAGAATTAGCTGCACAGAATGACTCCACCTTGAAATTTAAGACGGCTGATAATGGAATATGCTTCTAGAAGATGCAATCTTAGAATTTTGGGTTTACCAGAAAATACTGAAGGTAAAGACCCAGTTGGATGTAACACCCAAGCTTTAAAAAAATGGTTCCCAAACCTGAGCTGAAAGTGATGCAAGCTCATAAGGTTTAGGCTTAAACCTTCTTGGGCTTGAAACTCCTAACTTTCATCCTCAAGTTCTTCCACTACGCAGACAGAGAAAGATGTCTCCAATACCTTTAGGAGGGGACCTAAACTAACGCACAAACGTGCCAAGTTCGATTCTTGTGTTTCCCAACTTCACTGCTCAAAGAAGAAAGGCCTTCCAGGTTTTTCTCTCAGCTGAAATTACTACGTGGCTCAACTCAGCGCGTATTTGACTCACATGAGAAAGCAATGGAAGTGATGGACGACGCCATCACATCTGGAATATTCATACCACAGACATTTTTGTATTTACTGTTTGTGACTTTCCTTTTTTCTTTAGTATGTTTGGTGTTAAGATATTTGATAAAGTTATATGCTTGGCTGGGTTTGTTATAGCTGTTTTAGGATGGGTTGGCATGGTGGAGTGGAACAGCTTGTTGCGGCCATGTTCTCGAACTGTCAGGTAAGTGATTCCCCCTTCTGTACTCCCTGTCTACTTCCTATATTGCATGATGGTTTATGTTAATTTTGTATTGACTGCCATTTGTCATTTCTATAGTTGTGAGGTGGCAGAGTAGAGTGGGGACTTGGTGCATAACCACTCGACACCCTTGATCAAGTAGGGAAATGTAACCAAGCCAATATGACCTGACAGGAGTACACAACTTCCCAAACACCTGACAAAACAGACACCAGGATTCAAGTTCAGCAACACACTCGTTTCATTATACGTAGGGGAAGCGATTCTCCCTCGCTTTCCACAGCAGCACAGTACACAGCACTAAGCACAGTCTACAGCACACAGCACTTTCCTTTTCTTTCTGTCTTCTTTCTTTTCTCACTCTCTTTCGTCTCCACTCCTCCTCCAGCAAGCTTCGGCTTCTTCCACCTGACTATGGCTCCCAGAGTGGTGGCGGCAGGCTCCTTTTATAGGACACCCGGGTGTCTTCCAGGTCTCCATTGGAAGTGCTGCACCAAAAGGCTCAGCATTCCCTGCAGCACCCTCTGGTGGCATCTACGGAACCCAACAGCGCCACGTCAAACTCCAGCTCCCATGAAGCCCTGTGGGAATCCGAGGCACCGCTGCAGCCCAGGAGGACTGCCATCTAGTGTTCTTGGGGAGGTAGTGTCGTAAAGAAGCTGCCTTCCCCCATCCCTCCATATCTTGGGCGTCACGGCTGGCTTGGGCTGCTGGCCACCCCTTACACCACACCACAAAAGACAATAATTCATATTACTAAGCCGTTATTATAATGTGTTTACCTAATAAACATGTTAAAGCTTGTAAGTAATGAATATGATGTATGGACTCATATACTATTTTCAGTTTATATCAGCTACCTTTTGTCACTTTTCATAATTAGAAACCAAAGCGCAGACAAAACATAAATGTGATTCACTCCTTACGTACAGAAAGCTCTAAATCGCATCCCTACAGCCTATTTAGAGCCTAATGGTTTTATACAACATTGCCGCTGCTTGAAAACTACGCAAATGGCCATATACAAAAAGAACGAGCTTTTACAGACCAGTCAGATTTTTTTTGCTAATGATGATGGTTGACATATGATCTAATTTAGGCCCCAAAGAGCCATTTGTTTTGTATTTTTTAACATAATCAGAGCAATTGACAGCACTCTAGCAAGAATGATGCTGTTTTTGTCAAATATGAGCAGTGACATTCCATTGACGCACAAGTCCCCTGCAATACCATGATGTCAGTGGTCTGCGTCAACCCCTGATTCATTTATTTCGAGGCAAAGTAGTGTTAATAGATGATTTGCTTACAATGCTGCTATAAGTCATGGTTGTCTTGTTGATAAGGTAAGTGGCTAAACTTGCAGTTTATCATGTGGTCTCGGCTATTCACTGTAACAGCAGTCATGTTATTACTTGTGCCAGGTAATATCGAATACCCGCTCAGACATTGACACATTACACACACCCCTGTCCCTGCTCTCCAATGCTGTGCTGATTGCACCATATATGATGGTGTCTCAATGCATTGTGGGATACTGTTATAGTAGCCAATGACAAGCTGCAAAATCATGACTGCATATGTATGAGGTTGATTAGCATAGTCCAAATATGGTTGTTCCAGGGTTTCGAGGTACAGTCACGATCGAGCATTTTCAAGATGACGATGTCATTTATTAATTAATTAAAATTAATTTAAATTTCGTACACATTTTTCTGTTTTTTTGGCACTCATATTTTTCATGCTCAAATCCACACAACCATTTATAAATGAGACCCCAGGACTTCACTAAGTCCGACCCCAAAATAGGACCCACCCCACTCAGCCCAACCTCAAGCTCAAATAAGAGGTGTCAAGACATACAAAGGCCCAAAAGGGCTCTCAAGCTTTAGAAGTTACTCAAAATACACAAACATTACTTTCAAAGGAGAGGATTACCATAAACCTCCAGCTTGAAATGACAAAAACAAAACTAATATATTATATTTAAAGAATGTATTTAAATAATCAAAAAGGGAGGAAAAAAAGGAAAAACATAATTTGCCCAAAAGGCAATCCAAAGTATACAAATGAACAATCCAGCAAACATTAACTGAAAATGAGATGCAAAAATACAATCACCCTAAAAATAATCCAGAACAACACATGAAAAATAATGTTTCAAAAACAATAGAAATAACCAAAATAAGAAAAACAAACATTAAGACAGGAAACAAATCTTGGCTGAAACAATATACCTTAATGTCAGCCTGGAGGGCCCAAAACTTGCAAAGGCAATCCTTTCATTCCATGAAGTCAGTAGGTACTGACCATGGAAAGTCAGAACAGTCTTCATCAAAACCAAACACTAACTGTAAAGAGTAAAAGCAGGGGCCAATAGCAAAGTCAGAAAGTAGTCACGCGTAATCGCTATGTTTTTTATCCAAGTCTCAGATAGAGAAGAAGCTCTAGAGGCAACCTTTATACCGTTGCACATGTGTACTGTATTTCCAAAGGATTATGGGAAACTTATCAAAATGGCAACTCCAATAAAGAAACAGAATTTCATCGAAAATTATGGTAAAAATGATCATCTTTTAAATAAAGTACTACATCACAGAACAGGCAGCAGAATTGAATTCCTTGAGTTGATAAACGTCCAAAATGTAATGGCTTTGATTTTTTTATAAAACCCAGGAAGAAACTGCAAATCACAACATTATGTCACTCCTGCTGCATCGATGCTGTCAGGCTGCCTATCTTCATGTGTGAGGGGTTATTATGGAAGTCTATCTGAAATCCCAGTCTTTGCGATGTTAAACCAGTAAAACTAGGTTAGAATCATAGTCTTTTTCAATTAAATACATGTAGTAAACAGTAAGTAGATTGGTAAGTAGATTACGATATCTGAGAAGGGTCTGAATTGCCTCTAAAGCTTGCACATTGCAATCTCTTTAGTTAGCCAATCAAAGGTGTCATTTTGCTTGACTCCTCACTCCATCCATAATGGCTAACACGGTACAACACCCTAGTACTTTGTAGCGATCAGGTGTCGCTAAGATTCACACTGTCAAGATGACGGTGATTTCTTTATTGTTTATAGTCGATCCCAAGGACGTTCCCAGCCTTGGCTTGACCCACACACACTCACAACAGAGACCAAAATATAGCACACTGGGGAATAACAATAATTAAAGAATGTAATGCAATTAAATCATATAAATGAAAACACTAATACCACCCCTGAATCCCTACGGCGACATTACATCAAACATATAAACACAGCAAAGTCAATGGAAACAACACCGGATGAAATGATAGATGACGATAGTGAGTCCTGAGATCTGCACGCTGCAAGGGGATGAAAAACAGTCCTACCGGTAGCCACTGTAAGGGTGAAGATGGATGGATGGATGGTTCAGGAGCGCTCCTTTTCTTGCAGGGAAGCCAATGAATCCATAATCAATCCTCTGGACACAGGCAGACAGAAGACAATCCAGGACACAAAAGTAATTACGGTTTAAACAGAAGGCAGTCTCACAGGTACATGGAACCAAAATGCAACAAAACGCCCTCTCTTTCCTTTGGCCACCTGCCCTCCTTTTAAACTACTTTGACCACCTTTGACCCCAACAGCCCCTGCAGGGACTGCTGGGAGATGCAGTTTTATTTATAGTAGCACTGCTACAACTTCATACCTGTAGTAAATTAAATGTAGTAATTGTAACACAGAATTATACCATTGGCTTCAGGTGGTCCACCATATCTTTGACTTTGGCATTGTGGTTCCTTGTCTGTAACATATTGTGAACCACCAGATTAGACTTTGATTCGTTTTTTTGTGTTTTGGTTTTGTTCAGCAATATTATGATCTTCACTGGCACAGCACAACATTAATGGCCCCCTCAGTGTAGTGAATCCTGGGCCCACACCAAGATTTAATGCTCCCATATTTAGCATTTTTCCACCTTGTCTGAATGAGCGCTTTTAAGTCACTATTCATGGAGGACAGTGCAGGCTACTTCTAAAGAAACATCCAGTCTGCCTAACAGCGTAGTAGGTATGATCTGTTTGTGTTAGTGTCCTGTCAAGGGGTGGAAGACACAAATTACCTGTATATTCTCAACTTCCCTTCATAGAAACTACCATGTGATATGATAATCTGGAAATATCTACACATCACCTGTGTGAAAGAAACAGCCGGACACACAACAAAGGTTTGGGGCAGCCACCCGTATTGTTTCCCTGGCTGCAAAAGACTTTAAAGTAGCGTGTAATGTGTACAGGTTAGAGTCCAAAACAGAACTGTTTAAGTATGGAGGATGAGGTGGTTCACCGGGTGACATTTTATAGGTGGTTCACGGAAGTGATGTCCTCTGGGTCAGGGGACAGGAAGTGACGTCCTCGGGGCCAGGACAGGAAGGATTTCTCATGTTTGGCCCGCGGAGAGAAAAGAGCGAGGTTTAGTGCACCACGTTGCCCTCCCCTGGCCTGGCATGGAATTGCCGTTCTCTGGTCCCTTTGGTTGACTCCCAAGCGCATGTGTGTGACGCCTGCCAAACTCATGAAAAAACAAAATAAAACTGAACATATTAAATAAATTTCAGTACAAATATCTGTGATGATTTAAACATAAGAAAATAAACTTATGTAATAAAGTTTGACATTTACATACAGTATAACCTGGTATTTTGGCAAAGCTTTAACAATTCAACAGAATGGAATATCAGCACTTGCTAATAAGGTTGCAAAAGTAATTTTGATGTTAGCGTAATGTTGTTTCTGCCTTTAGTGTTTCTGCCACATTGACGTCACAGAGTGGTAATAAAGAAACGCTGCTTACCATGTGTGACAGATAGGGAGCTCTCGCTCCCTTGAACCCTTGTCCACGACTCCAGACACCAGGTCAAAGTCTAATAGTTGACTTTATTAAATCGCCACATTGCACAAAGAACCCTCTCCTCCACTATACTCATATAACAATCACCAACAACAATAATACACAATCCTCCACTCCCAGACACGTTGACACCCTTCCACCCAGCTCAGCTCGCCGTCTGGGAGCTCCCACAATCCTTTTAAATACCCTGACCGAAGCGTTCCAATCCCCAGTCTATGTGACTCTCAATCAATTCGGTCAGGTAAAAGTCCTTTTCTTCACCCGGAAGCACGTCATTCCCTTGTCCATGTGTGCTTCCGGGCGTAGGGAAAATATCTATTGTTCCTCCCTGCAGTGTCCCCTAGTGGCCCCCATGGCATCCAGCAGGGCTGCGTATAAAAACTACAATGTCCATGATGCCCTGCTGGTCTTCTAGGGACCTCCATACTGCAAGGAGGGCTCCATCTGGCAGCTTGGGGGTATTGGCCGAGATAAACGGTCAGCCATACACCACAGTATTCCCCTCCCAGTGACGAATTATCATTCGGAGTGGCCTGCCTCGAGAGGGAAGTCCTTCTCTAAGAGGACATTCCAGTTGAGCTTTGACTAATCTTTGTATCTTGATCCCTGGAGAATCTAGGGGAATATTAGTCCAATTCGACATGTTGTCCCCTCTCTCCAAGGACAGTTTCGCCATATGTGGCCCAACCTTCGCATCCGTAGCACTGCCTCCATCCTCCTGTTATTCTCCTGCGGGACTGAAAACAATTGGGAAATGTTAGGCCCGCCTTTTCTTGCTGGGAAAGAAACCCTGGAGCCTCTAACGGTGCTCTCTCTCCTTTTCCTTTCTTGTCAGGAGACCCCGTTTTATTTTCGGGATCTCCTGTTTGCTTTGGGGTTTTCCACAGTCTAAGCCTCTTTATTTAATAAAAAGACCCTTTACTGTCTGCACCCCTTTAGATTTACAAAAGACCGGTGGCGGCATCTTTAGGACCGCCTGCTCTGGGAGCCAGCACTTTCCAGCTGCCCCGGCTCAATCGATCCTACCTCCGACCGGTCTGTCTTTGATTCGTTTTTTTGTGTTTTGGTTTTGTTCAGCAATATTATGATCTTCACTGGCACAGCACAACATTAATGGCCCCCTCAGTGTAGTGAATCCTGGGCCCACACCAAGATTTAATGCTCCCATATTTAGCATTTTTCCACCTTGTCTTTTAAGTCACTATTCATGGAGGACAGTGCAGGCTACTTCTAAAGAAACATCCAGTCTGCCTAACAGCGTAGTAGGTATGATCTGTTTGTGTTAGTGTCCTGTCAAGGGGTGGAAGACACAAATTACCTGTATATTCTCAACTTCCCTTCATAGAAACTACCATGTGATATGATAATCTGGAAATATCTACACATCACCTGTGTGAAAGAAACAGCCGGACACACAACAAAGGTTTGGGGCAGCCACCCGTATTGTTTCCCTGGCTGCAAAAGACTTTAAAGTAGCGTGTAATGTGTACAGGTTAGAGTCCAAAACAGAACTGTTTAAGTATGGAGGATGAGGGGTTTTTATAGGTGGTTCACCGGAAGTGACATCCTCTGGGTCGGGACAGGAAGTGACGTCCTCGGGGGCCAGGACAGGAAGTGACGTCCTCGGGGGCCAGGACAGGAAGGATTTCTCATGTTTGGCCCGCGGAGAGAAAAGAGCGAGGTTTAGTGCACCACGTTGCCCTCCCCTGGCCTGGCATGGAATTGCCGTTCTCTGGTCCCTTTGGTTGACTCCCAAGCGCATGTGTGTGACGCCTGCCAAACTCATGAAAAAAACAAAATAAAACTGGACATATAAAATAAATTTCAGTACAAATATCTGTGATGATTTAAACATAAGAAAATAAACTTTTGTAATAAAGTTTGACATTTACATACAGTATAACCTGGTATTTTGGCAAAGCTTTAACAATTCAACAGAATGGAATATCAGCACTTGCTAATAAGGTTGCAAAAAGTCATTTTGATGTTAGCGTAATGTTGTTTCTGCCTTTAGTGTTTCTGCCACATTGACGTCACAGAGTGGTAATAAAGAAACGCTGCTTACCATGTGTGACAGATAGGGGGCGCTCTCGCTCCCTTGAACCCTTGTCCACGACTCCAGACACCAGGTCAAAGTCTAATAGCTGACTTTATTAAATCGCCACAGTGCACAAAGCACTCTCTCCTCCACTATACTCATATAACAATCACCAACAACAATAATACACAATCCTCCACTCCCAGACACGTTGACACCCTTCCACCCAGCTCAGCTCGCCGTCTGGGAGCTCCCACAATCCTTTTAAATACCCTGACCCGGAAGCGTTCCAATCCCTAGTCCATGTGACTCTCAATCACTTCCGGGTCAGGTAAAAAGTCCTTTTCCTCTCCCCGGAAGCATGTCATTCCCCTTGTCCATGTGTGCTTCCGGGGCGTAGGGAAAATATCCGTTGTTTCTCCCTGCAGTGTCCCCTAGTGGCCCCCATGGCATCCAGCAGGGCTGCATATAAAAACTACAATGTCCATGAAGCCCTGCTGGTCTTCTAGGGACCTCAATACTGCAAGGAGGGCTCCATCTGGCAGCTTGGGGGTATTGGCCGAGATAAACGGTCAGCCATACACCACAGTATTCCCCTCCCAGTGACGAATTATCATTCGGAGTGGCCTGCCTCGAGAGGGAAGTCCTTCTCTAAGAGGACATTCCAGTTGAGCTTTGACTAATCTTTGTATCTTGATCCCTGGAGAATCTAGGGGGAATATTAGTCCAATTCGACATCTTGCAAGGAGGGCTCCACCTGGTGGCTTGGAGGTATTGGCCAGGATAAACAGCCGGCCATACACCACACATGGAATACTCATAGTGCACATACAGTACATGCAGCACATTTTTATCTTTTCTGAAGATCTTGTTACTTGGCATTATAAGGATACTTTCTATGAATAGTACTTTATTTTTAAAAACATTGATTTCTGAGTATGTGTCACAGGGGACAAAGAAACATACTAGCATGAACGCTGTGGCAGTTTCACAGGCTCACATTAAAAACAATTGGTTTGTTGTTAAGTGCAGGCAAATGGCACAGTGAAAATGATGGAAATTAAGGATGACAGTTTGGCGAACTTCAAATGTTTTGCTCACTGAGATCAAATAACCTTGACAACTCTGCATGAGTGATCTGTATCTCATCTGGGGTGCTGGAATAGTTGTGGAACGACCCTGGTTTAAATAAGCAGCCACAACTCATCGGAGACAGCTTCTGATATTCAATATACAGATCTGGGAAAACGAGGAAAGGTAAAGTAGCACAGAGAAGGGCAATCCGTTACTCACAGGCTCCCACAGGTTTTTTTTTTTCCAACTTCAAAACAGCTCAAGGTTTGTTTGGTTTTATTTTTCTTTTGTGTCTTTTTTTCCCAAACAGCTTTTTGCTGTAATACCATACCAATCAAAAAAACTGTAGACTAATTTTGGAGGTGCTTGCCAGGGCCAAACTTCACAATTATGTTTTTTAATATCTACCTTAACTATGCTCCAGAATGTAAGAGTCTGTGTTTAGTTGTCTTGCCGTTGTTAAAAGACCCATTGTTATGTGTGGAGGTGTTCTAAAAAACACTTTGGGTTGAGCCCCTCTCTCATTACTCCATCATTTTATCCAACCATCCCTCCATTATCCAACCCGCTATATCCTAACACAGGGTCACAGGGGTCTGCTGGATCCAATCCCAGCCAACAGAGGTTGCAAGGCAGGAACAAATCCTGGGCAGGTCGCTCACACACACACACAGACACACACCAAGCACACACTAGGGACAATTTAGGATCGCCAATCCACCTAACCTGCATGTCTTTGGACTGTTGGAGGAAACCCAGGCAGACATAGGGAGAACATGCAAACTCCACGCAGGGAGGACCCGGGAAGCAAACTCGGGTCTCCTAACTGTGAGGCAGCAGCGCTAGCACTGTGCTACCTTCCATCATTTTAAAAAGTTATAATTACTCCATCATTTATTTGTAAAAGTATGTCTGGATAAACACATTACTTGCATTGTGAGGGAGCGTCAGTTACGGCACTATGGCCATGTGGCACGATTCCCCCCGAGTGTGATCCGACCAGACAAAGAGTGCGCCCACCTAACACATGGCTGTGGCAGATAGAGGGTCATTTCTGGAGGGTGGGACTGGACAGCATGTCTGCCTGGGGGTTGCCAACCAGGATCCCGAGCTGTTTCATCATGTGGTGGGTGTGGCAACTTGCTGTACCAGTGCATGCTCCCCAACCTGACCTGACCTGACCTGATAAATGTGCTGTTAATGCCAATCAATCTTTACCCAATAACCCATAATGACAAAGTGAAAAGATTAAATATTAAAACCTGAAATCTCTGAGTCATATACAGTGCCCTCCCTGAGCAAGTTCTGCACTGGTGGTGCCCCCATCCCGAGCCATGAATAAAAGAATGGGATCAAAACATCCTCCGAGAGCAACTTCTCCCAACCATCCAAGAACAGTTTGGTGATGAGCAAGGCCTTTTCCAGCATGATGGAGCGCCATGCCATAAGGCAAAAGTGATAACTAAGTGGCTCGGGGAACAGAACATTGAAACGTTGGGTCCATGGCCAGGAAACTCCCCAGACCTCAATCCTATTGGGAACTTGTGGTCAATCCTCAAGGGGCGGGTGGACAAACAACAACCCACCAATTCTGACAAACTCCAAGCATTGATTATGTGAAAATGGGCCGTCATCAGTCAGGATTTGGCCCAGAAGTTGATTGACAGCATGCCAGGGTGAATTGCAGAGGTCTAGGAAGGGCCAACACTGCAAATATTGACTCTTTGCATGAATGTAATATAATTGTCAATAAAAGCCTTTGAAACTTATGAAATGCTTGTAATTATACTTCAGTGTACCATAGAAACATCTGACAAAAACAATGAAGCAGCAGACAGACTTTGTGAAAATTAATATTTGTGTCATTCTCAAATCTTATGGCCACAGCTGTACACCACAGACTATAAATATAAGAGCAGGTCATGTCCCTTACAGAAATTCTCAGACGACTTTGCGCTTATGGGTTGTATTGATAAGGGAGGTGAGACAGTGGAGGGGAGTCAGGTGAAGTTTGTTTCTTGGTGCAAAATGAATCGTCTGCAACCTAACATCAGCAAAACCAAAGAACTGCTTATTGTCTTTCGCCTCACCAAAGAACCTCTATGTCCAGTTACTATTCAAGGAGTGGTTGTAGAGGTGGTTCGCTCCTACAACTACTTGGGGGTCCACATTAATGACAGGTTGGACTGGTCTTGGAACACAGAGGTACTGTATAAGAAAGGGCAGAACAGACTCTTTTTCTTAGGAGAGTGCATCCCTTTAATTTGGGAAATGACATCCCTCACATCTTTTACAACTCTGGGATGGCCAGCGCGGATTTCTACAATGTGGTAACATCACAACAAGAGAGACCCACCGAATCAACAAGCTGATTAACAAGGCAGGCTCAGTTACACTCTGGACCCCCAGGAGGGTGTAGCAAAGGAGAGAATTAAAGCAAAACTGTGTGCCATTATGAACAATACTGCACACCCTCTTTGTGACACACTAACACTGAGGACTTTCACTCAATGAATTATTCAGCAGAAGTGTGTCAAGAAACGCTATGGGGGGCTCCTTTATACCAACAGCAGTACGCCTGTTTAAGGCCTCCTTGGGACTGGGACTGCCAAATCTATCTATCTATCTACAGTGCATCCGGAAAGTATTCACAGCGCATCACTTTTTCCACATTTTGTTATGTTACAGCCTTATTACAAAATGGATTAAATTCATTTTGTTCCTCAGAATTCTACACACAACACCCCATAATGACAACATGAAAAAAGTTTACTTGAGATTTTTGCAAATTTATTAAACATTAAAAAACTGAGAAATCACATGTACATAAGTATTCACAGCCTTTGCTCAATACTTTGTTGATGCACCTTTGGCAGCAGTTTAGGCCTCAAGTCTTTTTGAATAAGATGCCACAAGCTTGGCACACCTATCCCTGGCCAGTTTTGCCCATTCCTCTTTGCAGTACCTCTCAAGCTCCATCAGGTTGGATGGGAAGCATTGGTGCACAGCCATTTTAAGATCTCTCCAGAGATGTTCAATCGGATTCAAGTCTGGGCTCTGGCTGGGCCACTCAAGGACATTCACAGAGTTGTCCTGAAGCCACTCCTTTGATATCTTGGCTGTGTGCTTAGGGTCGTTGTCCTGCTGAAAGATGAACCGTCGCCCCAGTCTGAAGTCAAGAGCGCTCTGGAGCAGGTTTTCATCCAGGATGTCTCTGTACATTGCTGCAGTCATCTTTCCCTTTATCCTGACTAGTCTCCCAGTTCCTGCCGCTGAAAAACATCCCCACAGCATGATGCTGCCACCACCATGCTTCACTGTAGGGATGGTATTGGCCTGGTGATGAGCGGTGCCTGGTTTCCTCCAAATGTGACACCTGGCATTCACACCAAAGAGTTCAATCTTTGTCTCATCAGACCAGAGAATTTTGTTTCTCATGGTCTGAGAGTCCTTCAGGTGCCTTTTGGCAAACTCCAGGTGGGCTGCCATGTGCCTTTTACTAAGGAGTGGCTTCCGTCTGGCCACTCTACCATACAGGCCTGATTGGTGGATTGCTGCAGAGATGGTTGTCCTTCTGGAAGGTTCTCCTCTCTCCACAGAGGACCTCTGGAGCTCTGACAGAGTGACCATCGGGTTCTTGGTCACCTCCCTGACTAAGGCCCTTCTCCGCCGATCGCTCAGTTTAGATGGCCGGCCAGCTCTAGGAAGAGTCCTGGTGGTTTTGAACTTCTTCCACTTACGGATGATGGAGGCCACTGTGCTCATTGGGACCTTCAAAGCAGCAGAAATTTTTCTGTAACCTTCCCCAGATTTGTGCCTCGAGACAATCCTGTCTCGAGGTCTACAGACAATTCCTTTGACTTCATGCTTGGTTTGTGCTCTGACATGAACTGTAAACTGTGAGACCTTATATAGACAGGTGTGTGCCTTTCCAAATCATGTCCAATCAACTGAATTTACCACAGGTGGACTCCAAGTAAGCTGCAGAAACATCTCAAGGATGATCAGGGGAAACAGGATACACCTGAGCTCAATTTGGAGCTTCATGACAAAGGCTGTGAATACTTATGTACATGTGATTTCTCATTTTTTTTATTTTTAATAAATTTGCAAAAATCTCAAGTAAACTTTTTTCATTATCGGGTGTTGTGTGTAGAATTCTGAGGAAAAAATTGAATTGAATCCATTTTGGAATAAGGCTGTAACATAACAAAATGTGGAAAAAGTGATGCGCTGTGAATACTTTCCGGATGCACTGTATCTATCTATCTATCTATCTATCTTCAGGGCTTTGGCTTCTGAGTTTATTTTAGTTTAGTTTACCTTCTCTAAAAGTGTTAATTTGAGAATTCTACAACTGTTCCTTATTTCAGTTTATTTGAATTTGGTACGTTCAAATGTTTTATTACTGTCAGTGTACAACTATTCCAGCTTCCATTTTTTATTTTTGGCAGTAAGTGTTTACTCCCAGAAGGTAAAATTTGGAAACCAGCAGTGCATCTGGTCCTTTATAATTGTATCTGCTTTTCTTTTTGCTCTTTTGTTATTCAGTATAGTCCTAGTTGTGATTGTTCACAGAGAGCAGGCCCCAGATGGATTAGTTTCCTAAGTTTGTCTTTATTAGCCACAGACACTCCAAACATGATATGTACACAAGTTCTGTGGGATTCTAGTTGAAATGTTTTTTCCTCGGTCTTCATAATAGATCGCTGCACTCTTGACATTTTTGTAAATGTATTGCGGGTTTTCATTAAAGTCCAAGCTATTATCCAATATGGTTCCCAGGTACTTAAAGCTACTAACTCTCTCATCGTGTTCTCCATTGAGGACCAGTGGTTGTAAGCACCTTGAGCATGGGAAAGGTGCTGTATAAGTAAAACGTATTATTATTATTGACAGTATTATTACTGGCTCAGCATTGTTCCTACAATCAATGAGCAGTTCTTTTGTCTTCTTCACATTTAGATGGAGGTTCTGTTCCTGGCACCACCTCGACATTCTCTTTTCCCAAATTGTGCCACATTGTTAGAGGTGCCAATCAAAGCTGTGCCATCTGCAAAGTTGACAGCTAAACTTTAAATCACACATGTACAAGATTACTAGGAGTGCATTGTTTCACTTAAGGAATATAGATAAAGTTTACACCTCTTATAACACTACAAGATGAGAAAAAATTCACGCTTTTGTTTTTAATTGGCTGCATTACTGTAACGCACACCTAACTGGACTACCTAAGAAAGATGTCAATAGGCTGTAATTACTGCAGAATGCAGCAGCCAGATTCCTAACTAGAGAACAAACGACTAGGCACATCACACCAGCATCGTTGCAATGGTTACCCGTGTCCTTTAGAATTTATTTTAAAATACTTCAAATATAAAGCCTTAAAAAAGTGTGCCATTTCCTATATTTTGGAATGCCTGTCCCCCTAGACTCCCAGTTGTAACCTTAAATCTTCTAATGGTGGTCTGCTTAGAATTCCAAGAGCCAATCTTAAAAGAAGTGGTGAGATGGTCGATTGCTGTTATGCACCAAAAGACTGGAATAGATTACCAATAGAAATTTGGCAGGCTAATACAGTACTGTGGAACATTTTAAAAGACTGCTACATTTAAAATTTTTTTTTATAGCTATATTTTAGTTGTACTCTTAATACATAGAATAGTCATACTGTTCAGGGATTTCTAATTTTTACTCATCTCCACTTTTCTCTACTTCTTTTTCCGGTTCTTCTGTGGTGGCATTTTGTGACACCACCACCTGTGCAGCCACCTGTGATTATGGAGGGAAGGCGGGTGTCCCAGCTGTCCATGAGACCCCCTGCATTAAATCCTCTCAGACGAGGCCTGGAAACAAAGAGGAAAGAATTAAGAACATTTATGTTAGAATGGTGGAATGTTTAGTGGGAGTTAGGTGGGCTTTTGGCCTCGAGATCCCTGGAAATTTTTTTTTTTTCCTCCAACTTAACTAGAGTATTTTTTTTTTTTGTTTGTTTGTTTGTTTTTGATTTTTTCGGCTTTCCCAGTCATCTGACCTTATCACCGGACTCATCTTGAGACACTTATATTATGATGTGATATGTCATGTGAAGATCTGTCTAATTGAATGAAGAAGAAAAAATAACTATACTCTGTGATCTTTTATATTGTTGGTTAATTTGTTGTTTAAGTTTAATAGCTTTCTCGATTATAATTTATGATTGTAAATTATTGGTTATTACATCTTTTGACTTGTGGCAATTAACTACTGTTACCTGTTCTGTTACACCTACTGAACAACTAGGCCCGAGCCTAATGTTACTCGATTGTGTTTAACTCTGTTGTAAGTTGCTTTTATCTGCCAAGCAAATAGATGTAAATTCAAATGATATTGTACATAATGACGCTACCCTTCTACTAATTACATAGCCATGTTCCATAAGTTTGCAAGGCTTTTTTTCTTTCTTACTTCTTCATTATTGTTCTTACCTGATCTTTTTGCTTTGTGCCCTCCGACACCCTAAACTATCGTCTATGCGGGAGGAGTGAAAGCTTAAGATTCGTCAAAAATTTCAATCTACAGTTTTCAACTGATCTCGATGTTTTAGGGTCCCCTGATACCAAAAACATCGATATCTTAATGTTGGTGTATGTCTGTGTGTGTGTGTCACAGTTTCTTGAGGACGCTCTACAGCTAAAACGGCTGGACGGAAAAATACCAAACTCGAAACTTAAGCCTGTTATGATATGACGATGTGCTGATTAGTTTCTGAGCCAAATCATGCAAAAGAAAGCGACAATCTAGAGCAGGGGTGTCTAACTCCAGTCTTTGTGGGCCGCAGTGGCTGCAGGTTTTCATTCTAACCATCTTCTTAATAAGAGAGCCGTTTTTGCTGCTGATTAATTTGTTTTGCTTTCGTTTTAATTGACGTGACTCAGACCCCTTGGTTGTTTCTTTTTCCTTAATGAGCAGCCAAACAATAATGAGATACAAAACAATGACCAGCTAACCTGAAAATAAAGAAAGGTGAAGGTCTCGGTCGTGTTGGTCTGCTCAGGTCACCAAAACATCTTGACGGTGGTCTTAGAAAAAACAGAAAATCAGCAGTGAACTGTGGCAGAAGGAGAGCACCAACAAATCCTGATATTCAATAACGGCTTTAACAGCAAGAAATGGCTTCTCATTAAGAGACTGGTTGGAGTGAAATTGGCTGGAGTTTGAAGCCCCAATTTAGCTGGTCATCTGTTGACTCGTGCCACATCTCATTTCTGTTTGGCTGCCATTTAATGAAGAAACAAATCAAATCAGTGGAATGAATCCTTAAAAACAGGGCTATGAAAATGAGGGGAATAGGAGTTAATTAGCAGTGAAAACTGCTCGCTGATTGGGAAAAGGGTTAGAATGAAAACTCGTAGCCACTGCGGCCCACCAGGACTGGAGTTGGACATCCTTGCTCTAGAGGAACCTTCAAATATGGTAATTCTACAATTAATTATGAATTCATCTCTTCAGTTGCCATCGTAATGACCTATTTTATGATCACAAAGATCCTCATCAGAGTGATAAATAATTGCTGAAATGTTATAGAATAGTGTGGGTAACTGGGTTCCTAAGGCGCAAAGCCTACTGATGTTCACGTCTAAATTTTTTCTTTTCTGGTACTTTCTCATTGACATAAACACTTTGAGTTACATTCTTTGTATAAAAACCTGCTTTCAAAATAAATGTTGTTGTTGTAGACAGCTAAATGATCTTCCCAAGCTGTTAGTCTGAATAGAGAAGAGCATAGTGGCGATCGCTGTGCCTTGTGGAGCTCCTAACTATCTATAATGAAATGCATAAATATAATCGTCCATCTTAACAAACCGCTCCTTGTTAGGGAGAATTTCTACAATCCATAAGGTGAAGTAGGAGTTCACTTGTAACTCCTGTAATTTACTGCAAAGGATAGCTGGCTTCATGCAGTTAAAGGCTCAAGTAAAATCAATAAAGAGTTTTCTCACAAAGAAGTCTGGTCTCTCTAAGTGTGTATAGGGTGGTCCAAATCTAATTATACAATTTTCATTACGCTATAACTTATTAAGTTTATTACATAGAAAATCACCCAAAAAATCCCGGACCATCGAGAAGTGTACAAATTGACAACATGAAGAATTGTCTTCGTGCCGAACTGGAATCATCCCCGCATAAATCAAAGTCATCCAGACAATCTGGATCTGCATAATTAGATCTGGACCACCCTGTAGAATGGGTGTGAAGAACAGTCATAATAATAATAATAATAATACATTTTATTTAATAGGCGCGTTTCTTAACAGTCAGTGTCACCTTACAATGAAATGAAACAACAGTAATAAGATATAAAAACAAAGATGATAAGATCAAATAGCAATAAGGTACAGAGGTAGTAGCAAAGATAACCGGCAGTATGAGTGTTAAATTCATAATTGGTATGTCATGTTGAAGAGATAAGTCTTGAGGGCAGTTTTAAAATGTGTTATTAAGTCTAAGATAAGAGAGGGAAGAGAATTCAAGAGCTGAGGAGCACTATGACAGAATGCTCGAGCACTCAGAGAATAGAGTTTGATGTGCGGTACAGAAAGGAGAGCAGCAGATGAGGATCGGAGGGAGCGAGAGGGAGTGTAAGTCTGTAGGAGATCAGGAAGACAGGGAGGAGCAAAGTGGTGGAGAGCTTTAAATGTTAAGAGCAGTATTTTATATTGCATTCGGTAGTAAACAGGGAGCAAGTGAAGCTGAGAGAGAGGAGGTGTAATATGTTCAGTGGATTTAGAGCAGCAGGTTATTATCCTAGCAGCAGAAGTTTGGTTAAGTTGTAAGCGATGGATACGTTTTTGTGAGATCCCGGATAGAACAGCATTACAGTAATCTATACGTGAGGTGACTCGGGCATTAACCAGTACTTCAGTACTGTGTGGCGTAAGAACAGGACGAAGTCTAGAAATGTTTCAGAGAAACATTACTTACTGTATATGGGATGAGAAAGAGAGGGTACTGTCTAGAACGACTCCCAGGCGCTTAATCTGAGAAAAGATGTTTGTGTTAATGTTGTTAATTAAAATGGAAGATGGTTAACCTTAGCGAGTGTAGATTTAGACCCAATGAGGAGCACCTAAGTTTTATTGCTATTTAACTGAAGAAAATTGTGAGTCATCCATGACTTTGTGTCTTGCAGACACGCCATAAGTGTATTCAGAGGGAAAACAGAAATGGATTTAATGGAAAGATAAAGCTGTGTGTCATCAGTGTAACAATGAAATTTAATACCATGGTGTTGAAAGGTATTACCTATTGGGAAGACGTAAATGAGTAAGAGAAGCTGCCCCAAAACAGAACCCTGCACATGTGTCAAATGCGGAGGTGAGGTCAAGAAGTACAAAAATTAATAAAAGTTCCATGTCAGCTGCCCGGAAAAGATCATTTATGATTTAGACCAGGACAGTCTCTGTGCTGTGTTTAGGACGAAAACCAGATTGAAAAAGGTTATTTTTTGAAAGATGGGACTGAAGATGGGAGGCAACTATCTTTTCAAGAACTTTAGATATGAATGGAACATTTGAAATTGGCCGATAATTGTTAAGGATATTTGGGTTTAAGTAATTGAGGCCATTTTTAGTGAAAGGGGGACCATGCCTGTAGTAAGGGAAGAGTTAACTATAGTAGTTATCATGAGGGACATATGTGACAGACAGGACTTAAAAAAAAAAACTTGTAGGTAGTGGATCCAATTGGCATGTGGAAGAATTAGATTTTGTTATAAGCTCCGAGATATTATTTTCAGCTGGTAAACTGAAATTTGAGAATAAGGTGGTTGGTAAAGGAATAAGGATGATAGTGGAGAGTCATTTTTCTGCAGAAATAGAGGAAGCATGTTGCTGGTGGATTTTTTTCATTTTTTGAGTTGAAGAAATCCCAAAAATGACAACAGTACAGTATTTAAAAGAGAGGGAATGGTGAGCGACATTTTCTGGTGGTGTAATTTGTCTATTCATTGTGGAAAAAAAGAGCTCTAGTATTTTTCCTGGAACGGTTCTGTTTGTATGCAAACTGCAATGGATCCAAAGAGGATTTGACCTTTAAAGTGAGAAGAGCAAGAACCAGCCGCTGCAGATATCTCGCCAAGAGTGATGTAAGTACCACTGGACGCTAATCATTTGATTTGATTGGACAGTTACTTTTTGGAATTGGCTGGAATTTCAGAGCTCTTCCAAAGCTTTAGCATTGTGTGCTCATTGAAAAGTTAACACGGGATTTCTGCGAGCTCACTGCCAGCCTTCTTTAAGGAGCCTCCCCTTCTCGGAGCTTTATAAAGTTTCACCTTCGCTTCAGTAAAAGGATTTTGGGACTGCTACTTCCCGGGAGCTGTCATTGCAACATTCTTAACAATCGGTTTTCTCCAGTATGCCATGGGGAGATTCTTAGGTTATCTGGCAACTTTAAAGCAGGCCAGTATGATCAGCTGAGGGTGACCCTGAACTTGGAATTACAGGTTAGATAACGAGACTCATTTCTGTTTTACCGTGTGATTAACATGTTACATGTTTTACAGATATAAATGTATAAGCGCATGGAGTGTGAACTATACAAGATTAGACTTATCTGAGGCAGCAGATGGATGATTCATTTGGTGTATCTGTTGGGAATATATAAATCAGCTTTTAGTGGCTTTTTTAATGGTCAGTGATTAAGACCACCCAAATCATTGTTACTGTGTTTAGCCACAACAGGACCTCATGCTGTGCCTAGAATTATTTAGACAAGAACAGGCCACTCTTTTCAACCAGCTTCTCAGCCCTGTTCACCTTCATCTTCATAAAAAGGTCTGGCTGTGATGAAGGTCCCCCTACTGCATTACTTGATAACTTATTTCAGTTGTCAATGGTATGTAGTGTTTGTACAAATTTTACTCCTGTGTCCTTATGTTCTCATTGAAGAACTTGTTTTAAAGTGAAATAATCACTTCCTATACTATTCGCATCACCCATTTCTCAAATCACGTTTTGCAACTGAAACCATGTTAGTAGTAAACCTGGTGCAGTCAAATTTTGTACATTTTAAATAAAACATTTTAAAAAATAAAGTCAGTCCACTCTTTTAGTAGTGACAAAAACACATTTTAACTGAATACATGTTTACCAAAAAAATATAATGTACTGTAGGAATTTCTGATGATTTTTAATTAACTACCTGTGTGTGGTCTTTGTGACAAAAAACAACCCGAAGACTCCCTAGAGGTTTTACTATATTCATAAACTTGGAGAGGCGTCAGCTCACTCTTAAGAATTACCCAGTGCAGAGGACGTGGGCCCACCTGTGCTTGTTGCCCCACTGGCTTTTGTAAGAAGACGCTGGCGATACCATATCTTAGCCGTATCGCTGCCATATCAGTCCTATTAATCTTTGTCTTAAGAGGTGCTTGACTTGCACGTTGTTGAGATGCAACAGTTGCTTCTTTTTAACGTTGTTTCTCTTCATCTGTGTAATTAATGTGATGTCACGTTATTGTTGCACACCGGTGTTTGCTGCACGCGGGTCTTTTGTAGTGTGAACTGAGAAGAAATTTTAAAAGTGCATGCAGGCGCCATCTAGTGGCTGTGGTTGAGTGTGAGCAGAGTGGACTTCTCATACACACACAGGTCTTTCGATTGTATATTTCTAATAAGATGGCCATCTGGGAGGAAGCCAAAATAATAATGGGATTAATACAATAATTTGGCAAGGTTCCTACTTTATGTACCTGACCTTTCTCTATTGTAGAAGGGGGTCTCCAGCCTTTAGACTTATATCAAGGTAACTGAGGCCCACTCGTTTTAAGAAACAGAATAATACAATTTATTGATAAACCAAAGGAGTATAAAAATAGGATAAGTGCATATATATATATATTGGCATATAAGATGGGCTGCAGATAGACTAGACAGGCAAACATAAAAGATATAGGCTGACTGTTTACTGGTATTTAGCAAAACTTTTACAATACCAAGTCTTTATGGTTGATGTCTGATGAATTGTGCAGTTGTTGCTTTGTTGTTCTTCCAGGTTTTAGTGGAGGATTTTTCATGCATTGGAGTGCGCTCTTTCTCTTTGCTGCATGATTCGTGTCAGTGGGGTGCTGCTGCTTCCTCAGCTTGCCTTCTGCAGTTTTTTGCCACTTCATAAGGAAAAGGCATTACTTGTTCTTGCTCAAGAGTTTAGATGCTGAAGTTCCCTTCTTGAAGTAATGGCTGCTCCTAAGCTTAGGTTGGCAGACTGGGCTCAGCTCTTCAGGCTCACAATGAGAAACGTTTGTTGGTTTCGGCTCTCCAAGTAGGAGGCTCCTAGCTTTTAGTTTGAGAGAAAAAACTTTTATAAAGTCATTTTGGAGAGTTCCCTATTCCTGAAAGAATTGCCATATTTCTCTTCTCTTGTCTCTATTCTTCTTTTCATGCATGTGGGGTGCATGTGGCTTTAAAGGAAGATTGAACCTTCTGATTCAATGAAAGTTACTTCGAGTTACGAAATCAGCATCTTCTCATAGGTGGGTTCTTCTTTTTATCTTAGTTGTCATTTCTTGAATTATAAGTCTTTGTCCTTGCATTGGGTTCATTTACCACCTTAAGAGGTCTGCAGCGTGGTCTCTGGGTAGATGTCGGATTACCAGGTATATCCTGCTACAAGCCGGAGTTCAGTCACTTTTTTTGGAATGCAGCTGGATCCTAGAATCGCGGTTTAATCTGCTTTCTTGACAGGCCTGGTGTGCCACTAAAGCAGCAGAATAGGCAATGTCCACTCTGTCCTACAATATATACACACACACACATATATATATATATTATACCTAGGGTGGTCCAGATTTAATTATGCAACTTTTAATGCAATGCAGGAAAACAATACAAAAATACAATACAAAAGAATTGCTGTTCGACAAATAGATAGATAGATAGATAGATATGAAAGGCATTATATAATGATAGATAGATAGATATGAAAGATAGATAGATAGATAGATAGATAGATAGATAGATATGAAACGCATTATATAATGATAGATAGATAGATAGATAGATAGATAGATAGATAGATAGATAGATATGAAAGGCATTATATAATGATAGATAGATAGATAGATAGATAGATAGATAGATAGATAGATAGATAGATAGATAGATAGATAGATAGATAGATAGATAGATAGATACTTTATTAATCCCAAGGGGAAATTCACATTGACAACCGTCTCCCTGCCATTTTGGAATGCAGGGCAGGTGCTGCCATCTATAAGCAACAAAAATAATTTTTTGTGAATTCTCTATATAATAAACTTAATAAATTATAGCATAATGCAAATTGCTTAATTAGATCTGGACCACCCTGTATACACCATATGGAATTTTAAATATACAATATTTATTTTATCAACACTACAAATGGGCTGACAAAAGTCTTTTATTTGTATAACTCCAGAATCCTAACAGATCAGCACAGTCTGTAAACTGCACTACCCTTATAAACACATTATATAAAAAGTACCATTTGATCCAGAGTCATTTCTTTTGTCATCTGTTCCTACAGAATGATGTCTCTATATTGCTTAACAGCTCACTGAGGTGTTATCAGGACAGCCTAAGTCACCAGGACTATTTCAATATTAAGCTGTTTATCTCTCCCTAACCCACTTTTTCCATGACACGAGCAATTCAGAGTACAAGGCAGGTGTACTCGCGCCTATACTTAAAAGAAGACAATTTTGAACTTGCATTTCTTAGAGATGTGTGGTGGACTTGGAAAACTTATAAACAGCCACTCAACCACTAGAATAATGTGCCAATATTTCAGATCTTCGTTAAGTGACACTATGTGTGGAGACGCTGAGATTTCAGATGATCTCAGAGTATACAAAAAAGACAAGAGCGTATACGTCAAGAAAGATGGAGAAATGATGACAGCTGTGATTGCTTAGTGGCCAAAAATATTGGAGTCCCTCAAATAGAATAATATGCTTGCTAAAGAAACAAAAACAGCTGTTCTTTACGAGTTAATAAATGTTTAAGTACAGTATTTAAGTAACTAATGTTTTTTTGTCAATAGTGTTAATCTCTTTGTATTTGTAGAACATTCCAGCTCAGTTACAAGCCAACTGCTCACTTCACCTTTTACAAGGCTGACACTCATAAAACGTTTCCAACAATGTTGCTTATTTCAGCTTTAGATGCAGGTAAGAAGTATTGGGTGCTGCGAGTTGGAGGCTTACAATTTTAATTTAAATTAAACACAGAAAGTGACTGGTTTCCTAGTTTGAATGGAATATTTTATAAAAAGGCCAAGAAAATTTTTAATACTGCATTGACAAAAATACATGAAGTGAATAAGAGATCATAACAAAAATATAAAAAAAACTCTATAAATAAATTCAGAACTGCTTTCTGTGTTTCCTATTTTTAGCTTATATACTGTGAATTGTATTTTTAACAACCATTGGTCATATTTAAAATTTACATACAGCGTATACCTTATAAAGTCATTTTTTAAATTTGTTAATTATCTAGTTACCACGTGTAAAAACCTTTTAACAGAAAATTATATATGTTTGTACACAATAAAAGTGCATAAAAAAACATGGCTGCGTGAAGCTGGAATTTTACAGAGTAACAAATTACAATATTTAGAATTCTGTGTAAAAACCTAATTTCTATTGTACTGTATTACAATAATTGTTGCCACTTTGTTTTCCTGTAACTAGTCTGACACAGGATGGTTTGGTGGCATAGTGGTCAGCGCTGCACTTACAGTTTCCCAGTCCTAGCACTGCCTTTGTGGAGTTTGCACGTTCTCCCAATGTCTACATGCATTTCTTTCAGCAGAACAAACATGTGCTTGTTAAGTTAAAGAGCAACTCTGGATTGGCCCAGTATGAGCCAGTGTGATGTGAACATGAGTGGTGTCACCCACTTGTGAGTAGGAGGACGTTGTATGGACCAAGTGAAGGTAATTCCACGCCAGGCCAGGGGGTGGCGGGGTGCACTAAATCTTCTCCTGTTATCTCTACAGACCAGCCGCGGGAAAACCTATCTGACTCAACCCTGAAGACGTCACTTCTGGTTCCAGTGCCTCAATTGACATCAGAAGACACTCACTTCCGGTTCCTCTACATCACTTTCTGTCTGACTATTTACAACTACCATCTTTGCAACTCAAGTTCAGTTCTGTTTCGGACTCAGTCTTGTGAACATCTCTGTTCCTTTCAAAACCTTTTGCAGCCAGGGATAATCTACAGGTGGCTGCCCCAAACGTTTAAGTGTGTCGAGTCTTAACTTTTTACAGTGGGCATGGCTCCGCACCCTGCATCGTTTTCCAGCTTATACTCAATTTGGCCAGAAAAGGCACTCCATGTGACCCCCCAAATGTATATGCAAGAAGGATGGATAGAACATATAAATATATAAAATCTAAGAAATAACAATGAGATACTTAACAGTTCATTATTATCCAGAAAGAACAGATGAGGAGAAATTGAGTATTTTTAAAATGGTGGTTTTCAATTGTTGTCTACCAGTGGTTTTTGTTCCAAATCAGTGTTCAGTATTACAGCAATTCTGTCTACTAAAATTTACTTGGATAAAACTTTTAAATTGCCTTCATTAAGCCTTAAATATACAAACAGCAGCAGAATTCCCTTTAACTTCACAAAAAAAAATACACAGAATCAATAGACCACCAGGGGAAAACTGCACATTTTCTACGGATGTACATAACTGAAATGCTACCAGACAGCACAAATCCCATGATGTGCAAACAGATTTATAAATGTGTAAATTCCTCTGCACTTTTTCAATCTATGCACATACTTTAGTAAAAGCATTGCATTCTACAAGCACTGGTATGTTTTTGCATGATGGAGAGCTCACCCGCAATAAAGTTTAGAAGAGAGTGTGCCACAAGGACGAGGAGAACTGAAGCCCACTGTTAGAAAGCATTAAACAGGCATTTGCATGTCTTTTATACACTGAACATATCATTCTCAAACCCACTCAATCCAATTCAGGGTCACTGGTAACAACATTTACAAACTTCACACACCAAAACTCACTCACACCCATTCCCCTTTGTTTGAATAAAGTTAATGTTCGGTAAACCTAAATGAAAATCGCTCATTTTGCTAAAGTGTCGGGACGGAGCCTAGAAAAGACATCCAATCACCTGCGGCCCACTGGAACATCAACCACTTGTCAGGTACATTTGTTTCCCTCAGAAAAGCCTTCCCCATGGGAATGTAATATTCTTCTGTTTAGTCAGACCATTACAATGAAATTATGTTCCAAATATATTATGTTCTAGCCAATGTTTGAACAAATCCATGCACTAATTTGAAGAATTTCTTATACAGAATACGCACCTTGTAGTGAAACGCTCTGCCTTTATTTCCCACCAAAAGCACCTATTAGGCCAAGCTGAAAGTTGCAGCTTTCCGTGGAAATTAATTTAACTGATTAATCCTGAGTGAAAAATTCAGAAGTTTGACCCTTTTCATAAATATAATTGATTCTCTCATTCACTGTACATGTGCTTGCAGGTCATTTTACCAGACTCCAGAAGTAATACATACAAAAATTCAAGATGCCTGTAATATTTATACTAAATAAATTATTTAGTTATTTATCAGAGTAGTTTAAAGTGATAAATATAATGACATTGTGTGATCTTTATACTTAACTGTCTTTTCTACTTCCTAAAAATGTATTCCAATAAATGGAGAAAACAGTTTACGGTCCTGATTTAAAAAACATTGCATTCAGGAATCAGACTAAAACAGATTTGGTATCCATTGTCAATAAATATCTTAATAGTTAACCGTCTGTCATTCTGTTACACCCACTGAATTCCCAGAGGTGAGGTTGATGCTGGATGATCAATTTGTGCTTCAGGATGTTCTGTGCTCCTCAAAACGCTTGTGTGAAGCAAGCTGCTGTCACTAGCTGCAAACTGCTTCTTAAAAGTTTGTACAAGTCCTGTGCTGGATAAATCTTTGTCTGTATAAAGCTGATCATAAATGACAGTTAATGATTTAACAGCAGAGTCTAAATTTCTTCTGGCAGAGCTCATGTCTCTCATTGTGGAAGTTGGTAGTGAGTGTGCCAATAAGCCATAAGTTGTCCTGATGCAGTCATCAATATTTTTTGCTGATAGACACAATGCCTCTGTGTTTCTCTGGAGCTGGAGTGTGTGCTCCATACCTAGACAAGAAAAACAAAAAAGTGAATTAATAAGTTAAACACATTTAAAAAACTGTGAATAAGTGCCTGCAATGCAAGCTACACCCAGTTATTACAAACATCATTTGAACATGGATTCAGAAGATGAGCTTAGCAGGAGAAATATTCATCTTCAATCTGCTAATCATTTTTTAAAGTTACTGACATCGGGATAGGAGCTGGGACTGATTCAATAATAATGACAAATAACTAATACTTCTGTCAGTAAAATGGACCAAAGATCAAAATGAGCACCATCTCATGCAAGTAACTATTAATTCATTAGTGTAATTTCATTGTACTACAAAACAGGGTAATTTAGTTAGAGTATAGTTTCAATATTAATGTTCTTGAAAGCTTAGGTTGAGTAGTACATGTCATCCCACTTTCACATATTTTTACATTGCAAAAAGTAAAATCAAACTAGCTTTTTAAAGAAAATAAATAATACTGTGTTTACTAGGTTTGGGGAGAAACTTTGAAAATTCTTGCACAGTAATGGCATACAATAAAGCAGGGGGCGGCAACCTGTGGCACACATGCCACTGAATGATTTTCAATGGCACTCTGATTGAACTGAAATATAGTGAAAAAATATATTTTAATTACAGCACACACATTTGTGCTCTCACTTACATTTTGCGTATGCAACTTGCATGTAAACAGAAACCATGTGTTCAGTGCAGGCCATGCTGTGTTAAAACAAACCTGTTGTTATTATATTTTACTTACAGCACATGCGTTTGTGCTCTGCATCCCCACCTATGTTTTGCAAATGCGACTTACATGTAATGGGAACCCATGTGTTCAGCGCAGGCCGTGGTACATTAAAACAAACCTCTTGTTATTATTAAGTAATATCTTCTTCTTTCGGCTGCTCCCGTTAGTGGTTGCCACAGTGGATCATCTTCTTCCATATCTTCCTGTCCTCTGCATCTCATTCTGTTACACCCATCACCTGCATGTCCTCTCTCACCACATCCATAAAACTTTGCTTAGGCCTTCCTCTTTTCCTCTTCCCTGGCAGCTCTATCCTTAACATCCATCTCCCAATATACCCAGTATCTCTCTTCTGCACATGTCCAAACCAACGCAATCTCACCTCTCTGACTTTGTCTCCCAACTGTCCAACTTGAGCTGACCCTCTAATGTACTCATTTCTATTCCTGTACATCTTTTCACACCCAACGCAAATCTTAGCATCTTTAACTCTGCCACCTCCAGCTCTGTCTTCTGCTTTCTGGTCAATGTCACCGTCTTCAACCCATAGAAAATAGCTGGTCTCACTACCGTCCTGTAGACCTTCCCTTTCACTCTTACCGATACCCGTCTGTCACAAATTACTCCCGACACTCTTCTCCACCCATTCCACCCTTCCTGCAGTCTCTTTTACACCTCTCTTTAACACTCCCCATTACTCTGTACTGTTGACCCCAAGTATTTAAACTCATCCACCTTCGCCAACTCTACTCCCTGTATCCTAACCATTCCACTGACCTCCCTCTCATTTACACACATGTATTCTGTCTTGTTCCTACTGACCTTATTCCACTCCTCTCTAGAGCATAACTCCACCTCTCCAGGGTTTCCTCAACCTGCTCCCTACAATCGCTACAGATCACAATGTCATCAGCAAATATCATAGTCCATGGGGTCTCCTGTCTAATCTCATCTGTCAACCTGTCCATCACCATTGCAAATAAGAAAGGGCTCAGAGCCGATCCCTGATGTAATCTGACCTCTAACTTGAATGCATCTGTCACTCCTACCACAAACCTCACCACTGTCACACTTCCCTCGTACATATCCTGTACAACTCTTACGTACTTCTCTGCCACTCCCCAACTTCCACATACAATACCACAGCTCCTCTCGAGGCACCCTGTCATGTGCTTTCTCCAGGTCCACAAAGACGCAATGCAACTTCTTCTAGCCTTCTCTAAACTTCTCCATCAACATCCTCAGAGCAAATATTGCATCTATGGTGCTCTTCCTTGGCATGAAACCATACTGCTGCTCACTAATCATCACCTCACTTCTTAACCTAGCTTCTACTACTCTTTCCCATAACTTCATGCTGTGGCTCATCAATTTTATCCCCTTGTAGTTACTGCAGTTCTGCACATCCCCCTTATTCTTAAATATCAGCACCAGTACACCTCTTCTCCACTCCTCAGGCATCCTCTCACTTTCCAAGATTCCATTAAACAATCTGGTTAAAAACTCCACTGCCATCTCTCCTAAACACCTCTATGCTTCTATAGGTATGTCATCTGGACCAACGGCCTTTCCATTTTTCATCTTCTTCAAAGCTGTCCTTACTTCCTCCTTGCATTTCCTGATTCACTATCTCTACATCATCCAACCTCTTCTCTCTCTCGTTCTCTTCATTAATCAGCCTCTCATAGTACTCTTTCCATCTGCTCAACACACTCTTCTCACTTGTGAGTACGTTTCCATCTTTATCCTTTATCACCCTAACCTGCTACACATTTTTCCCAGCTCGGTCCGTCTGTCTAGCCAATTGGTACAGGTCCTTTTCTCCCTTCTTAGTGTCCAACCTCTCATACAAGTGGTGAGGCGGCCTTCTGCTGCTATGCACCTAAAATCTGGAATAGCCTGCCAACAGGAATTCGCCAGGCAAATAAAGTAGAGCACTTTAAAACACTGCTGAAAACACATTACTTTAACATGGCCTTTTTATAACTTCACCTTAACTTAATCCCGATACTCTGTATGTTCAATTCATCATAATAACTATTCATAGTGGCTCCAAAATACGTACTGACCCCTACTCTCTCTTCTGTTTCTTTTTCCGGTTTCTTTGTGGTGGAGGCCTGCACCACCACCACCTACTCAAAGCATCATGATGCTCCAACATTGATGGACTGAAAGCCACAAGTCTACGTGACCATCATCATCAAGTCCTGCCATGAAAACCCTAAATACAAAGAGGACTGTTTGATTTATGTTAGGTAGATTGCCCAGAGGGGACTGGGCGGTCTCTTGGTCTGGAATCCCTACAGATTTTATTTTTTTTCTCCAGCCTCTGGAGTTTTTTTGTTTTTTCTGTCCACCCTGGCCATCGGACCTTACTTATTCTATGTTAATTAATGTTGACTTTTGTTTATTTTTTATTGTGTCTTCTATTTTTCTATTCTTCATTTTGTAAACCACTTTGAGCTACATTGTTTTGTATGAAAATGTGCTATATAAATAAATGTTGTTGTTGTTGTTTTCTTTAGCCTTCACCAGCTCTCTCTTTACCTTGTGCCTTATCACCTTGTACTCTTGTCTACTTTCTGCATCTCTCGGACTATCCTTCTTCTTTTTTGCCATCCTCTTCCTCTGTATACTCTACTGTATTTCCTCATTCCACCACCAAGTTTCCTTTTCATCCTTCCTCTTTCCAGATGTCATGCCAAGCACCCTTCTTGCTGTCACCCTTACTACATCTGCTGTAGTTTCCCAGCTGTCTGGTAACTCTTCACTGCCACCCAGTGACTGTCTCACCTCCTCCCTAAACTCAACCTTGCAGTCTTCCTTTTTCAACTTCCACCATTTGATCCTTGGTTCTGCCCTCACTCATTTCCTCTTCTCGATCTCTAACGTTATCCTACAGACCACCATCCTATGCTGCTTAACTACACTTTCCCCTGCTACCACTTTGCAGTCTTCAATCTCCTTCAGATCAACTCTTCTGCATAGGATGTAATCCACCTGTGTGCATCTTCCTCCACTCTTATACATAACCCTATGTTCCTCCCTCTTCTTAAAATACGTATTCACCACAGCCATGTCCATCCTTTTGGCAAAATCCACTATCCTCTGATCTTCTTCATTCCTCTCCTTGACACCATACCTATCCATCACCTCCTCATCTTCACTGTTCCTTTCACCAACATGCCCACTGAAATCCGCTCCAATTACCACTTTCTGTCACTTGGGTACACTGTTCATCACTTCATCCAACTCACCCTTTCTCACCCATTGCACACCCAACTTAAGGTGCATATGCACTAACAACATTCATCATCACACCTCCAATTTCCTTCTTCATAATCATTACTCTGCCTGACACTCTTTTCACTTCCAAAACACTCTTGACATACTGTTCCTTCAGAATAACTCCTACCCCATTTCTCCTCCCATCCACACCATGATAGAACAATTTGAATCCACCTCCAATCCACCTGGCCTTACTCCCCTTTCACTTAGTCTCTTGCACGCACAATATATCAACCTTCCTTCTCTCCATCATGTCTGCTAACTCTTTCCCCTTACCAGTCATACTGCCAACATTCCTCCTCTCCTGCCTCCAGACACGTCTCCCCCTCTTTTTCTCCTTCGGCCAACAGTAGCCCAATTTCCGGCCAGCACCCTGTTGGCTAACAGTACTGGTGGTGGTCGTTGTTAACCCGGGGCTCGACTGATACAGTATGGAAATTTGTATTGTTGTCCGCATATTGATTTGGCAAAATTTTACCCCGGATGCCCTTCCTGACGTAACCCTCCCCATTTATCTGGGCTTGGGACCAGCACAAAGAAACACAGTGGTTTGTGCATCCCCTGTGGCTGGTAAATTAAGTAATATACTTCCCTAAAATGACTCGTAAAAGACAAAAACTTGATGGTTGCTCTTTTCATGACTCTTGGACGAATGAATATAGATTTGGACAAAAAAAAGGATTGTGTGGTGTGTTTGTGCGTTATGCTGTGAAAGTGTCGTGTGTCAATGTCCTTGTACACTTGACATACATCAAACTAAACATCAGTCCATGTTTAAAAACTCTGACAAGAAAAGTGAAGCTATAAAAGGGGGTGTGTCTGGCTTTAAGAAACAAACTACTTATTTTAGTCAAATAATTGGATCCAAAAATAAAGCCACTAAATGTAGTTTTAAAAAAACTTGACAAAACATTCTTTTCACATATAGTATGATCCTATGTATTTTAAACTATTGAATGAGCAATAATATAACATCTGGTTATAAATGGGCTTCAAAAGTAAATATTTTTAAAGCCCATCATAAACGGGCCAATTTTGACACTATATATAACAAAATTGGTAGAATTATGTCGGCACACGGAATAACATTATAACACAGGTTTAGCAGGACACCACTGAAAGGTTGCCGACCACTGCAATAAAGTAACATAGTATATTGAAGCTTAACATAACTCTGCATATGTCTCAACAGAAAACAAAATAATTCATAAATACAAAAATATAAATATAAAAACATATAAATATGTGAACTAGATATGATAACACAAAAAAATCTCAAAAGACATACTTATACATAAGAATACATTCTTTTTCAGAAGTAAAGGTAACAGAAATCAGAGTAGACATGGAATACTTAGATGCAAGAAATGGCAGCCATCTTAAATAATTCCATGTACTACAATAAATAAAATACTCCAGTTGTGTTTATTAAGACCAATTAAACTTCTGAAACTTTTCAAACTCAAAGAAAGTACTCTATGTATATCATAAGCTTGAAAAGAACGACACAGCTTATCCTCTGGTATCCTCATTGTACTGTTTTCATTGGCTGATTATTTTCTATTTTACTTTCTTTGTCTGGTTTTGTGAAGCGAATAAATATTTCTGCAAACTTCTTAAGTGTTTGCAATTTTAAATATTACACAGTGCTTCTTATTTGTAACAACAAATACATACATTTTTCATTTGAACCTTTAATACGAATAATGGATATTTTTCCTTTTGTGTCTAACCTTCTTTTAGTTACAGTTGCCATATATATATTTTGGTATATCACAGGACACCAAGTATACACCCAAAATTACTCATACAGGGCCAATTCAAAGTTGCCTATAAATCTAAGATGCTTGTCTTTGGGATGAAAGATAAAAGAAAAATGTTTGCAGCCACAGACAATCAAACTTGGGAAGAAAAAAAAAAATCCACCAAGACTGTGACTGAGCCGAGATTAAAACATGGTCTACTAGTATTTTGAGTAAGGAATACTAATGACTGCATAGCCACACATATAAACTTTAAAATAATACCAAAATTAAATAATGTCAAAGAATTATATAAAGAAGGGTGACACACTGGTGCATTAACTAGCACAGCTTCCTCATACTTTCTAGGGTCAATATTCGATTTACACCACATTCACATTACCAAGAAAGTTTACCCCTCCGTCTGCTTTCTCCCCAACCATGCAGGTTTTCTTTGTGTATTCTTGTTTCATTCTACACTGCAAGGCTATAAAAGTTGCACTAACTGGTAACTCTGGATTGGATACATGTAATTGTGATGCTTCCATGATAGGATATGGCTTCCTGCAACCCAATTGAAATGCATAAACTTTGTTCAGAAATGGATGGATGGTATAGAGTAAAGAAATTGGCTCACTAATATTTTTATACATGAAACAAAAGATTTAACATACCTTTTAAAGCAGCAAGTATGATTTTGCAGATTTGAAAGAAAGCCTCATAAAATCTAAATAATTTAATAGCAATAAATGCTAGCGTCTTTAGATTGCAGGTCTCCAAATTGTCTGATTTTTCCTGTTCCGAGGTTCCAATATTATTCTGCAAAACAATTCATTTACTTAAGGTTCTCACAAAATCTGATATTCAAAATGCTTCATAACACTTATACATTAAGTTGCCTCTAAAACCTCAATCTATAACTACTGGCAAAAAGGTATGAATTACTTTGACTGATCAAGAAAATCAGTACAGGATAGGTTCAAATTCAATTATTATAATTCTTAATTAATCATTTTAGATTTAAGTCATCCTTCTTCTGAATAGCATCTACCATACTGATCACTTAAAGGACTATTTTGTGAAGAACATTAAACAATGCACTCTGTATACACGTGAAGAAAATAGAAAAAATACCTTCATATGACATTTCTTAGGAAAGGATGAAGAAAGGAAATTTAAAAAATATATATATTTCAAAGATTTATTGTTCTCACCTGTTGCAAATGGTTAATATAACTACTTACAGAAGCAATCAAAATCAAAGAATTCTTCTTTATTGCCTGGAAAATCTAAATAAAATTAAACAATCATAAGCATACCACTAACTATATTGATAGAATCAACAAAGTTCTTTTGACTTATAATAATAATAAGGAAACATTTTGCATTCAAATTTTACAAATTTATATTTGTCAGTGTAGGTTTCCTTAATCCCATTATAGTTATACTGGCATCCTCACATTATTACCCAAAACCAGAATAAGTTACACCAATTCAAATTTTACGTGGCTAAAAGAAAATAAAATAAGATGGTTTCACTTTTCAGAACATAGATGGGGTTAATGAACTATTGGGGAAAAAGTAAATACCTCAGTACCAGGATGCATTTGTTGAACATCATTTTCTATCTTCTTACTGTTAGACGCCAAATCCTTATAAAGACACGCCACACCTTTTTTTACTCCTTCACAAAGGGCAACAGCAACTGTGCTCTAAAACAGGTGTTAAGAGCATAACCGTTGAAACATATTTCACAACACAAATATTACACACTATCGAATAACACAAACATTGTCCACAAATATTTATAATGTATAGAAACACAGTAACAGCATTCATTGTGTCTTATTTTTGGTCCCTTTGAGAAAGTTGTATTTTGTTTTACCTTAAATGTAGTTTCAGCCTCACATTCCCATTCTTCGACATGCAGCTCTGTCCCAGTAATGGCTGAAAGGTGTCCTATTAGTTTTAAGGTTGTGTTTAAGGACCCATTTATTTTACTGTGAGCTTCTTTAACCATTGAAGAAATATCTGAATCACATCCCTTGAAAAAACAATGTGCATTGCTTATGGTACTGATTATTTCAACATTATTTTGGCATTAATTATAACAGAAACCACCTATAGAGTTTTACATCCTTTATTAGTGACTAAATATATATTACAATATAGCTAAAAAATACCTTAAAAGTAATAGCAATACTTTCATAAATCTGACTTTAGTTCCCTTTATTAATATCACTGCCAACAGTTATGAAAAAAAATTAGTTTTGCAGTTTGAATTGGAATATTTTGTTACAGGCAACACTTACTTGAATGAGTAACTGCAAGTATCCCCCTACTTTTCTTAACTCCTCATGTAACTCCTCTGCAACACTGGATGTGAAGCACAAGCAAGACTTGATATTGGAAAACCACTGCATTATAGATAAAGCCAGTCTTTCAAGTGATAAAGTTATCTGGATCAGGTGGAACTGAGCCTCCCGGCTAGCAGCAAACACTAATATAAGAAAAAGTAATATGACAGAATGTTACAAGCACAAACGTACACACAAACAAATACCAATTATAGTCATTATGTTCGGACACTGTATCAATTTTTTTAAAAAGTCTTACGTTTTATATCCCTTTTTTACTTTTTAATTCCCTGAGAGTACAATATTATGGTGATCAACTATAGTATACTGAAGAGTAAGTCTCCATCAATGACTTGCATAACTAAAGTATATCCATGCACTTTTGAAAGATACTTAAGGAGTAAAAACACAAAACTCTATGAATATGACAACAAATGTATTTGCAACAGATCCTGATCACCACATTATTCCTAAGTAAAATTGTTTACTTGCCAGTTCCATTACTCACACAGCAACAGTGAATATTTCAACACTTCAGTTATGGAAGAACAATGTTCCTAGGAATACTTAAAAGTGTGTGGAAACCATAGCTAATTTTACAATGATGTCTACAGATACCAAACAGATCAGTATTTCTTTGGTTGTAGATGCTAAAACATTACTATAATTGATGTTCTGACAAAAACAATTTGAAGATTGGAGAAGAATGCATACTTTTGCCACTTTCTACTTCATAATATAGAAAAATCACTCCAACTCATACAGAAGTGACATGTACTTTGAACTTGAGAGAGGCACAAATGATTGCAAAGTGAGAATTTCTACTTTGTTTTCTGCTAAAGTTACAAAACAAAAAATATAATGAATTACAAAAAAAAATCATACAGTTTTCTTGAGTTTCTTCATCCAATTGCTCATAGCATTTGGAGATGTTGTTTACACCCGAATTAATAGTTAGAACATCAATTATTGCTCTATCGGCAATGCTTTCTTGTGTCTGATCACACTTCTTCAGCTTTGCAATGGTGGAACCAATCAGATCTTTGCAAATTTTTGGCAGTGCTGATTCAGGAACACTAGATCGTGCAGAAGGTTTGCTCATCAGACCTTAAAATAATAATAAATGTTTCATATTAATAAATATTGGTTTGCTAAGACACACTGCTGTATTTCAAAACAACACAAATGTATATACAGAAAGTATTCAGACCTCTTCACTTTTTTTTCACAGTTTTTTATACTGTAGCCTTATACTAACATCATATAAATTAATTTTCCCCCCTCATCAAGCAGTACTCAATACCCCAGAATCACAAAGTAAAACCTTTTTGCAAATTTATTAAAAAAAAAAAAAATGAAATATCACAATTACACAAGTATTCAGCCCCTTTACTAAGAGCTAACTTAAAACTCCTCTGACAGTGATTACAGCCTGAAGTCTGCTTGGTCTGATGTAACAAGCTTCACACATATGGATTTGGGGATTTTCTCCTCTGCCAGGCTGAATGAAGACCATTAGTCGATGGCTATTTTCAGGTCCCTCCAGACATAGTCAATTGTGTTCTGGCAGGGCCTGTCAAAAGCAATCCCAGAGTTGTCACTAAGCCACTCCTGTGTTGTCCTTTCTTTGTGCTTAGGGTTACTGCCCTATTGGAAGGTAAACCTTTGGCCCAGACTGAGGGGAAAGTGCTCTGGAGTAGGTTTCCATTAAAGATATCTCTTTACTTTTCTCCATTTATATTTCCCTCAATCCTTTTTTTTTTTTTTTGTTCTTTATTTTGGCTGATACAATTTCTTGTATTAGGAATTTGCTAGTTTTCGCATACCCCTTGGGGTCCGAGTGCAGGGTCTGCCATTGTACAGTGCCCCTGGAGCAATCCTGACTAGTCTCCTAGTTTCTGCAACTGAAAAAGAAACTCACAGCATGATGCTGCCACCACCATGCTTTACTATTGGAATGGTATTATGCAGGCAGAGAGTGGTGCCCGATTTCATCCAGACATTATGCTTAGAATTGAGTCCAAACAGTTCAATCTTGATTTCAGTAGAACAGAGCATCTTGTTTCTCACAGTCTGAGAGTTCTTTAGATACCTTTTTGCAAACTCCAAGCAGGTGTTCATCAGTCTTTTACTGAAGAGAAGAGGCTTCAATCTGGCCATACTGCCATAAAGACCAGATCAGTGGAGTACTGAATTAATTTTTGACCTTCTGGAAATTTTTTCCATCTCTGGAGCTCCACAAACATAACTATTAGGTTCTTGGTCACCTCTTTTAACAGGGCTCTTGACAGCAAACTGCTCAGTATGTCCAATCAGCCAGCTCGAGAGAGAGGTGTGTCTGTTCCAAACTTCTTTCATGTAAGAATTATGGAGGCCACAGTGCTCTTAGGAACCTTCAATACTTTAAAATTTTTTCATAGCCTTCCCCAGATCTGTGCCACAAAAACCCATGTCTCCAGGCTCTGCAGGCAATTTCTGTGAAACCATAGCTTGGTTTTTTCTCTGATGCACATTTTTAACTGTGAGACCTATATATAGTTGTGTGCCTTTCTTAATTATGTCCAATCAATTTAATTTTCCACAAATGAGCTCCATATAAGGTGTAGAAACATCTCAACAACGATCAATTGAACTTGTCTCAATGTGGTATATTGTTTATACATTTGCATACATTTGTAAAATTCTGTTTTTGCTTTGTTTGTAGACCCCTGTGACCCTGTTCAGGACTAATGAAGTTAGAAAATGACTGACTGACTATTCTAAGGTATTTCATGTTGCTTAATTTGGGGGAAATGAATGTAAATTATTTTAGGATAAGGCTGTAAAATAACAAAATGTGAAGAGTGTGAAAGGGTCCAAATACCTTTTGAATGCACCGTACATGTGATACTACTAGAATGCAGTTTTATAATCCATCCTGAATGAAATTCTACAAAGATAGCAAAATTACTTATTATCTACGTATGTGAAATAATAATAATTATTATTACTTTAGAAATCATTATGCTATTCACAATTACAGCATATTCACAAGATATTTGGAAATGGAGAAGGGCTTTCAAAGTTAGAGGATTGAAGATAAATAGGAAGAAGACAGAATCGATGAGGTGTAATTGTGATCAGGATTCAGAAGCTACCCTTGTAGGCAGAGCTATTGAAAAGAGTAGATAAGTCTAAATACCTAGGGTCAGTGGTAGCAGAAGATGGAGAACTGGATGCAGAGATAGCCTAGAGTGTAGTGTGGATGGAACTAGAAGAGATTATCTGAACTATTTTTGATTGAAGAATGAAAGCAAAGTTTAAAAGTTTGCTTTTAAGGATGTGGTAAGACGAGCAATGATGTATGCTCAGACATGGGCAGTGAAGGGAGCGCAGGTAAAAACATTGGAAAAGATGTTATCGGATGGTAGAAATTAGAATGTTGAGATGGATGTGTGGAATCACAAAGGAGTGATCAAAAAGAAAATATGAAATGAGACAATCTGAGGTAAATCTAAAATAGGAGAGCCATCTAAAAGTACAAGAAAGTAGGTCAAAGTGGTATGGACATATGATGAGGAGCAACAATAAATGCATTCACATGCACACACATAACTGGGAAAGGTGAGGAACCTGGTTAAGGCAGAAACATGTAATTTTTAAAAATCCATGTTTACATCTCCAAGTATTCATCTTGAGTTCCCCTTTTTCAAACTATTCTGACATCATTAAATTGCATAAAAAAAAGTTAAATGTCATCATCGGCCACTGTTACTCCAAAAACAAGCATGAAGTCTGTGAATTTTCTTGCATTTTAAAAATGTACTTAGTCCTTCATATTCTCTAAAGTAAAGAACATTCATCCTGTTTTTACATCCTCGACCTGAGCCCACGAACACTAGCTGCTACATTACTCGATCACACTGTTTCAACTTATGCATAGCAAATAGTTGTATTAAAAGTAAACTGACACAATATTAATAATTTTTTGTTACCGGATTGCATGCAGCACACTTATTTTTTCTTGGCTGTGTGACTGAACTCTGCAAAAGAGCAGCACACTGGTATGTGTGCTTCTTGTCTTAATACACAGTGTTGCTGCCATAATATTAATACAGACATTTTTACTTCAATGAAAGTATTGCATTAGGTTGCTCATTTCTTTAAAAAGTAATCGGACAACAAAACGTACGTTCCTTTTAACACATTACCCTACAGCATGTGAGATTGTGCTACTGAACTTAGCACTTTACATTCAGCTAATCAACATAAATTTAAAGATTTCTAAAATATTGTGATTATTTCAACCAGGAGAAGGAATAATCTGCCTCGGAAATGTATCCTGTGACTGCGGAAAGCATGTGAGAAGGTGACATATGGAACAGACATGAGCAGACTACAAAATCCTTAACTGTAAACTGGTTAAGAATTTACATAGCCAAATAACCAGGTTACTCATAAAGAAATCTACTTCTATTAACAAGGTTTCTCAGAGACAAAGATCCAGTTTCTTTAACAAGAATAAGAGTTTACATGACATTTTAGAAACTCCCTTTCTCTGAATAAGTGGGTTATTAAAGCACATGTAAACACACTCAATGCACAAAAGAGTGATGGAAATTGAAGTACAGGGTAAGAGAAAGTGGAGGTGGATGGATAAAATAAAAGAAGATTTGAAGGGTCTGATTGGGGAGGAGATGCAGGACCGAGCTGTACGGAGGGGGTTAATTGACCCCATACAGAAAGTGGGAAGGGGTGAAGAGAAAAAAAAAAAAAAGAATTCACAGGATATTTGATGTGGGTGAAAACAGTTCACTTCCATTTTTATTACAAACCTATTTTTTCTATTGCTGAATCCTCACCAAATCCACATATTTACATTCCCAATAACAGCATGATTCCCATTCACAAAATAAAATTAAATGTCATTTACACATTCAAATATTTTTTTTTCTGTTTTTAAACTTATGAAAGGAAATCATTACATTTGTCAAGCTTTTTGAAAACTGATGGGGAGTTTACAAAAATCTTAAAATATAAACTTTCACAAATCATTAAACATAATTCTGAAACAAAATGAGATGTTTACCTGAGTATTGTGAATTATACAAACTCTGTATAGGATGGACTCTGATTTCGTAAAGGTGCCCAGATATTCTCCTGCTTTTTAAAAGGCTTCTGCTCCTATAAATTATAAAGATTGCAGAAAAATTGTATATATCCTACAAATTAAAGTTCTAATCATATTATTAACAATTTGATTTATATGTAACTCAAAAAAAATCTGGATGTAAAATTTCCTCACAAAAATGAACTGAGCAACCTATGTTAAAATTAAAATGTTAATATAATTGACTATTATTATTAACCTCTTTAAATACTGTCTAGGTAAAATGGTGTCCTTATGAGTTGAGATAGACAATGGACAAAAAGCCTAATTTTCAAGTAATGCAAGTAATCCGTCACAAAGGCAAAAAGCAGGAAGAACAGTTTATATTATGTTTATATTACATGCTATTTATATTTTTTCCAAAATTGATAGCATCTATTTCCATTTTAGGGTGTGTAACTTATATCAAACAATTATATTAAAAACAGAGCTCAAAATGATCAATGTGCTATATTTCATAACTTAGAAATAACTATTTTTCATTCTGAAAATTTGTGCAACAATACTAAATTATACTATAATGAAATTGGAAAAACATCAAACAAATAAAAATCAATAAATTAATAAAAATATTTTTTCTTGTCAACAATGGGGTTCTTAGTTTACATTATGACAATTACCAACAATATAATTAGAGGTTTGCGGTGGAAAAAAAATCATATACTATATACACTCATTATTTTCACCTTCTTCTAGAAAGAGACGAGGAGGAGGATGCTGCTGAAGTCATTGATATATCTGGTTCCCACTCATCAGCTGGGTCATAGAAAATGTCATCACCTTTTCTACCAACCTCACCCTTCAAAATACAAAAAAAAAAATTTAAGTTAGTTTCAGCAGAAACAAATGAGGCAAACGATCACAGAGATCAGAGCTTTATATTGTCTTTATTTTAAATTCCTTGTTTCATCCCCTTCATACATTTGTTCATTCCCTGAAAAATTTTGCAGACTTCCACAATATTCCCCAAGACCAGCCACCATCCAGGAAGAGGAAGTGGAGATGGTGCAAAGCTACAAGTCTTTGGGGGGTCCATATGAACAGCAAACTGGACTGGTCGGACAACACACTGGCACTGTATAAAAAGGGTAGGAGTAGACCGTACGTCCTAAGAAGACTCCAGACTTTTGATATTTTCAGAAAGCTAATGAAACTGTTTTATCATTCCACAGAAGCTAGTTTATTTTTCTTTGCCATGTTCTCACGGAGAAGCAATTTGAGTTCTGGTTATGCAAAATGCCTGAACAAACTTGGCAGTAAAACCAGCTCAATCACAGGACTGAATCTGGATACTATGAGGACTATGAGGAAAAGAGGATGGTGGCAAAATTCAGATGCCATCATGAACAATCCTCCACAGTGTAATAAGCGTCGTTTGGATATTTTCTGCCGGCTGCCATTAGGCATTTCAGCACTTCCTCCCGATGTCCCATCCTTTACTCCAGGTAGAAGCTGTATGAAAACAGTAGAGACTCAATCTAATACAGCATTTGTCATAATATTTATTGTATTATGTTTTTACTCTATTGTCTTATATTGTACCTTGAGCTCATGTCTGTGTATTTTATGCTTTTATGAGCTTTTTTGCTGTGACATGCATTTCAATTTCCCCATGGGGGTCAATAAAATATATCTGATCTAATCAGGGGAGTAAAATTAGGAATCAAAGAAAGCCCAATGTAGAAAGAACATTCAATGTCCACACAGACTGTACTGTGCTTGAACCCATATTCTTGGGGCTATGAAGGAACAGCATGAGTGAATGGCCCAGCTGACTACATCACTGCCTTTCATTGTAAAAGTAAACCAACATATTGAAAATAACATCACAATATAACGTATTTTATCAAGTATTCAATATTTAATTAGAATATGCTTTATAATTAGAAAAGCTTTATAAAATTAAATTATCATATACCTAAATTCCTATCAACTACCAATTTCATTAATGTTATCCATCTTCTGTTTTGCAGCACCAATCCTATCTATCTATTGCATCCTTTCACCTTCAAAGCCTTCTATAGTTTTATAACTAATGCAAATTGTGGCTTTGTTAACCTTAAATTTGCAACCATGTTTTAAATTAAAAGTGTCATTTATTTAATCAATGCTTGGAATTATGTAAAAAGTATACTATCATTTATAAAAAAATATTTAAAGACTTCAGACTTCACAATAATCAATAAACTTTGATAAAAGATATAAAACAGGACCCAAACTCAAATATTTAATCTGATCAGTTGCTTGCATTATGGTATCAATTTATCATTTATCACAACCTGCAAGAAAAAAAAAACAAACCTGCACTTTGTTGTTTTAGTAATATGTTTTGTTAATGCTAATTGTCACCTCCTAAACAGTGAACACAATGCCATGAGTTAAAGTGTTGCATCTTTGTTGTGATATCACTGACATTCTTCAAATCATTTTGCCTTACCTGATCAAGCTCCCTCATTACTGCCAAGCTGCTCTCAAATTTCTCCAGACTCCAGAATGTAGTGATTCCCAGTTTGGTGTTCTGAACCTGCACTTGCAGCAGTTCTTTACCATTTTCACAGCCTTTCTCTGAGATTTCATGCCTGTCAAATTGAGCAAAGACATAATGTAATATTTATCTGTAGAGTCAACATTGCCACAAAACATAAAAACTGCTGATGTTTTTATCTTTACAAAAACTTTTTCAAAAACATTTTTCTATTGGCCTTGACAACAACCAAACAGTTATAAGTACTTTTAAATAATAATACCAGAACTTTGAACTTGTTATTAATGGTTTTATTTTTTATATTCATCCAGCATCACATAAAAGTAAATTGTTTATCTATTCATTACAAAACAATCAACATAAATTTAGTAAAACAAAGTAAAAAAAAAAAATTTATATCAAAGATCTGACCTGCTGAATATGGTGTGTTTGCCCAACTTTCGGCTAATGGCATTGGCTTCCTGTATCATTACAGACAGTTTCATGGAAGTCCACTGGTTCTGATCTGGGATAAAAATGCACCTAATTTAGTAATAATACATACTATATTTAAAAGCAAATGAAAATGATGACATAAGTAGTACTTCATAAAAAGAAACAGAATATCAGTTTGCCTAAGGTGTGTACTGAAAAATGAGCAGCAGGCCTTTTTGGTCCATCGGTCTGCATATTCTAATACATTTTTATACCCTTAAAGTGTTATGATCATATTGTTGCTGGGCTGTGTGATTCTATTTCTGTTTACTTGAGTTTGTACTTCTCTCTATATGCTTATTTTCTAGTTAGAAGTTTGACCCTAAAACTCGCATTTGGTCACTACAAGGAACCTATACGTTTTTTCCTTATTTTTCCTTGATGGTCAATTTTCTACAGCTCAAAAGAAATGCCTTTTGTGCAAGTAATAATAATAACACATTTTATTGATATAGCACATTTTCATGTTCAAAGAAGAAATAAAAAAGGCAAGTTGTGAGCTGAGAAAGCTCTGATGAACTTTCACTTTTAACACTGAAATAAATCTGCATAAAAATGATAAGCTAATCCAAAGCTATAAATATAATGACCAAGGAAAGGCATGTAGATGCAGAACAGAAAAAAGCCAAGGACAAATTGAGGAGCTCCTTGTGTGACTGGTGCTGAGCTGGACCTACTGTGGCCAAGCCTATCAAAATCTTAGTAATCATTTAGATAGGAATTAAAGCATTGGAGGGCAGTTCCAGAGATACTCAGAATGTTTTTCCTTCCTGGAGAGTACAACATCATGTTTGACAGTGTTAAAGGCTACACTAAGATCTAACAGAATTCATTTACTGGATTGCCACATAAATTATTGTGATGTGAAGCTGAGCAGTTTTACAGCTGTGAAGTGATCTGAAACCAGATTGAAAGAGTTCCATCTGCTTGTTAGAAGTCAAATAACTAGTAAGTTGGGAGGCCACAACACACTCAAGAACTTTTGACAGAAAAGGTGAGAGATTTTAGAAGTAGTATGTGATCAATGAGAATTAGCATTAGGGTTTCAGCAAGTCATAATAACAGTAAAATAGGCAACCCATTACTTACTATGGAGAGTATAAAAGTGAATAGACAGGGGACAAATGCCTGCAAACTATTTTCCAAGAATACTTGAAACCAAAACCAGGTGGAATTATCATTGCCATCACTAGTAATAATAATAATACATTTTATTTATATAGCACCTTTCCCAAGAATGTCACAGCAAGGTATCAGTCCAGAGGTGCATCTAAACAGAGCTCATATTAGACAAATGTGATTACACTAAAAGTACTAAGACTAACAACGGTTTAGGCTGTTATAAACAAAGCTGCAACTACGGTTACATCAAAGGCAACCAAATGTTTAAGTACTATACATAATGTAAGTACTATAAGTACTATATATAATGTACTATAGACTTGTAAAAAAATGACTGTCTTTTCTTAGTCTTCAGTTATTGTTCATAATTCTGACAAAACCCTGTTCATCTTGGTACATACTCAGTCATAAACAGGCACTCATCAATACCAAGCCAAAGTAACTATGTAACCTAAAATGTATATATATATCCATCCATCCATCCTCTTCCGCTTATCTGGGGTCGGGTCGCGGGGGCAGCAGCTTAAGCAGAGAGGCCCAGACTTCCCTCTCCCCGGCCACTTCTTCCAGCTCTTCCGGAGAATCCCATGCGTTCCCAGGCCAGCCGGGAGACATAGTCCCTCCAGCGTGTCCTGGGTCTTCCCCGGGGCCTCCTCCCGTTGGACGTGCCCGAACACCTCACCAGGGAGGCGCCCAGGAGGCATCCTGATCAGATGCCCGAGCCACCTCATCTGACTCCTCTCGATGCAGAGGAGCAGCGGCTCTACTCTGAGCCCCTTCGGATGACTGAGTTTCTCACCCTATCTTTAAGGGAAAGCCCAGACACCCTGCGGAGGAAACTCATTTCAGCCGCTTGTATTCGCGATCTCGTTCTTTCGGTCACTAACCATAGCTCATGACCATTGGTGAGGGTAGGAACGTAGATCGACTGGTAAATTAAGAGCTTTGCCTTACGGCTCAGCTCTTTTCACCACGACAGACCGATGCAGACCCCACATCACTGCGGATGGCGAACCGATCCGCCTGTCGATCTCACGTTCCATTCTTCCCTCACTCGTGAACAAGACCCCGAGATACTTGAACTCCTCCACTTGGGGCAGGATCTCTCCCCAACCCTGAGAGGGCACTCCACCCTTTTCCGCTGAGGACCATGTCTCGGATTTGAGGTGCTGATTCTCATCCCAGCCGCTTCACACTCAGCTGCAACCGATCCAGAGAGAGCTGAAGATCACGGCCTGATGAAGCAAACAGGACAACATCATCTGCAAAAGCAGTGACCCAATCCTGAGTCCACCAAACCGACCCCTTCAACACCCTGGTTGCGCTTAGAAATTCTGTCCATAAAAGTTATGAACAGAATGGTGACAAAGGGCAGCCCTGGCGGAGTCCAACTCTCACTGGAAACGGGCTCGACTTACTGCCGGCAATGCGGACCAAGCTCTGACACCGTTGTACAGAGACCAAACAGCTCTTATCAGGGGTCCGTACCCCATACTCCCGAGCACCCCCACAGGATTCCCCGAGGGACACGGTCAATGCCTTTCCAAGTCCACAAAACACATGTAGACTGGTGGGCAAACTCCCATGCACCCTCCAGGACTCTGCTAAGGGTGAAGAGCTGGTCCACTGTTCCGACCAGGACTAAAACCACACTGTTCCTCCTGAATCCGAGGTTCGACTATCCGACGGACCCTCCTCTCCAGAACCCCCGAATAGACTTTTCCAGGGAGGCTGAGGAGTGTGATCCCTCTATAGTTGGAACACACCCTCCGCCCCTTTTAAAGAGGGGACCACCACCCCGGTCTGCCAATCCAGAGGCACTGTCCCCGATGTCCATGCGATGTTGCAGAGACGTGTCAACCAAGACAGTCCTACAACATCCAGAGCCTTAAGGAACTCCGGCCATCTCATCCACCCCCGGGGCCCTGCCACCAAGGAGTTTTTTGACCACCTCGGTGACTTCAGTCCCAGAGATGGGAGAGCCCACCTCAGAGTCCCCAGGCTCTGCTTCCTCATTGGAAGGCATGTTAGTGGGATTGAGGAGGTCTTCAAGTACTCCCCCACTGACCCCAACGCCCTCGAAGTCGAGGTCAGCAGCACCATCCCCACCATATACGGTGTTGACACTGCACTGCTTCCCTCCTGAGACGCCGGACGGTGGACCAGAATCTCCTCGCCGTCCAAAGTCGCTCTCCATGGCCTCCAAACTCCTCCCATGCCCGAAGTTTTGCCTCAGCAACAACCGGCCGCATTCCGCTTGGCCTGCCGGTACCTATCAGCTGCCTCCAGAGACCCACAGGACAAAAGTCCTATAGGACTCTTCTTCAGCTTGACGGCATCCCTCACCGCGGTGTCCACCAACGGGTTCGGGATTGCCGCCACACAGGCACCACCACCTTTGCCACAGCTCCGTCAGCCGCCTCAACAATAGAGGCACGGAACATGGCCCATTCGACTCAATGTCCCCACCTCCCTCGGACGGGTTGAAGTTCTGCCGAGGTGGGAGTTGAAGCTACTTCTGACAGGGGACTCTGCCAGCCGCTCCCAGCAGACCCTCACAACACGCTTGGGCCTACCAGGTCTGACCGCATCTTCCCCACCATCGAAGCCAACTCACCACCAGGTGGTGATCAGTTGACAGCTCCGCCCCTCTCTTCACCCGAAAGTGTCCAAGACATATGGCGCAAGTCCACGACCACCACAAAGTCGATCATCGACCTGAGGCCTAGGGTGTCCTGGTGCCAAGTGCACATATGAACACCCTTATGCTTGAACATGGTGTTCGTTATGGACAATCCGTGACGAGCACAGAAGTCCAATAACAAAACCGCCGGGTTCAGATCGGGGGGGCCATTCCTCCCAATCACGCCCTTCCAGGTCTCACTGTCATTGCCCATGTCAGCATTGAAGTCTCCCAGCAAAACGAGGGAATCCCCAGAAGGTACGCCCTCTAGCAACCCTCCAGAGACTCCAAAAGGGTGGATACTCCAAACTGCTGTTCGAGCATACGCACAAACAACAGTCAGGACCCTTCCTCCCACCTGAAGGCGGAGGGAGGCCACCCTCTCGTCCACCGGGGTAAACCCCAATGCACAGGCTCCAAGTCAGGGGGCAATAAGTATGCCCACACCTGCTCAGCACCTCTCACCGGGGGCAACTCCAGAGTGGTAGAGAGTCCAGCCCCTCTCAAGGAGATTGGTTCCAGAGTCCAAGCTGTGAACCGTCACCTTATCGTGGTGGAGGGGTTTGTGTGTCCCAATGATCCTAGGAGCTATGTTGTCAGGGGCTTTATGCCCCTGGTAGGGTCACCCAAGGCAAACTGGTCCTAGGTGAGGGATGAGACAAAGAGCGGTTCAACAAACCTCCAATGAAGAGCAAAAACATTGGACAACGTTTTCCCTTGCCCGGACGTGGGTCACCGGGGCCCCCCTCTGGGGCCAGGCCTGGAAGTGGGGCTCGATGGCGAGCACCTGGTGGCTGGGCCTGCACCCATGGGGCTCGGCTGGGCACAGCCCTAAGAGGTAACGTGGGTCCTCCTTCCCATGGGCTCACCACCTATGGGAGGGGCCAAGGAGGTTGGGTGCAGTGTGAGTTGGGTGGTGGCCGAAGACAGGGACCTTGGCGGCCTGATCCTCGGCTACAGAAACTGGCTCTTGGGACGTGGAACCTAAAATGTACATTTATGAAATATAGGAACAACCAATGAAAACCCCACACAAACCCAACCAAAATGTGCAAAACCCACACAGATACTTGCCAGAAAAAATTGAAATAAGGTCTTTATATCTAACTCAGTAAAGCTAAGCACTATATCACCATACTGTACAAACATATTATGCCCTACAAAAATATAACATCCAGATAATGAAAGAAATTATATTTCATCAAATATGCCGGTTATTAAGTAAAAATAATACAATAAAAAAAATCAAAGCATAATATTGATTTCATCAACTAATATGTATACTAAGTAATTATCAGTTGAAATCTAGAATTTGTAATTAATGCATATTCTAATTTGTAAAAAAAGAAATAATAATCTTGAAATCTAGAATTTGTAATTATAAACTAATGTGTAAAAAGAAATCAAAAATATTACCTCAACACCTATCTGTCATAGGTGATTTATTATAATGTAAATTACCATTTTCAGGGAAACTTTCTTTTGATAAATGTTTCATATGACCCCTAATTAAATCTTCTTAAGTAAATCTGTCAATGCACTTTTAGTCTATCCTTAGGAAAAGAAGCAGCAAGTTTACAACCTTTCTAATTTCATATCTTAATTATTAAAACCAAAGAATTAAATATTTATGTAATTAATGTTATTATAGATGCATGACACTACATACCATTTTGAGCTGAACCGTTTATTTTTTTCTGGTTTAGTTTTTCTTGTGTTCTTTTTAAGTCTTCAGCAATCTTTTTTTTTTCTGTTTCTAAAGCTTCAATAATTTTTGCATGTCTTATATTATGATCAGTGAGTGCCTATAAACAAGTAAATAATTGAAGATTAAGTGAAAAAGTAGAAATTTCCCTGTGAAATTATATAGAGCAGTGGTTCTCAGGTTTAGTTCTGCCATACACCATAATTCACAAATTAATGATTTAAATGATTAATTAAATTACTCTTTTCTTCTCTCATTTTGTGTTCATAAAAGTGCACTAGTATGAAATTCAAAAATGTGTACATTATTCCTTAGCTTAAATAAGCTAGTATTCATGGTTATTTGCACCTGTGTCTACACTACTCATCACTAATTGTTAGTATTTGGATTCAATTAAGGAAGCAGACTCCACAGAAAAATGTCAATTAAAAATTATTTGTTAAAATAAAATTAAGCATTTAAAGCTATGGTAAAAAATATAAATGTCTGAATTACGTTTATATGTTAAATACTGTATTATATTAATACATTTTTCAAAATGCAAAATAGAAAAAATGGTAACTAAATAAGATCACTTAGAAATTAGACTGACATACCGATTTTGTGAAATTAGTTGAACTGAAATCCTAAAGAAACAGTGGTACCTTAGGACTGAACTCGAGAATGCTGATATGGAGTATTATTATTATTCAATGCACAATAAAAAACAATGCCTAACACTATTTAAAATCTATTAAATACCTGTTGTGTCGCCATTGCTTCCATTTGAAGACGTTTTTTATTTAAATTCACCTCCAGTTCGAGGTGTGTCTTCTCTTTTTCAAGTTCTTCAATTTTACTGATAACCCTTTTGTTATCAAGCTCTTGGCATTTTTGTTTTTTGGATTCTTTCTCCTAGGAAAACAACAAATTTCAAAAACACATGTTGTATATATACACACATGCATATAGATACTCTATATATACAGACACATATACACACCTTATATATATATATATATATATATATATATATATATATCTATATATACACACACATATATACTATATATATATATATATATATATATATATATATATATATATATATATATATATATATATACTGTATATTTTTTTTTTTTTTAGGTTAGTACATTCATTTAGGTTTACCAAGACAAGAAAGAGAAAAATGTCAGATATTGAAATGTACCAGCTCTTTTTCCAAAGCTTTTATCCGGTTTTCAAACAATGTTTTCTGATCAGAAAGTTCTTTCTGAGCCATCTCCTTAGCCACTTGTATGCCATGTATCATCTCTTCTTTGGCTTTTAGTCGGGCTGCTTCTATCTCTGCTTCAAGCCTAATATAATAGAGCACCACATCTTAATCTATGCCAACCATCCCCAGTATAAAAAGAGGCAATGTAATAATACTGTCTAGAATATAAAGTTGTTCATATGATTATCAGCTGTGCCTCTCTTCATATTTACTCACACTGCTCGCTGAGCTGCTAACAATTCATTCCTTGCAAATTCAAAATCTTTTTGTCCTTCTTGCAAGTTCATTTTGCATGAAACTCGTTTCCCACTTTGCACTTCAACAGGATGATTAAAGCGAAAATAATGATCACCACCAAGGATCACTCTATCACCCTATAAAGAAATTAATAAGAACCAATCAACTCACCAGGTTAAGAAATGTCAATTAAATGGAATATATCTACATCTATTAGGACTTTAATTGTAGTTTAATGAAACATACATGATGCAGAACAGTTGATTCATTGATGAGGGTACCATTTACATACGTTTTTGCATCCTTAACTGGTATAATTCTTACTGTCCCACCTATATTTGAAATCACACTAAAATGAAAGAATGAGATAAATTTATTCAAATATACATTTGTAAAAACATGGATTTGAACACAACTTCTTAAGAACTTTTATTAGACTTTATCAATGCTGATAGCCTTTAAAAGAATATGAGTCTAATGGTTAGCTTAAGGTTAGTCCTGCTCCAATATTCCATATACTGTACTAGTCAGAGGTACAGTACATTTGAATCATAAATGACTTCAATTAATTATTGTGTTTTTGTTAACAAAGATAACATAGCAGTACTAATGAGAAACCACTTGGTACAATGTTGACTCTGTCGTCCTGCTATAGATCACAGCAGTAATTTTGTTCTTCACTAATACTCCCTCATACAACTAAAACAATATTTATAGTTATAATATGTGCATGATAACCTGAATAAGTATAAGCATGGCTTCTATTTTAATTAGTTTCATCGCATTTAGGGACCTGGCAGAAATAAATGTCCTGCCTGAGAGAAGCATTACACTAGCCATATAATACTCACAATAGATTACTACTTCTCTTAAGTCATTACACTATAAGATAAAATAAAACATTAGAATCATCTTACCAATGGTCATCAGCAATGAGAACCCCAGACAACTGGATGTCATGAAATGAATTTGGTTTATATTTTCCCACTTTAGTCTGCCCCTCTTTAATCATATATAACAACATCTCTGAAAGCTGAGGATCTTCATTAAGATTGACAAGATTTGGTAATCGATTATCCATTTGGAATGTAACACCAGCTTTCTGTTAAAAGACAACCAAGTTATTGATATATCATTCAGTATAAGGAAACAAATTTACTTATCTGCATATGCAAAGGGGAACCATAAAATTCCCAGATGTAAATAAAAAAAATATATACAACTTACAGCAATTCAATCTTAGCCACCTTCAAAATACACCCATTGAGATGTAATACAGTTGTCGCAGTGTTTATTCTACTCCTACATTACCTGTGCTTATTTTTTATTATCATGTTTAGCATCTCCTACAGTTCTTCCTGGTTTTCTACCATGGTAGCAAATCATCTGCCTTTCAGTCTCAGTTTTAATTTCAGGAACAACAAAAGCCACAGTGAGCTAGCTCTGATGAATTCAGGGAATACAAAGCAACAACCACATTGTTCTTGGTCAAAAACTATTTGATTGACAACATGATGTGTGCAAGTGCACTGTCATGTTACACTCTTAAAAATAAAAGTGCCACAGTGGTTCTTCAAAGTGATGGCATAAAAGATACAGTGGTGTGAAAAACTATTTGCCCCCTTCCTGATTTCTTATTATTTTGCATGTTTGTCACACAAAATGTTTCTGATCATCAAACACATTTAACCATTAGTCAAATATAACACAAGTAAACACAAAATGCAGTTTTTGCCCTGTGTGAAAAAGTAATTGCCCCTGAACCTAATAACTGGTTGGGCCACCCTTAGCAGCAATAACTGCAATCAAGCGCTTAAGTATAACTTGCAATGAGTCTTTTACAGCGCTCTGGAGGAATTTTGGCCCACTCATCTTTGCAGAATTGTTGTAATTCAGCTTAATTTGAGGGTTTTCTAGCATGAACCGCCTTTTTAAGGTCATGCCATAGCATCTCAATTGGATTCAGGTCAGGTCTTTGACTAGGCCACTCCAAAGTCTTCATTTTGTTTTTCTTCAGCCATTCAGAGGTGGATTTGCTGGTGTGTTTTGGGTCATTGTCCTGTTGCAGCACCAAGATCGCTTCAGCTTGAGTTGACAAACAGATGGCCGGACATTCTCCTTCAGGATTTTTTGGTAGACAGTATAATTCATGGATCCATCTATCACAGCAAGCCTTCCAGGTCCTGAAGCAGCAAAACAACCCCAGATCATCACACTACCACCACCATATTTTACTGTTGGCATGATGTTCTTTTTCTGAAATGCTGTGTTCCTTTTACGCCAGATGTAACGAGACATTTGCCTTCCAAAAAGTTCAACTTTTGTCTCATCAGTCCACCAGGTATTTTCCCAAAAGTCTTGGAAATCATTGAGATGTTTCTTAGCAAAATTGAGACGAGCCCTAATGTTCTTTTTGCTTAACAGTGGTTTCGCCTTGGAAATCTGCCATGCAGGCCGTTTTGCCCAGTCTCTTTCTTATGGTGGAGTCGTGAACACTGACCTTAATTGAGGCAAGTGAGGCCTGCAGTTCTTTAGACGTTGTCCTGGGGTCGTTTGTGACCTCTCGGATGAGTCGTCTCTGCGCTCTTGGGGTAATTTTGGTCGGCCGGCCACTCCTGGAAGGTTCACCACTGTTCCATGTTTTTGCCATTTGTGGATAATGGCTCTCACTGTGGTTCGCTGGAGTCCCAAAGCTTTAGAAATGGCTTTATAACCTTTACCAGGCTGATAGATCTCAATTACTTCTGTTCTCATTTGTTCCTGAATTTCTTTGGATCTTGGCATGATGTCTAGCTTTTGAGGTGCTTTTTGGTCTACTTCTCTGTGTCAGGAAGCTCCTATTTAAGTGATTTCTTGATTGAACATCCAAATGAAGGTTCCAGAAAGAACCTTTATTTATTTAGATCCATAAATAGATATCAAAAAATTACAAAATACCAATGGGTCATGATTTTAAAAGGACTGTTGCTGCAAACAGTAACACAGGCTAAGTTCAGGTTTTCTTAATCTGTCAGTGTCCTGCTAGGTACCCTACTAGACATTAAAGAATTCTGCTTCTTTCTACATATCAGGAAGTTTTTCAAAGCACAAAGAACCAACTTCATTTGCAAAGAACCCTTCCCAGAATGAAATGGTGCTTTGTCAAGTATTAGTTCTACAAGGAACCACACACCCCAGTAAAGAACCACAGAGTGCCATTAAGGAATCTTTCATTTTAAAAGTGTGCAAAACTGTGTGCAAGTGTGTGGTCATGATGTAAAATGGAATTTTGAGTGGGCCACTGCTCAACACATTTTTGTCCTGATGCTTTCCCACAGACGCTTCAACATTTTAGTGTAATGTTGCTGATTAACAGTCTGTTCATGAGAAAATTCTTTATTAACAAGTACATTAATATTGAAAATGCGATCTTTGTTGCCTTGATGTTTGATATGACCCGACATGTTTTTTTCTACTTGTAAAGGAAAAACAAAATTGCAGAACTCGCCTGTCTGATTTTCAGAATAAATCTCAGTAACTCATCTCCATCAACTCAGCATAATGGTACTTGGTAGACTGTATAACAAATCTGTAGGCATGCAATACCTAGCAGAATAATTGATAAGTACACCCTATTCCCATGCTATTGACAAATTCTAGGAAACCTTGGGAACCCCCTTGTATATCTGGGTCAAGAAAAACCTCCATTATAACTCACAAATAAAGTTATACATTGTTGAACTATCCTTAGAAAATAACTTTCAAACAACACTGAAAAGACGTGAAATAACAAATATAAAATATTTTATAACAAAAGCAGGTATGAATAAACAAAATTACTGAGAAGAATCAAAGGAACAAAGCAAAAATTATGTCTTCTCTAATACAGTTACCCCTAAGTGCCTAATAGGTCACCTGTAATTCTTTAGTCTCTTCACGTTTTCTTTTTTCTGCCTCGTCTAACTTTTCTCTCCAAGTTCTGAAAACAATAAAAAAATATCATCATTGCAGTTGTTATATTCTGGACAAATTTCCTTTACAGACCACAGATTTGCAACTGAAACCTACAGTGAAATTTATCAAAGAAAACATTGTGTATTTCACATATGAACTGTCATTAATTTTAAAGACATGTTACATAATTGTAAAATTTTTTTCTAAATGCATGACACATATCTTTCAAGTTCCACATAATTCACGTTTTGTTGTTGCAAATATAATCATAGAGAGCACTTTGGTGAAGTGATAAATGCTGCTACATCTCAGCTCCTGGAGACTGAGATTCAGCCCCAGCCAGTCTATTGTCTATAGAAAGAACACATGTTCTCCCTTTGTCTGAGTGGATTTATCCTCAAATATTGCAGTTTTCTTCCCATTAAAAACATCCATGTTAGGTTAATTTGAGGCTTAACGTCTCGTAGGATATAAAGTGTGCCTTGTAATGGGCTGCCACACCAACAGAATTAGATACTGCTTTGTGCCTGGATAGGCCTGGCACTCCATAATCATGAATTAAATTTGGAAGGCATGAATAAAAAAAAAATCACTTATTTAAGTGAATGTATCTTTGAAATTTTGATTTAAAAAGTTGCAAATAGCTATTAATTCCCTTAAAGCATTTTTGCTAATTATTTTACTAATGAAGAAATACCTGTGAGCTTCTGCCATTTCTTTCTCTTGCTGTTTTAGCTGCATTTTAAGAGTTTCAATTTCTTGCTTGAAGAGTTTAACAGTTTCAGGTTCCATGTCCTTAGTATTCATTTGTGCTGCTTTAAGTTTTTCAACTTCAGCCTTTAATTCTGTAAATATTACAAAAAGAATGTTAACTTGGAACACCAAAAGTTATTTCTGAACATTTCTTTGCCTACATTATTCATGATTATTTCAATCCCATTGCAATATCCGAATTAAATGATGCCATATAATGAAAAACAAAATGTATATATTTTACACTTCCAGTATTGATAACTCAGCAAATTATTCATAATTTAAAATGCAACACTCAAAAAATGTAGTAACTGCAGTGATACTTCTTGGTAAAGTAAGAACAGATAATTATATGTGTAAAACAAATAAAAAACAACCTAACATAAATCAAATATAAAATAGCATAAAATTATACATAATATTATGGAATTAAATACTTTCAATGCAAGGTAAATATGAAATAAAGTCTGAAGACAGCAGCATTTGGAAAAGCAGCAATGGCACCCTCTTGTGGTATAATGCCATGCTAACAAAATATGAAATATTTACACAAAAAACTGATAAAATAAATACATGTATAGCAGACTTTATTTTAAATTTTTCTGATAGAACAAGTAATTAGTGACTCACCTCTAATTAGTTTAGCATTGGTATCTTCATTCACTTTAGCATTATTAATGATCATACGAGCCTGTCTGGCATAACGAAGAGTGCTAAGAGTCTCCTCCACATTGCTTGCTGCTGGACTAATTGTGGCTATCATAGCTGTCTTGGAATTTCCACCAAGACTCTCTTTCAATAACCTATCGCAAAAAATAAATGTTATTCATTTTCTGAATCCATCCATCAACTTTATGAACCTGCCTATTTCAAATATAGGGTCAAGGTGGGCAACAGTATATCCGAGTAGCATTAGGAACAAAACAGGAAACAATTCTAGATGGGACATCAGTCCATTGCAGGATATTTCCAACTATAATGTCACATTAATTCATACAGGGCAAATTTAGAGTTACCAATCAACTTAACTTGTGAGAAGATACCTAAACACCCAGAGACAACCCACTGACAAGTGGTGAGAACATTCAGTCTCCACATTGACGATGGACATATGAAGTAACAGCACTGACAACTGTATCAGCATAGCACCCCAGTATCAATCTGATTTGGATAAATGCAGCTTAGTGTAGCAGTCACACTTTTAAAATGATTCTCTAGAGTTTAAAGATATTCAAAGGCATAAAAGAGCTGTTCCAACCGTTGCAACATATGGTATATGGTATTGTAGCCAACCATTGAGAATTGCACCGAATTAAACTTTCTTACCATGTCAAAACTGACTCTCTGTAGGGAATAAAAACATTCTTTTTAGTTTGTGATTGTTCTGACAATGCAGAGATGACCTTTCCCAAGGTTAACAGAGATTTATTGATGCTCACACCTTCCTGTTGAAATAAGAACAATGAAACCACACTGGGTGCAATGGAGGAAGAAGGATTTACATATAGTAGGACAGAATACACTTTTCACAAATGAAGTATTATTATGGGAACAGTTGTAAACTGATCAATTTTCTAAACATTGACAAATGAATACCACAAAAATTATCTGTTTATACATGTTGACTAATTGTTTACTTCTGCTTTCTTTTCTCAAGTTATCCTACATGTTTTTGTTACAGGTTACACGTTTTATGCTTGTTTCTTCTCTCAGACCTCTTGTAATTCATCACAAAATGACTTACAACTTCCACAACCAAATTGTCCCACAATTTTACACTTGGCTACCTACTGTATTTCTTTGTAAATCCTATACACTGTCTTTTCAGTGCTTTCCATCTAAGTTTTGTATTAATCATACAACTACCTATAAAAGTTGCTTAGAAACATTTTAATGAAAAAAATCAGTTATGAATGAAATACTGAAAGATTTACAAGATAAATAGGAAAACTACACTCTTTTTGTCTATCAATTTTTTTATTTTTAATGTACAGTAAATGTTTTACTTGCTTTTTCAGCCAATGTACAAATTTAAAACAAATATGCTGATCCTTTTAATACAAAAATTAAGTTACTTTTCTCTACAATATTGTTAACTTATTAAAAAATGTTCTCAGACAATACCAGGGACAGATGAAGATACCTCTACTGTACTTAGGTTTTTTAAAATTACACTTCCCTGTCTATACAGAAGCTGGAAGAAGTACCGTATACAAATCTTTCCAATTAAATCCTTTTTGGTAAATTTCTAAATGACATGCAACACACTCTGTAATAAATATCAGCATTCAAAAATGTAATGCTCACTTTACTACTTTAAATTTAAACTAATTAACCATCAATGAAAATGCAAAAAAAAATAACACTGAAGGAATTGTATTTAGCCTGCATGTGAATACTTGTTAAAAATTCTTTGAAGATTCATCACATTACTGAAGTTAACTTACTTACACAATAATGCAAATTTAGGTTTAGATATTAATTTGTAATCAAACTATAAAATATGTTCAGCATTTGTGATTCAGCAACTAGTTGTTGATGAAAGAAATAATGTTTTTAGGCCCAATATACCAAAAAACACTGTGTGTGCAATCTAAGAATGACAGCAGTTACACAGTACATGGAAGAGATTTATGAGAGAAAACATCAGATGACAAAATACCTAAAATAACATAAGGGAAAATAATAAACAAAACTCATAGTACATCTCAAAGCCAAACACGACCATAATGATTACCTTCAGTCTTTCACCAGAGGTCTGTGCTGTGGAGCAGCGCTCACTTCCTGCGAGGTCCACTAAGTTAATTCTGCTAGTTATTGAATGGTCATGCTCTTCCTCTTCAACAAATTCAGTCTGTAAAAAGAAGGTCAGATATAGGTAATTAACTTCAGTTTCTTTCTTAGTGAATTCTCCTGTGCATATGTTTCATACCATGCATATGTTTCATATCATTCATTTTGAAATTATGCCACTGACTATCAGTATTAACCCACAAATAGACCATAGTAAATAATTTTGTGTGTTAATTTATTCATTCCCCCACAATCCAGTTAAGGTCATATTGAGTATATAAACATATTGTATATAAAGTTTAGTACCAAGCTGGCATTTCTCCTTTTTACTTTCTCGTATACATAGTATAAAGTATAGGAATCATGAAAAAATTCAACCTCGAGATTTTGATGAATCTTGACATTTTACACCTCTCTGAGTCCAAAATACCATTATATAGAAAGGATAGGAATCGTTTTATAAAAAAAAAAAATCGACATTGAGATTTTGTGAGTCCAAAAATACCATTTTGACATTAGGTCTGTCTGTGTGTAAACACAATAACTCGAAAACACTTTGACCTAGGTCAATAAGATTTTGTACATCTAATTTATATCAAAAATAAGGCATCCTGTCGACTTTTGGGGCACTTCCAGCAACCAGAAGTGGTACTTTAACTGAATACTTTCGAGAATTTTCCTGTAAAATATGGTTATAATAACAGATAGAGGTTTCAGATTTTGTATAGATATTTATAATGATAAAAAGCGAACAGATATGAAATTTGAAAAAAATTACTCAACCGGAAGTAGTATTTTATTTAAACAACCATTTATGTATCATGGAAATATAAATGTGTACACAATATTGAAAACTGTATTCAATATAACACACATTCTTTCAATAACTACTATTAATTTTATTTTAATTTATACATCATCAGTTTAACAATAACGTGTAAACATTGAACATACCATGTAAATACAAAGATGTAATGGGGACAAAAAGCTGCAACATCTCCGTCGTGTTCCTAATAATACATTTAATTTTATGATTTTTATTTCTGCCATCATTATCATAATTAAATGTAGCGAAATGAAGTTTTACCTATAGTAATTATATAATACTAACACTTTTTCTATGTTTTTAGGCAACTATAACTCTTTTTACTTTGCACATAACCTAGGTAATACATATGTAATCATGAAAAAATTCCACCACCATTTTCAACCACCCAAAGTGCAAAAGTATAATTTTAATATAATGTTTGATTATAAATAGAGATAAATGATTGCGTATCAATATTATCAATTAGTTATGATGAGAAACAAAGAGATAAGATGTTTGAGAAATATTGCCATTGTAAGCCAATGTCTGCCAAGTAAGCGGCTCTTCTTGTGTGACACCAGCACTATTAAGTAAGGTAATATGGCATCACCATTAACTGAAGTAATTCTGATGGATCTATAGTCTCATTCGTAATGTTACAGCTCTCTGAATAATTAAAATACTGAGATGTATACTTGATATAATTTTCATGATGATAGGAGTTAAAGCATGTTATTAAACATGGGAACACGTATGGCGAAAGTGATTTTATGCCAAGTTTCGATGAAATAATTTATTGTAGTAGTACTGTCTCTTTCAAATGTACTAGGCCCCCAATTCCTGTCCTTACTTTTCTTTCTCCAAATACCCAATTGCCACACAATCAGCTCTGTAATAGGCGTTAAGCCATCTGTAAGCTTACATTCTCTGATTCTTCAAAACTTTAAGGAACATTGAAATATCTTCAGTAGTATCCCAAGCGTGTTAAATTATTCTGTCCTTCACACCAGTCCCAGTGAAGCATATAGTGCGAGGCAGGAACAATCCATGAACAGAGTGCCAGATCATTGCTACTGTAGCGACTCGTGTCCTTTAATTATTAACAATATAGATTATTTAAATTAAGTTAAAGTTTTATCTGTATAATATAATAAACATATTTTGCTGCATTTCATCTTAAAATGATATCGTCATCATATGTAAATCGCGCTTTATAAAGTGGCTCAGGTTGTACAATATTATAACTGTATTGCAAGTTTACAGTGAGGTAGTTGTACTTATAAGTACGAACAGTTCTACAAGAAGCACTTGATGGACTGATTGAGTGCGTGTATAGTTTTGGGATGAAACTGTTTCTGAACCGCGAGGTCTGTACAGGAAAATAGAGCAGTTCAATAGACAGCATGGCTGAAGCAGTGTGTGCTAGATGCTGTATACCGATAAGTCTCTTTCTGATCAGCTGCTGTACAGCTGTGATTTCCCACTCAGATACAGTGATATAAATACTCAGAGTGGTGCAGTGAGAATAATATGGAAAAAGATGACTGTGGCAACCCTAACGGGAGCAGCTGAAAGAAAAGAAGAAGGTGCAGTGAGAGTAACATCGCTAAAGCAGCTATTGTATTTAGAATAGTTTGACCATTCTGTGGACCATTATATTGTTACAGGTTAATTACAATCAGGTGCATTAAACTAATAAACAATATGAGGTTAATTTCAGTGTATTTATAAAGCCGCATCAGGGATATGGATCTAAAAAAGAAAGGGAAACCACACTGGAACAGTAGCACTGCTTTGACGCTAAGTGTCGCCAGTCTGTAAAACCAAGCGCAGAACTTGCGTACGCCAGGGTATGAGCTACCGTGGAAATGTGCATGGCTTTATGCCAAGTTTAGGTTTTATACATAGCGATTTGAAAGTGGAAAAGTTTGTACGCAACATTTTTGTGCGTACACACCATTTATACTTGAGGCCCCTGGTGATTAAAATAGAGTAATAGGTAGTTTTGTTGGCATTTGTCATGGCTTCCATTGCAACATCTTAATATTGTCCATTTTTCATATGTCAACTGGCTTGCCAAAACCTCTTTTGAGGCTATTCATTCTCTGTGGTCTTACCAAATTCCTCATACAGAGTTTGTCTTTCCTTCGCCTTTCAGCTTTATCCCAAGCGCCACCTAAAATTCCTCAAGAGGCTTATTTCCTTTAATCTGACCCTCACAATTTGTGCCCAACAGGTCCTAGGAACTCCACTATGAAAAACATGAACCACTTTCTGGGCACAGCTCATTGTAGCTCCCACCATTTATTGAGGTTATAAACACAACCTGTTGAAAATCTTTATAACTTATGTGAGATATGGTCCTCCTGAGGAAATAATTATCTCATCTCAAATATCTCCTTGTGTGGCAAATCCAGAATAAGGCCAAGAATAGTGGTGAGACTGTATCTGACCAACATTTTTCAGCTTCCAGAACCACTTCTGGCACTTTTGTCACTGGTTAAGAGATATTACATGTTACAAGAACCAGGTTCTATCATAAAGGTCTCATCCCTCCAAAACTGTCCCATTCATGCTCCTCACCTGAATTGTTTTGCACCTAAACTCATCTATCAACTTTCAAATGTTGACCTAACACGATGACTCTATATGGCATATCTGGGCTGAACCTACACACACCAGGAAACAACACTCCTTTGTCTGGCTTCAAGAGTGTGTCCTGGTATAGCCTTAGTTATACCATTCTGTCACAATACATAAGAGAAGAATTGAAACCAAAGACTTATTTCGTTCATGTCTTCGCACGGTCTCATCACTTAAGAACACTTCAATGTATCTAGCAATTACAAAAAAGGCAGCCTTTTTTACCAAACGGATCTAAGAAGATGCTATTATCAATAAACACTCACCTTAGTCTGAGTCATGACAAGAGTAAAGACAGAATGAGACCTTGAGCTCTTGTCATTCATTCCTGTAGCTGCTGTGGCTCGTTGTTTATTACCAAGTTCAAGCCAACTCTGGAAAAAAAATGTAGCCATGGAAAATATCAGGAATCAGTATGTCTTTTCATAGTGAAAAAATATGGTCTCGGGATAAGTTTAAACACTTACTTGTATATCGGCATATGAGGTGACAACATTCCTAGAACAAGAAATTACCAGCATTTAATTTTAAGCCAATGTTAATTTTCTTCGGAAAGCAAACCAAATTTAAAAATTTTAGTATCACACACAACGATGAGGTATACATTATAAATAATATAGATGTTAGGTTTTATCGAATTAGAATGCATTCTGTTCTAAAAATTAAGAAAATATCAGTTTCCAGGTAAAGTATTTCTTAAACACAGTTATATACTGCCACATTTTTAAAAACAGCACAAAGAGTATTGCGACCACCTTTTATAGTAATTAAAGTATATGTAACAAAAGTGCAGTGATCAGTCTAATGTTTTTCCTTCTGATGCCAAGGAAGATGCTTTGCAATTCCACTATTTGCCAGTAAAGGTCACTGTATCTTTTTCTTTTTTAATATTTTATTGATTTGAGGTCTGCATTACAATGCATAAATTTTAAAAAAATTGTAAGATATACAGCACCAAAGTCACATTATATGTGTTCTTCCCCACCTCTTCAGACAGTAGACAAAAAAATGATTTAATAGAATGCAACCAATAAAAGATACTAAAACATCCAGAGGGTTAGTAATATTTAAACATTCTCAATAAACAGAAAACAACACTGAATATCTCCCAGATTCTACAGTATTTTTGAAGTGTTCCTTATCAATTTAAATTTAGGTAATTTCTATTTATTTTAATTAGACAGAACTGCTAAGTTTCAGTAAACCTTAAAAGATCCATGGAAGGGTAAAAGTCCCCTTCCTTAATAAACAGCTTAGGCACATACAGTTCAGGCTCTGTATGTACAGATCAACAGTTACATTTACATAATGGGCATTACATCAAGTCTTATCAATGTGTGCATTGAAATACACCAAGGTGGCATCTTGCCTCCTCTCCTGTTCATGATTTTCATTGACAGGATATCAAGGCACAGCAAAGAAATTAACAATAACCAGTGTTGGAACAAAATTACTGCATCTATGCCATTTGCTTATAGTGTTGTCCTTCAACTTCATCAGACTGTGATCTCCAGTGCATAACGTAATGGTTTGGAGCCAAGTGTGATGCAGCTTGGATAATAATCAGCACCCACTGAGATCAAGATCCTCTCCTGGAGAATAGTGGTATGTTCTCTCCAAGTAAGTGGTAAGAAGTTGCTTGATATGGAAGAATTCAAGTCATGAGTAAAGGTAGTGTTAATTATGAGACCAACCAATAGATTGGTTCAGTGACAACAGTTTTGTGGGTTTTGTACCACACTATTGTGGTAAGCCTGGAGCTAAGTCCAAGAAAATGTTTCCCACTCAATTCGAGTAGAATCTTATTAATAAAGTTTACACTGTTGCTTCTCTGAATGTTTGGATATACAATAAGAATGTCCCCTTACCATTGTGGGACTGTGGGGGAAGAAATTCATGAAAATAGGGCTGTCTGATCAGTTCGGCTGGATATATTGTTACCAGTGCAGGCAGGGAAAAATTATGATTGATAATCTTAAGTAAAATAAAAATTCTTTTCTCATTTTTTTAAATGTAGGTTGGTTAGGATTCTTCTAATTGAACAATTTTTAGTGCATTCCGCTACACTCGGGTGGTTCGTCATGTGGTGGATGCAGCAACACACTATCAGCGCATGCTCCTGACCAAAAACAGTTTCAAGCCACAATTACTTTAAAAAAATCCCTAAAGAGCATATATACAAATCAAAAATAATATATACAAATCAAAAATAATTTTTGAAGATAAATAAAAATGGAAACCACAATAAACCATATAAAAAAGGTATGTGTGAAACATGACCTTTCATAAAAATCAATATTTAATAATCAAGTCTTTCAAGCAATCAATCAATCTAACCGGTTCAGAGAGTCAGCAGAAGATGGCAAATTAGTGCAGTCTATAAGTTCAGTTTCATCATGGACAACTGCAGTCTTTTTCACAGAACATACCATTCCAGAAGGACCAGAAAAGCATACACTAAACCCAAGCTTACTGTATCTTCTGCCTCTCAGGAAACAAAATATAATGCTTACTCCCATGATCCTCTACTCTCTGCATAACAGACAGTTGAAAACCTTATCAAGTGTAATGGTAGAACAGTACACGTATCAAAATTCAATCTGCACTTTTCTTCTGTTTAAAACGTAAGCCTATGCAATCTATTGGGAAAGAATCATTTTTGTTCAAAGACACTTTAGAAGTTTAACTTACGTTGATAGATCTGCCACATAAGGCCCAAAGACTGGATGCTCTCTAACACGAAGCTACAAAGAAAAAAAACGTATTTATGCAAAAATATATTTTTACTTCTGCAGCACTTGTTCAAAGATGCAAAGTTTGAACTCCTACTTCTCGCATACTAAAGTATAATGTCAACAAGTCAAAAATAAATAATCTGTATATTGGACTTACTGGTTGCTTCTTTTGTCCACTTTCATCCTTCACAACCAGCAAATCATGAATTTTTTCATTATAGACTTCAAAGTAGCTCATTTCAAGATTAACAGTAACCTAATCAGAAAGAAAGGAAATTTCAAAATTAACCTTTTTGATGCAGCACAACTAATTCTCCTATTTATGCACAAACTTTGTTATGAAAATACATAAAATAATAAATCTCAAACCCATTTATTCAGGTATAGGGTCACAGAGTGAAACCTATAATGGTAGTACAGAGTGCAAAGAACCTGTCTGGGACTGACTGCAGTCACGCATAAACCTACAAAAAGCTAGTTTAGAGTCACCAATTAAACTAAAACAACATGTGTTTGGGGATGTGGGAAGAACCCCAGAGTACACAGAGGGAAACATATGAACACACTGGGAGAATGTGCCAACTCCAAACATACACAATTCTGTGAACTATTCAAACACAGGATACCAGACAGATGAAGGAGAAGCACCAAACATTGCACTACCATGCTACCCTAAGAAAATGTACATAAAAGTAAATCTGTCTAACAGTCTGAATTATGGAAACAATAATAATTCACAACCACATGAAAAAAATAGACAAACAAAGGTAAAGAAAAGGTAAAATCTGAATGTTTTCAGTATAAATCTAAAACAATAAACAAAATAAAGCAGTCCTCTTTACTGAAACATCTGAGCTCTAAAAAAAAAAAAAACAAAATAAAATAAAACTTTATATGGATATTTCCTCATAACAGTGTGAAAAAGAAGCAAAGTGGCTTTATATTATATTTATAGTGAAACATAAAAAGGAAAATTACTTGTTTAGTATTAGAGTTTTTCATTCTGCCGAACAAGTTTTCACAAAAGCGTGGAGTCACTCCTTCTTCATCAGTGAAGCCCATCATTCTGTATTTGACAATAATCAAAATTATTAGGAGATATCCTGTCGTTGGATACAAAAGTATATGACCCCTTAAAACAGCTTATTATAACTCCACAGACATAAGCATGAATGGCTACACACTGAGAACTCTGCAATAAGTTTGAAGACCTTTATCATATTCCTCCTAACCCATCAACTTCCATCTACACAATCACCAAACACTGGACAACCATTTGGTAATGTGGAAATACAATCTTGGTATGTTGGGTTGAAATGCGGTTTTCTTTTAGCTTTAACTAAATGGTTTCGTACTTTTTTCCTGTATATATACTGCATGTTTATGTACTTTAAAATGTAATTTAAATATCACTTGAGTGTATGTGTATATGTGTCTACACTTATTTTCTGTTTCATGTTATTCTGCCTTAAGGAATTATTTTACCTTAACTACACCATAAATGTACAGTATATATCAGCATTGCTCTGGTGTGGTGAACAGACGTACACCATGTCTAAACTAACTCACTGAAATGTACTACAATTTCTGCTTGATTTTTTCATAAAAGACAGCTTTGCCTTTATCAGCTAAAATCTGTGACTGAAAAAGGGCTCAAGGCTAAGAACCAAAGACTTACGTGTAAGACTTTCCAGAACCAGTCTGGCCGTATGCAAAGATGCAGGTGTTATATCCTTCAAATGCCCAGTTCAACAGAGGTTGAGCCAACTTTTCATACACAGTGCTCTGACTTGCAAAATTTGGATGGGACTTATCAAAAGAATAAAAAGACAAATCATAAACAAAGGAATGGGATTGCTTAGAGTCTGGATGATGAACAATGATCTCCTCTCCTTCAACGAAAATCACCTGCTTGGCACTTTCCATCTTCTCTCTATTAAATAACAGAAATATGTTTAGTTAATAACTGTACCTTAAAAATAATTTACTTATTACAGACCTTTTTATTAGTGCAGTGAATCTATATAAAATTGGACAGTGTCCTAGAATAAAAGGATTGTGGTCTTAATAATGGAAGGAGTGTATGTGCAGAAGAAATTCAGTGAGTAAAGCTATACTTTACTCCTTATAGGATTATTCTTAGCATATTGCTCTAAAGAGATGGGCCACCCAAAATACAGACTCCGTTAAAAGTTCAGCCAAGAACATACAGGAACTGACCCAAAAAAGGGATACCAAGACCTAACCATGGAGTCAGCTGTGGGAGTACTGGCCTGGCCAAACTGCCATATAACCAGGGCAGGTTCAGCCTGAGAAATTTGTATGAAATGCTGTGTGGGCCAAACACCCACAAGAAGAAGGGCTTGGGACTATATGTAATGCAAGTTTAGTAATAGATACAAACAGAACAAATTTAAACTAAACTAGATTTTAGTAATTAAAAATGGCTTTTCCAAAATGAAAACAAATGAAAGAGTTTGAGCAGGGGTCAATCCAGAAAACAACTGAAGGAGTCACTCTGTCTCAGACTGGAATGTCCATAATCAGTTGGCGGTAACTAAGTATAATCTGCCCCAGCCTTTCAAATAGTAAAATGTTTTACTTAACATGCGATAGAGCTGGTAAACATTCAATAAACTATATTTGAACTACTGTATATTATCTATTCTCACATAAGTGCAGGTGTATTAGTGTGGTATATTGCATCATGGGCGGCACGGTGGCGCAGTTGGTAGCACTGCCGCCTCACAGTTAGGAGACCCGGGTTCGCTTCCCGGGTCCGCTCTGCGTGGAGTTTGCATGTTTTCCCTTTATCTGCGTTGGTTTCCTCTGGGTACTCCAGTTTCCTCCCATAATCCAAAGACATGCAAGTTAGGTGCATTGGTGATTCTAAATTGTCCCTAGTGTGTGCTTGGCGTGTGTGTGTGTGTGTGTGCCCTGCGGTGGGCTGGCGCCCATCCTGGGGATTGTTCCCTGTGTTGGCTGGGATTGGCTCCAGCGGACCCCCGTGACACTGTAGTTAGGATATGGCGGGTTGGATAATGGATGGATGGATATTGCATCATGCCACTGACACAAAAACAACTCTGTAGCACAAGGAACCTTGGGCATTTTGTGTGCTGTAATTTACATTAATTTTTAGATGCACATTTTTTTTGGTTGAATACTTACCGGTTATTAAAAGGTCTCACTCTTACAGCAACTGTGACGGCACTGTTTTCTGTCTTCAGATTGTCACGGGCAACAGTTTTGGTCTGCTGGGACAGATCTTCATTAACAAGAACTCCTTTACCAGGTGTGCCTTGACTAGATGTTATCACGTCTCTGCCCTGAGTCAATAAATTCCATCCAGCAGTTCTCTTACTTTGAGTAGTTTCTTGAAGACAGGGTCCAAAGTTTTTAGCTAGGGTTTTAACTGGGACTCGATCATTTTGAGAAGGAGTGCGAGACTTGGAATGGAGAATTGCACTCTGTCTATTAGCCTGGCCAGGTGTTCTTGATCTCTCTATACTTCTGGATTTCAGATTGGTCCCTTTATCAGAATTCTGTTTGGATATTTTTTCATTTGTCTCTTTAGCATTTGGAGTTGCAACTGTAGCTCTTTTTGTAGGTGTTGAGAAAACTCTACTAACACTTTCAATTTTGCATTTTTCACTATTTTCCATACCTCTGGGCTCACGTGAATTGCTATCCACTCGAACAGCAGCTCTATTTACTATACCCTTAATTGATGGACTCTGAAAGCTTCCTGAGCGTTGTACCAAAACACTACTGATCTGCACACCTGAATTTGTTGCAGGCGCCAACTTACTCTTTGCTGGCTGTACCAAATTAGAAATCTCATTAGGTTTGTCATTGGTTACTTCCTCTTTACCTTCATTGGTTTTGTCTGTAAAACCCATCCTTGTTCTCCGTTGCAGACTCAATTTTTTTTCTGGTACTTTAATTTCATTTTCAGAAGTCACATCCATGCAAACTGGGGCACCTTTGCTCCCCATTTTCCTTTTCTGCAGCATCAATCTCTCTTCTATCTTGGATTTTTCAACTGTTACACCCGACTTCTTAGTGGCTGAAATTACATAGGTCGCATTCATTTCTTTCTGTGTTGATTCAGTACGTTTGAAAGACTCCGACTGCTGATATTGGGTAACAGACATATCTTTGTTTTCTTTACATACATCAGTCAACTGATTCATTTTGGGAAGCTCAACACGCTTAAAGATAGCTGTGTGATTTCTAGTTGGAGTGGCGTTGATGGACATATCTTATTTTTCGTTATCCGCAACAAGGTGTAATTAAAACTTAAGCAATCAGAGTTCAGGAATTTTTCTCATCTGCATGCTAATTGTAAAACAATGCAAAATACATAACAATCCCTAGAAAAAGAAAAGAGGAAAAAAAATTAGAGCAGTAGATCATAAACAAAATGATGTTCTACTTAAATTAAATTCAAATAAGTTTACAGCAAATTAAAACATCATTATAATAAATTATTCTGTCAGCTTACCCAAATAAACTAATACACTTTGCTCTAATTTATTGGCTTGAGGTTAGAATTTTCACTTCAAGTTATAATGGCCATTATAACTTGTGTTGCATTATCATATGCATCTGAATATGAAAGTTACAGTATATGCTTTCAGATGCAAGATAACCTAACCTGCACGTCTTTCAGTGTTGGCAATTCCCAATTGTAAATTGATCTCTGTGTGAGCGGGGGTGTCTGCAGGAGTGGCCCTACAGTGAACTGGCACCCAGTCCAGGATGTTTCCTGCCATGTGCCTAATGCTGTCAGGACAGACCCTGCCACCCAGTGACCTTGAATTGAACTAAATGGCTTTGGGAGCATTAAGACCATCTTTAAATAAAATTTACCTTCAACTGTACTGTTTTTAAAGTTTGAAATTATGGGAATACAACTTAGAGCAAGTTAATAGACCTTTTTGAGTCTAAGTGTGCTGGAATGGGATTGTTTCAAGTTCATCTCCTCAAATGTTAAGTGGCACTGCCCACTGAAATTTAACAAATGCAATTTCCATTTAGGCTAATGTATAACTATTTGTAAATGTGAAAGCCACTAAAAATATTTTTGTACCAGTGGCATGATGTTATTATCCTTGCAGTAACACAAACAGTCTGGCTCTGCAAGTTAAACATTTATTATTATTTAACTAGGTTTCTTCTAAAATATCATGCATTGAAAGATCAGATATTTGATACTTTTACTGTGAATTACATTGTTTTACTTTATAAAGCAACTACTGATGGTATGCCACAAGAAGGGTGGCCCAAAAACTAAAGATTGATTGACTGACAGATTGATGTCTACAGTGGAAAGCCAAATATTATTGAATGGTACAAAAAAGAAAAATTGTAATATTTTTCAAGGTAATTTCTTTATCTAACGGTACAAAGATAATGATCCCTAAATATGACAAAATTAATCTAAATATTTTACAACCCAGTTGTCCAATTCAGAATTGCAGGGTCTGAAACAGAAAAATAAGATGTATTCTTGCTTGTTTTATTAGTTCTGTGTGAATTTTGTTTTGGGTGTGTTTGTTCTATTTAACTAAAATATTCTCCACCCCGTACATTACCAAGAGAACGATTAGATGAATACAATAAATACTTTTTATTTTGTTTTCAATAAAATCTTATATACAAGATGATACTCTTTAGATATTGCTACAGTTTATGTCAAGTACCATTAATCTGTTTAACTATTTTGGGACCTTTACAAATACAAAGACTGAGCTATGTTAAGATTCTGCTATTTATCTGTATGCTGATTGGTGTAAACTAATAAGCTTCTTGACTCTTTTATGCAAATCATCTTAAATGAACTTGCTTTGTTATTTTTCTCAGTCCTGTCATAGAGAATTTGCCTGTTAAAATGACAGGTCTCCAGCAGGGTTGTGTAATAAAGCAATATGTAACTCGAGTTTTATTATTCTTTATTCAAGTTCCAATTTAAAGTCACCACTTAATCTAACAAATAGATCTTTTGAATAGGAAATTACCAAACATCACCCTGAAGATTACTCTAAATCTGTATCAAGACACTTCTTATAATACCATGTTAAAACAGAAAGAACACCAAATACAATATACTAAATTCATCCCATTCCCAGTTTTAACTGCTTTATCCAGCTCAGGGAAATATGTAAATGCACTGACTGTATGTATATTTTTCAATTTTTAGGTCATGCCTTATAAAAATAAGGTGTGGATTGTGGAATAGACTAATGGCTGACAGGCTGGGCATCTGACAGCAAGTCTAGTGGTGGCTAGAAATGATAATAAATGTACTAAATATATCATCATTTCCAAAACTGCAGTTTTCATTCAAAAGCTGTATTCAGGGCCAAAGAAATTGTTAATGGCATTAATCAGAAGGGAGAAGTAAACATATCATCCTTTAAAAAGATAGTCTGGAAAACATCTGCATCCATTATATATACATATATATATATATATATATATATATATATATATATATATATATATATATATATATATACACACACACATACATACACACACGTACACATATATACATTAAAATAATGCATAGTGCATGGAGATTTAGTATTTTACAGATCTATACTTTCATTCACTTAAAGAATACATTTAAATATTGTTGTTATTAAGTGTTTATTTACACAAGTTAAAAATATACAGAGAATTCATCAAGTTATAAACTTGTGTCCAGTTTAATGATTTGCATTTTGGTCCGAATTGCAGTAAAAACGTTTCTTTAAAGCCACAAAAAATGTACAAAGAAGAGGAAACCATTCTGTAGTGTTAGTTTTCTGGTATGGTTTAAATCAAATAATCTTAAGTCAAGTTACTAATCTCAAAGGCAATATAAGGTAACATACTGGACTTCAAATAATAAGGCTTCTAGTTCAATAATAGCCTCTGACGCATTCCACCTCCATGAGAAAGTCACTCAACATGGCCATGTTCCAAATGTGAAACCATTTGCAAGGTTTAAATTTTGGTGTGGGGTTGCAGTATTTACTCCAGTTTACACAATAAAGCTGGAAAAACCCACTTAATTTTGAAGGCAAAAAAATACACTTTTGTTATTGCCATTTTTATCCCACTATGGAATTAGTTCAGAAATTAAAATACTTTATGCATGTTTTGATTTGTAAGCAACTGGGAATTGTCATTATCATCATTTTAAATGGTGTGTGTATATATATATATATATATATATATATATATATATATATATATACACACACACACACACAAACACATATATATAAACATACATATACACATTTATATGGAAGTGAAGGTTTGTGATACGGTTTGCATATTTATCGTATCACAAACCTTCGCTTCCATTCATGCAACCTTCGGGCAAGAAGCCCTCCAATGTATTACACAATGGGAATTTTCGGCAATCCGAGAAGCACACAGCTATGCTATATATTGCCTTTGATTCTTGTATGTCTAATCATTATCATCTGGTAACGGTTCCTAGCAGGAGCTGAAAGTTCAGGAATAAAAGCTACTTTATGATACGCGATTCATTCTCTCCATTTGTGGATCTCCAACTACAAATACAGTGTATATATACACACACACACTGTTTATAATGCTTCTTTGAGTTCTATGCAATACTATGCTTTTGTGAAAGGCCATTTATCTGTTCTCATCCTCTTAGATCTGAGTGCTGCATTTGACACCATTGATCATAACATTCTTAGAAATCGCCTTAGTCAATGGGTGGGCCTCTCTGGCACAGTCTTAAATTGGTTTGAATCCTACCTGACAGGGAGAAAAATTTTTGTTAGTTGTGGGAATTACAACTCGAAGACACATGATATCCGATATGGTGTTCCACAAGGCTCTATCCTGGGTCCGCTGCTCTTCTCAATCTACATGCTTCCGTTAGGTCAGATTATCTCAGGGCACAACGTGAGCTACCACAGCTATGCTGATGACACACAGCTGTACTTATCAATAGCTCCTGATGACCCTGATTCTATTGATTCATTAACAGAATGTCTGACTAGTATCTCAGAATGGATGAATAGTAATTTTCTCAAGTTAAATAAAGAGAAAACTGAAATTTTAGTGATCAGCAATAATGGATACAATGAGGCTATTAGAAATAAACTGGATACATTAGGATTAAAAGTCAAGACGGAGGTAAAAAGCTTAGGGGTGATTGTTGACTGTAATCTGAATTTTAAATCACATATTAATCAGATCATTAGGACAGCATTTTTTCACTTAAGAAACATAAGTAAAGTTAGACCGCTTATATCACTGAAAGATGCTGAGAAATTAGTTCACGCTGCTTGTTTTCAGTCGACTAGATTACTGTAACACACTCCTCTCAGGACTACCCAAAAAGACATAAATCGTTTGCAACTAGTGCAGAATGCAGCTGCTAGAATCCTAACTAGGAAAAGAAAATCTAGAGCACATTTCTCCAGTTTTAATGTCACTACACTGGTTACCTGTGTCATTCAGGATTGACTTTAAAATTCTGCTTATGGTTTATAAAGCCTTAAATAATCTCCCCATTTTATATATCGGAATGTCTGACACCTTATATTCCAAATCGTAACCTCAGATCCTCAAATGAGTGTCTCCTTAGAATTCCAAGAACAAAACTTAAAAGAAGTGGTGAGGCGGCCTTCTGCTGCTATGGACCAAAAATCTGGAATAGCCTGCCAATAGGAATTTGCCAGGCTGATACAGTAGAGCACTTTAAAACACTGCTGAAAACACATTACTTTAATATGGCCTTTTTATAACTTCATTTTAATCGTAATTTAACTTAATCCTGATACTCTGTATGTTCAATTCATCATAACAACTATTCATGGTGGCTCTAAAATCGGTACTGACCCCTACTCTCTTTTCTGTTTCTTTTTCCAGTTTTTTGTGGTGGCTCTGCCACCACCACCTACTCAAAGCTTCATGATGCTCAAACAATGATGGACGGATTAAAAGGCAGAAGTCTACGTGACCATCATCATCATCAAGCCCTTCCGTGAGAACTCTAAATCCAAAGAGGACTGTTTCATTTATGTTAGGTAGAATGCCCAGAGGGGACTGGGCGGTCTCATGGTCTGGAATCCCTACAGATTTTATTTTTCTCCAGCCGTCTGGAGTTTTTTGTTTTTCTGTCCCCCCTGGCCATTGAACCTTACTCTTATTGATGTTAATGTTGATTTATTTTGTTTTATAATTGTGTCTTTCATTTTTCTATTCTTTAATATGTAAAGCATGACATGTTCCCATTTCTGATCAATAATAAAAACTTGATTAAAAAAGTAAAAAAAAATAAATAAAAAATAGCTAATGTCTTCATCATATACTGACACAAACATACTGTAGTGCAAATCACACAACAGCAAAAATATCATAAACTTAGTAACCTAAACAAACAAAGTAAGATATTGACAAACAGATCTTAAACGTGTGTTGTTACAAAAGATGCTTCAAACAGTTTGTGTAAATAAAAATATCTTGTATAATATTGAAATTCACTACTTCATGTGGTACTGTTATGTTTGACATTTTTATTTTTGATTTTAAGTGTCATTTATTTTTCAGTAATTTAACAGAAAAGGCCAGTGAAATTTTTTTGAAAACATTGTAGCTATGCATACATGGTTAGATAAATCCTAGTCACCTTCATCATATTACTATCTACAGACCCTACAATGAAATAAGGTCAAGAAAAAATAAACTCCCCCCAGTCTGATTTTACATGGGGGAACCCACAAACGACATTCAGGCCCTTGTTTGGTTAATTTGCTTTATTGTTAAATGCTACCAATACAAAAGATTTTTTTTTCATATTTGCTATCAAGTAAAGCAAGTAAACACATAATACATACTGTATAATAAATGATATAATAAATGATACCATAATTACCACAACTAAGACCAAATCATTCATTATAGTAAAATCTATACTTTTCAGTAATCCTTCACTATGCATCATCATCTAAACAGTCTTGGGCGATGGTATCTGCCAAATTTAAACATGAATGAATAACATTCATATTTCCTAGTTCTTTTAAAGATACTGGCCATGTTAACAAAGATGAGTTTTTTTTATTAATATCCTGTTGCAATATTCAAAACAGGACACTGCAAAAATAAAATACAAATATTATACTTAATCAAAAAAAAATAACCAAAAATCAAGAAAAAAGTACACATTCAAAACAGTATTACACAAAATTATCAAAAACCATGTAATTCAATTCAGGGTTGCAAGATATCAGAGTCTATTCCATCAACAATAAGCACAATGCAAGAAACAACCTTAGACAGGGCAGCTGTCCAACTCACACACAGCTGTAGACATAATCATACAGGGGCCAAATTACTATTATTAAGTAAACTAATTTGCACATTTCTAGCGATACTAGAAAGAAAATCCAAAGACTTAAAGAAAGCTCCACACTGGCACTGGGAGAACAAGCAGGATCCACATGTACAACAATTAGGACACAGTGCTACCGTGCCCATTAACAGCTTACGTCAAATTACATCTTTTTGGGGAAAAGAATTAAAGGTCCACAGCTTTATGATGGGAAAGTGATAAAATGATGCCTTAATTGCTGATGATCTTTAAACTAGAAGCAGATTTTCACCTTTAGCCTTGCTGATAGGGTGCGTACTTATTATCCAAAAAAGCACTCTTTAGAAAATTGAAATTTGGCTTACATAGGATATCATTAGTTTTCTCGTTTGTTTAAACAGTCTATCCCTGGAAAAATATGAACCAATCATAAACGTGTACCAGTCCGTCTCAAAGGTCTCGCTCAGAAGGGGTCATTACATCATACAGTTTAGATTTTTTGATCATGTTAACCTGCAAGGCTTTGGGTGTGGGATGAATAGGTTGTTACCTGAAGAAAACACCAAGTGACCCAGACGGGGAGCGAACACATGTGTGTGGAGCTGCAAGGCAACATTACTAACCACTACGCCACCGTGCCGCACCCACGATAAACCACGGAGACCAAGCATATTTGAACAACACGTTGTAAAGTGTAGTTTCATGAAAAAACTATCAGGCAGGTACTGAACGATAAGTCAGCGCACATTGAATTTGCTATCCAATGGCATAGAATGTCAATAATGCTTCGATGTCCGTTTACGTTGTACACACGTTGCTTACATTAGATGTCATTCATTAGTCAACACTTACATTAAATGGATCTGGTCCTGGCGCGGTACTGGGCAAACGTCTCCACGCGCTGCAAAAAAGCGATCTCTATCATTTATACATTTATGTTTGGTTCGCTGGTAAACAAAAGAGTACCTTTGCTTTGCGCCTTCTTCTGTAACGCCTGAAAAGCTACAGTTACCAAATGAGTTACAAAATATTTATATTTCCTAGGCGTTCACGGCACCTTGCCATCATCGACCCGCCTCCAACTTTCGAAATGCGCCCACACTTGTGATTGGATAGAGTGACAGTACGTCATTACATCGCGACTCAAAAGGATCCCAATACAGTACTGGCGTTTCCGTAAACAAAAGCGGGCTATAGCGTGACTGTCTCGCGTTTAAAATATGAATTGCTTATGGTCTAAGCCAGGGGTGCCCACAGTTTTTCGGCTTGCGAGTTACTTTTAAAATGACCAGGTCGAAATGATCTATCTACATAAAAAAATTTATATATATTATATTATATATGTTGTCGTACCTTGTATAACTGAATAACCTTTATGGCACAATAACAATTCAATACATTTATGGTTACTACAGTATTTGGATTTAATAATCTTCATGTGGGAAAAGGCTGACTCGCATAAATAAGTAGAGCCGTATAATGCAGTCAAGGAGCTTTTGAATTCAGCCGAGTGAAAAATGACGGCTGTCCGATTAACGGCGATTTTAGTTCCCTCTCCTTTCTCTTTCTCAGATCGCTTTTCGGAAGGAAGTCAGTTTCGTAGTTTTATGAACAGTTCGAAAGTGCCTTTCCACATTTTCCTTCTTTGGAATAGCAATGATAGATTGACAGATCAGACAAACGCACTTCGATTGTGGCATTGTTAGAAAAAAAATCCTCTTCCAATGCCACATCCAGCCCATACACTCCCCAAACAGTTTTTTTAAATCCCTTCTTTAGTCGATATAAATTGGAAGGCTAATTAGATCACTTAGCCGGAGTTTCGCAGTAGCTCGCGCGTTTGATCGTGCGTGCGGGATGGCCAGTGTGTTAACAGAAAACAGATCTCAGACTGGCCGCCCTGTATGTCAATCAAGTGGTAAATGCTATAGGGAGGATATATGATAGACTAACATAAAAAAAAAAAAATTAATGCACCGCGATCTACCTGCACTACCTTTGCGATCTACCGGTCGATCGCGATCGACTCATTGGGCACCCTGGTCTAAGCTAAGTAGAATATATATAGTGTATATAAATATCAAATATATCCTGTTATTGTTATTATTAGGTCTCTCTTCTTTGAAGCGAATACATTTTTCTTCCAAATTATTTATTTTGGACTTTACAGACTGAACCCGGGTTCAGGACAACAAATGGCCCTGTTAAGAAGGTATCTCAATGCACATTTCAATATCTGCTTTTCGCTGTAGAATTAGCTGGCGTCGGTGATGACTCTACCCTAGTCACCATAATGGCAAAGTAGACCAATCTTCAACTCAGAATTCATTCCTTAAATATTTTATATATATATATATCTATACATATATACACACACACACACTACCAGTGGAAAATCTGGACACACCCAGAAATTTTCATGTTTTCGCAGTAGCTGATGGCTTTTTAATGAAGTTATTAAATTGATTTAAAATATACCTAATAATTACTAATGTTTTAAATTGCTATTACTGCTTTAAATAACTTATTTTTAATTTATTATTCACATTGGACAGCAAAGCCCTATTTTCAGCAGCCATTCCTTTACTGCTCTAATGGTTAACTCCCTTACTTATCCGTAATTAGACTTGTTTAAATACTATTTGGTTAGTAGAGAACGTTTTCCAATTTCATTAGCGCGATGACACCTGTTATTCTGTTTACATGTATTGCAAGACACTCATTGTAAAGATCAGTTCTGGGTTCTAATGTAGTCAAAATGAAAGAAACCGCTTTGTCAAGGAATGTGCTTATTGCTTTTTGTGTGCTTTTTTTGGCAGAATGATTGTCAATAAACTGAAGATATCCTGCAATGGTGTCTGTGATTGTCTGGGGAGTAGAGGTCAAACTGGATCTAACCAGGATAGAATAATAGGATAAATAATATATTTGTGTCTGTAGTTTGAGAAACAAATGTACACCTTTTCATGAAATCTTCACTTTTTAGACAATTTTTCCCATAGGATAACCTGCAATCTGTTAAAAAAAAATGTTTCATTTGGCCATTTTTCAACCCAGAACCAAACTTTAGGAACGCTAGTGCCTACAACCCAAGTGAAATTAATAACAGATTCCAGTGGTGCTAATGCATTTACAAAGGTATCTTTAATGACCAATTATCATGTACACAGGTCTAACTAAGGATAAATTATGGGAGTTGACCATTAGGACACTGAAGGAATGGTTGCTGAAAATGGGGCTTTGAAGTCATATGTGAACAATAAATTAAAATTCAGTCATTTCAAGCAGTAGTTGCCATTAGCAACACTGGTAATGTATTGGCTATATTTGTAAATCAAAATAATGATATCACGATTAAAACAATTCTAATAATTTCTATCAAAAACATGACAATTTTTGGGTCTCCAGACTTTTGGCTGGTTAATTAAATTTCCTTTCAATACTCCAGTTCTCTCTTAACATTCACATAACATGCAGGCTACTTGATCCTGGCCTGCTATTGCTGTGGCAACATAAATGTGCTTTTCCACTGACTGGTAGCTCTACCATAGTCTGGTTCTTGCTTTATGGGTTTGGTGATGGTTAGGTTCCATTATATGATAAACCGTTTTCTCTCATTCTACATGAAAACATGAGATTAAACATTTTTTTGGCCATCTCTATAAAGCACAAGGTAAGTAACATGTAAACAAAATACTGTTTTGGGGTTGAGCATTCCTTTCATGGCACTTTATTGGGTTGTGTGGTTCCTCATAGGACTATTGCTCGATAAAGAACAATTTAATTCTGGAAAGGGTTCTTCACATATGAAACTGGTTCTTTAATATGGAGACTAAAACTGCACACAATACTCCAGGTGAGGCCTCACAAGGTGTTATATAGATTAAGCATAACCTCCCTTGATTTGTACTCTACACATTGGGCTATGTAAATTAAGGTACTATTATCCTACTTGATCACCTCTGTACATAGAAAACAAACTACAGCGTAGCAGTTAATCCAGAAAGGAATGCCCCAGTCATCATAGGGCACTTTTATGCACAACCCCATACTAACTCATACCAAGCCAATTGAGAGTAAATCAAGCCTTTGATATTAAAAGGCACAGAAAATTAGTAAAGTACCCACAGACAGTGACCAAGCCAGGAGTCAAATCCAGAACCCTGGTGCTGTGAGGCAGCACTTCTAGCTGGTTTGTCAACCACATATATTTTGTATTGCTGAAAACAGTTTTCATAATAACAAATTGGAGTACTCACATTTAACACATACCATTCTGAAGTTAAATAACGTAAATGTATTAAAATAACTACATACATAAAATAATTTAAAGTAATTTAATTGGAAAGTATTGTGTTAAATACATTGTATAATAAAGGCATCAATAAACTTAAAAAAATAATTATAAGGAAGATTTATCTTACGATTGCAAATGCTGCTGTTCTTGTAGTCTTACATAATTTTATTTTGGAACCCTTATTTCCTAGTTTAAGGGTTATATGTGAAGATGTGTGTGTGTGTTTCTATTAAAAAAAAGGAAAGAAAAAAACGCAGTTTCTCATAGACAGCCAGTGTGTTTAAATATAAAATATCAGATTAAGTAAATCCACTAGGGGGCAGTAGTCTCTAAATCCAGTACTGTTAGCTGCTTAAGGTTTCAAGTACAGTACCCAAGTTTTGTTTTTTTTTTTACATTTTATTGTTACACTTTTAAAAAAAATGTAATTGTGTTTATCATCATGATTGATAAAATGATTTTATAACAACAAAGTGAAAATATTCATCCATATTCTGGCCTGCTAAATCCGCTCCATGGCCACTGGAAGTTCAGGCCTTTAGAAGCAAAAACATCCCTTAATAGACGAACTGTTCATCTCAGTATAAACACACACTCTTTCTGGACAAATCAGAGTCACTAAACAGTTTAACAAGCATATGTATGGGATGCTCTGTTGGGGAAGAAACTGAAGAAAACCCCATTCAGATAAAAATAGAACATAAAAACTATAAACACTGATGGGGCTAGGATTTGAAACCTTTCTCAAAAAGCTGTGAGACAGCAGCACTAACCAATGTGTCACCCTGCCACCCAAAATTATTGCAATTCTAAATTATTTCTAAATAACTAGCAATTTTACCCATCTTCAACTGTGACATTTCATAAAACAATGGGCATCAGTTATAGTGACATAAGTTCATTGGATGTATCAGAAGTACTATGTAACTAAATACTTTTCTGTGTACAGTATTTGTAAGGTTTTTACCAAAGGTTAATATTTTTGGCAGGCAGTGTGCTGTAATGATTAAGGCTTTGGACCTAGAACTTCAAACCCTGAGGTTGTTATTTTAAACTCCACTTCTGACATTGTGTGACCATGAGCAAGTCACTACACCTACCTGTGCTACAAATGGAAAAGCAAACGAAATGTAACCAACTGTATCTCAGATGTTGTAAGCTGCTTTGAACAAAGGTGTCAGTAAAGTAACAATATTATTACTAGGTCACTGGAACTGCTTACTCTTGAAAATGCTGGATGCAAATCATCCACAAAGGAAAACATTCCTGCATTAGATCAATTCCTTCTCCAAATGACTTGGATTTTGGCGATAGTCATTGTGAAACAAAATTTTAAAGAAACGTTTATTCTTTTGAATCAAAATGAGTAATAGGTAGGTATCATGTGAAATCTGAGTATATATTATTGTCATTATTAGATATTTACAATTTTCACTTATTTACATCATTCATTCCTTTTGTGTTTTTCATTATTTGTATGTTCAAGCTTTTATTTTTTATTTTCTGTAGGCAGAGGCAGATATAGTTCTAACACATAGCATTTCATTCTAACTTACTACAGACAGCAATGACATGTCATGAATTGAATGTTTTTCTTTTGGGGTTGTTTCCTCAAGTGCTGAAGTGTAAAAAAAAAAAAAATTGCTGCTGGCACCATGTTTTGGAGACTTCTTAAACGAAAGAGCACAAACAGTTTTTTTATTGTGGGGAAACTCTTCCAGTAAGCATTTCCCACCAACAACACACGTACAGTTATATAGCACACAGCAATATGGTACTCTGCAACTCTTTGTCTTTTTTTCTTTTGTCTCTTTGTCACTCTCTCTGCCTCCACTCAAGTGTTGTCCTCCTTCTCAACTCTGGCTCCTCAAGCAGTGACAGGCAGCTTCTTTTATGTGAAACCCGGGAATACTTCCAGTGTACCATAACCGCGGTCCAGGATCACTTCTGGGTTAGGCTGGAGCCCAAAAGGTAGGGCTCATTAGTCACCACAGCACCTCCTAGTGGCACCCACAGAATCCAACAGGGTTGAGTCAGAGAACTGTAGCTCCCTTGATGCCCTGTGGGAAACTGTGGCACTGCTGCATCCCAGGGGGCTGCCATCTGGTGGTCCAGGGGAGTTAATGTCCTGTATATACTATCTCCCCCTGAAATTTCTGGCAGAGGGTGTCCGAGCCGGGCCAGGCTTCCCAGTCATTCCTCACACTGTGTAAAGAACTTTGTAGAGAGGAGAGAGGCATCTTCATTCAAAGTAAACAGATGCACAAGTAAATGATTTTAATGGGCAGGGAGGGGTCCACTTTCAAACTCTGTATTAAAATGTACATAGCAGCTTGGAGGAGACCTATTAAGTTTAAACCTATGCTAACTGTTCCCCTTGTCTTGGATTCAAGGATGCCACTTCCGCCTCTACTCTTTCACTCTGCTTTTTTGCTTCTGGTAAAGAAACACCAACACTCACAGGCACAACATCAGGTGCTGGCATTTGAGGTTTAAAAGGCTTGCTAACAGTTGAGCTTTGCCAAATTTTCTCTTTTGCCATGTACAGTGAGGTGTGAAATGGAAATGTGATTACATCTGGTAACTACCTGTTCTCCAGTCATCCATGCATCTATCCATCCTTTTGGCTAGTGCTGCTGTTAATCACTTCTGCTGCGTCCTTCATTTAAATACTGCACCCCGTCAGCATGCAAGTTAACATAATAGTAATAAATATTGACAATATCTTTTTTCTATAACATCACTAAATTTCAGTCAAACCATTTTTGACATTTTAGGGTATTTAATTTTCATTGTGGTAGGGAATGACCCCTAAATATTGATATATTAACATATCCTGTCATAGCAGATACCTACTGGTTTAGATGTACAATCCTGCCAAATTTCAGGTTTTAGCTAAATGGGAAATAGGGAGTCAGTCATTTAGTCAAATTTGCATTTTATATGTATATACTGTATATACACTGCTCACAAAAATTAAAGGAACACTTTAAAGAAACACATTAGATACATCAGATCTCAATATGAAGTTGGATATCTATACAAATAACGACAGGGCAATGTCTTAGGAACAAAAGGATGCCAAGTCTTTTAATGGAAATAAAAGTTTTCTGCCTACAGAGGGCTCAATTGTGTAGACACCCTAAAATCAGAGTGAAATGAAGATGTGGCAGGCTAGTCCATTTTTCAAAAACTTAATTTCTGCTACTCAAAATGCTTTTCAGTATCTTGTGTGGCCCGCACGAGCTTGTATGCATGCTTGACAACGTCGGGGCATGCTCCTAATGAGACGACGGATGGTGTCTTGTGGCATTTCCTCCCAGATCTGTATGAGGGCATCCCTGAGCTGTTGTACAGTCTGAGGAGCAACCTGGCGGCGCCTAATGGACCGAAACATAATGTCCCACAGATGTTCTATTGGGTTTAAGTCAGGGGATCGTGAAGGCCATTCAATTGTTTCAATTCCTTCATCCTCCAGGTACTGCCTGCATACTCTTGCCACATGAGGCCGGGCATTGTCATGCATTAGGAGGAAACCAGGACCTACTGCACCAGCGTAGGGTCTGACAATGGGTCCAAGGATTTCATCCTGATACCTAATGGCAGTCAAGATGCCGTTGACAGCCTGTAGAGGTCTGTGAGTCGCTCCATGGATATGCCTCAAAGATCATCACTGACCCACCACCAAACCAGTCATGCCATGTTACAGGCAGCATAATATTCTCCACGGCTTCTCCTGACCCTTTATCTTTCACATATACTCAGGGTGAACCTGCTCTCATCTGTGAAAAGCACAGGACGCCAGTGGTGGACCTGCCAATTCTGGTATTCTATGGCAAATGCCAATTGAGCTCCCGGTGCTGTGCAGTGAGCACAGGGCAGTAGACATTTGGGCCCTCAGGCAACCCTCATGAAGTCTGTTTCTGATTGTTTGGTCAGAGACATTCACACCAGTGGCCTGCTGGAGGTCATTTTGTAGGGCTCTGGCAGTGCTCATCCTGTTCCTCCTTGCCCAAAGGAGCAGATACTGGTCCTGCTGATGGGTTATGGACCTTCTATGGCCCTCTCCAGCTCTCCTAGAGTAACTGCTTGTCTCCTAGAATCTCCTCCATGCCCTTGAGACTGTGCAGGGAGACACAGCAAACCTTCTGGCAATGACAGTATTGATGTGCCATCCTGGAGAAGTTGGACTACCTGTGCAACCTCTGTAGGGTCCAGGTATCGCCTCATGCTACCAGTAGTGACACTGACTGTAGCCAAATGCAAAACTAGTGAAGAAACAGTCAGAAAAGATGAGGAGGGAAAAATGTCAGTGGCCTCCACCTGTTAAACCATTCCTGTTTTGGGGGTCATCTCATTGTTGCCCCTCTAGTGCATCTGTTGTTAATTTCATTAACACCACAGCAGCTGAAACTGATTAACAACCCCTCTGCTACTTAACTGACCAGATTAATATCCCATAAGTTTCATTGACTTTATGCTATACTCTGATTAAAAAGTGTTCCTTTAATTCTTTTGAGCAGTATATTAAACTAGGGTCTTTAGAAATCACATCATTAGTTAAAGATTGGTTGTGTGCAGTAAAGGCAACTTCCCACAAGTTCCAGTTAAGTACAGATATCTTTATTGTTTAGTAAGAAAAAAAACAATAATGAAAGCCTCGACTTTAAAGGTTCAGAAAAAAATTCTAATTGAGATTACTGCGGGAAAGAAGTGAGAGCAAAAGATTAACAAATAAAAAAAAAAATATACTATCCATGTCAAAAATTGGGGACATACGGTACAACTGTAAGATGAGTAGAACTGGGTGTCCTCTGTACTCAGGTATGTGGAAGGAAATCAATAACGCAAGTGAGACACCACTAGGCCCATGATTTTTCTGTAATATGTACACATCTACAAATGAATAAGTACTTGATAAACTTGGTCTTCATTATATACAGGCAAAATGAAAGTCACAACAATTTAAACCTAGCATCATTATGCTTTATGGTACAAGAAAAAAAAAAGCATTAGAGGCTAGTCCTGCAAGCATAATAATATCAAATCTGGACTAAATGTTGTCAAAAAGAAAAATGGAAATCAAATGGAAAAACTCTAAGAACTATGAACATTTGGATGAAGCCAAAATTAACCTTTTGCAGCCTCTATAGTCTGGGCTATTTAACAGACCTCTGCAAATCCTACGGTAAGTACAGCTTGGAATAAGCATATAAACCTTTCATCATCTGGAGTATACCAGGTGTTGTTAGTACCACACCGCATGGATGTTATTTCTGTGGCAGACCCTAGAAGCCATCCAAAGTTGAAAAGAAAAATGGATATTTTATATATTTAAAAAAAAAAAAACAGTATTTCCTGCTAAAGTCTACAAGAGGCTTGTTGTCAGGGACTGATTTCTCTCACAGAAGGACAATGACCCAAAGTCACATTTGAGTTATTTAAAGGCAAAAACATTCAATATTCCAGAGTGTCCTTGTCAAATGCAAGTCACTAATCCAATCAATTATAATTGACTGGAGTTGAATGCTGATGTTCTTCAATAAACGTATCCAGTTTAAAGAAACTTTTGAGATTTTACAGTGAAAATTTTGCAAAAACTGCAGCACCTTAGTATAGATGTGAAAAGCTATTACAGGCATCTCTTAATATATTCATGGTTGTAATTTCTACCAAAGGCATTCCATGGACAATCTTTTTTGGCACCTACATGGAATACACAATGCATATCATTTCCTATTAGAAAATGTTAAAAGGAGTAAATCCTCTTGTGGAATAACTGCAATGAACTTGTAAAATAAAGCACATACATATATGGAGCATAAAGCAGCATAGATTTCCACTGTTAAAATAACATTTGAAAAAGAAAATATATACACACAATTTTATTTAATAAATAACTGATATATGTGGCATATTAATAAAGTGCTAGGTGATCATCTTTTACTAACACTTCTATCATGTTTTCTGATAATGTCAATTAGATATTCCTTTGTTACAACACTTCTATTGGCTTGCCTTTCTTTCAGCCTCTCTTTTCTCTGTTGATCATGTAGATAGGGTGAATTTGTTAGTTGTGGAGGGAGAAGAGAGCCTGTTGGTTTCACTCTTGTTACTACGTCCAAGAAAAGCCTCTTATTGTTGTTGTTAATAAAAGTAATAGCAGTTCCTCTCTGGCCCAGTCTTCCTGCTCTCCCAATCTGTATGTTGCAAAACAGAAATAAACAGATACCATTGACATGGACTAATGTGTGGTCTTGGATTCATAGAATGCACTATGCACTAAACACAATGAGAGGTCCACTGGAAGGGCAAATGTTTAAACCAAAAGAAGGAAGCAGTTAATATGGTAAGGACTAAAATTAGAACTCCAGGAAAGCAAGAGTGCTTATTTGGACTGGATTGTAGGAAGTGTGGCTAAAGAATCCTCAAAGTCGAGTTCTTCATTTAATTCACTAAGTAAAGAAATGTAATGTGTATCGTAATAAGTCAAAGGCTTTTTCAAATGACTAAGAAAAATAATCTTTTTTTCACCAATCGAAATAGAGATTAACTGCAACTTTTAAGGGCTAGACTAATTCATTTTAAAGTTTCAAAGACTATGCAAAGAACATTTCACATGTACTTTTTATGAGCCACAGATCAAGTGCAGAAATATATTACTGAAAGCTCAATTTACCACTGATTCGATTGAAGCTAGAAATTAGTTTGTAATTAATCACAAGTGTATTATTTAAAAGGACACTGTAAAGTCAATGCCGGGGCAATATGGAAAAAAAAAAAGAAAATAATACGCTGGTAATTGCAAGCAGCTCTCTGCATATTAGTCTTTACAAGGCTAAAAATGTTTACATACCTGATGAACATACTCATCCATGCTTGAAGGCATATCAAAATTTACAACAAGTTTGACATTGACCAGATCCAGACCTCTTCCAAGCACTCCGGTACTAATGACTACATCATACTCTCCATGTAGCAAGCCCTATAAAATGCATTTAAAGAGGAAAAACAAAATATAAAACTGGAAGATTCAAGCAACTTTCAATGGGTTCATTCAGATAAAATTATGAATGAATAACTGATTTCAATTGCTCACAACATTAAAAGATTTTTAATCTTCTTTTGCACAAGATAAAAAAGAAGTTGTGTAAACCCTCAATCCCCAAAACATAATTAGTTTCAGCTTTGCAAAAGTGTGCCCAGGGGTATGATTTGAGCCATAATTTTCTGGTCTAGTGTAAAGGCAGTTTTAAAATGATGCATTTAACAAAAGAGTGAAGTAATAAATGAAAATACACAGATCAGTCTTTTTGCAAAGTGAATTACCTAGTATTTTGAAAGAATGCAAATCTTTGCCTAGACAAAAGGACATAATGCCCCAATGAAAATATCTCAAACTATCTATGGAAAATCCCAATGCTGTGAATTAAACTTCTTTCTTCTTTAGAAATTTTGATACTGTACAACAATTCTAAAAATATAAAATTTGGTACAACAGCAGTAACATATATAAAATTGCAGTTTGTTTTCTTTTGGACATAAAAAATAAATAGAGAGATAGGTACAAATTGTAGGTACTAATTTGTACAACTGAACAATGGTGGAGAGAAAATAGATGTGTATGGATCATGTATGCAATAAAGTTTTTGTGCTTATCATTACACACTTAAAAATGAATGTAAAAATAACGATCCTACTTCTACTTGTACAGTCAGGTCCACAATTTTCATCATTTTGGTTCTGTACACCAGCACAATGGATTCAAAACAAAGCGATCAATATGTGATTTTAAGTGTAGACTTTCAGGTTTGATTCAAGGGGTTTAACAAAAACATTGTAAGAGCTGTTTAGAAAAGACAGACAGACTTTGTGGTGGCCTACTGTGCCAAAATTATGAAAATTGTGCCACTGTCCAGATACTCATGGACCCAAATGTGTATCTGTGTTAAGTTTATATTGATTTACTTTGGCCTACTGTTTTTGGTACGTCATTTATCCATTATTAATTATTTCTAATTTGTTTTTTCTTTGACATCTTTTAAAGCACTTTGAGATACATTCCTTGTATGAAAATGTGCTACAGAAAATGTTTAAGTGATCAGAATATCTGACCATATTTTTATTTGAATATTATGTGTTACTGTGCATAAATTTAGGTACAATTATTTTTATTCATTTTAATGTTTCCTTCTATTTTTATTGAAAAGCTATTACATCAAAAAAATGACAGAAAAATTGTTCAAACTTTCAGTAGGCTTATTGCATTCAATTTAGCAAACTGTTTTAAGCAGCTGTAAAAAAATTAAGGGATGAGTTTGGTGTTTTTCAAATCAAAGTTATTTTATCATAATCATAGTAGATATTAAGTTGACACATAAAACTGTGTTCTAAGTAGAAGAGTTTTGTTAAAATTTTTTAAAAATACCTTGTTGCAGCTTGCATTGAAACTAAAAGGTACATGGGTCCTTGGGTGACTAAAAGCCTTAAAACTTACTGAATATATCCTATTCTTCAAGCCAAAAAGTTTTAGCAAGTATTGATCTATGTCTTGCGATCACACACATACTGCAAAATAGCTTATTCAGGTCATATTAAGAAGGTAAAAAAGAAAAAGCAAACCATTGTTCAGACACTCAACTGGAGCCTATGCTAGCAATGTTTAGATACAATACAGGAACAACACCTAGAAAGGGCGCAAGTCCATCACAGGGCAAACACACACACAAACATGGGCCATTTCAGCAGCGCCATTTCACTATTATATTATTAGAGCACATATCTGTTCTTTGGTCATGGCTGCAAAACCATAATTACAGAAGCAAAAGTAGGACAATAAGTAGAATGCAGCTTGGTGCTGGGGGGATTTTTGGGTTATCATAACTCCACCTATGACAGCACATGTGAACAGACAAGCAAACAAGAAATGCAATACAATAAAACTTATTTTTATATAGTGCTCCTCACGGAGTGCAAGCGTACGGCACTGCGGACAAATTGTTAGGCAACATGCAAGCATAGATTATACTAATTACTAAATACAGAACTAGTACAAATAAAGACATAGATTTGTTAAACAAACAAAAAAAAAAGCAGAAACCGATTTTACATAAATGAAAACCAACAATATCTATGTGTTTAAATGTATTCTTACCTAAAGAAAAAAGTTTCAAGAATCTGTGATATAATAATTGTTTCTAGTTTCCTTTCATTATCATAAGAATAAATGCAGAAGGCAACTTTTCTTAAATCGAAACTTTTACTGCTTCAAAGTTGATGTATTTAGTAAGTTTTAAGGCTTTTTCTTTCACCTACAGACCCGTGTATCCTTATTTAAGCTAAACGAACAGACAAGTAGTTTTTAAAATGTATAAAAAAACCTTTCAAATTAGAACATAATTTTATGTGGCAAATTAACATACAGTATACCACAATTATGAAGAAATAACTTGACTTGAAAAATAAAGTGAGAAGATTACAATATACAAGCTTTCGAGGCAACTCAGGCCCTTTCTTCAGGCAAGATGCCCCGAAAGCTTGCATATTGTAATCTTTTTAGTTAGCCAATAAAAGGTGTTACTTTGCTTGACTTCTCACTACATTCATAATGGCTAATACTGTACAACACCCTAGTAATACTTGAAAACTACCAAGCTTATCCATTAAATATGGCCAGTGATGTTTTGTGTGTGTGTGTGTTTTTATTTTAATGAAATACTAGGGGGCTTTGCCCCCCCGCTCACTTTTTGTTTTTCTGGATACACACTTTTAAGATTTTTTTTTCCTTTGAATTGTTGCTATTTTATTAGTTTCACTTTTATTTCAGAACTTCTGTAAAAACAATTTTTGGAATCTTTCGAGTCCCAGTGTGCTGAATCTTTTTAATGAGGTCAGTGAGACACGTGTTTAATAATTCAGGGTAGGTTTCTCTGTTTGGAATTTCAGCACAAACAAAACGATCTACATCATCAGCAGGTAATAATTATTTTTGCGAAGTAACCAATTAATGCATGTGAGGTAAACTCCGTTTTTGAAATTCTCTTGACTTAAACTTCAAAGCCTTACAATATTTACATACTTCTGACATATCACCTATGTCCATATATTTGATCTCTATTCACCTTTTCGTTATTTCTCCGAGTAATAATTTCTCTTTCTTTGTGCTAATGCGATGTTTACTTTCTTTGTTTCGACACTGTCGTTTTTTGCTGCTTCATATTCTGTGTCTTGCTCTGCATGTGTTTCGCGCCTTTTTTTTTTTTTTTTTTTTGAGTCTTTTGAATTCCAGTTTTCATTATCTTTAACCTGCTCTGCATGTGTTTGGCCCCCTTGTTTTTTAACCTCTTTATGACATTTTACTTTGTTTTCTACTCTGTCTTTTATTTCTGACCTCGCTTTGTCCTGCTTTTTTTCAGTGACACCTGGTCCGTGGTGATTATTTTCCCTTTTTTGAGTAATAACTTCCGTTTGCTTGTGTTACTGCAATCTTTACTTTCTTTTTTTATACTTTCTAATTTTCCTACTTTCATATTGTTTAACTTTCTCCACATGTGTATCACACTAACATTTTTTTTTTGAGCCTTTCGAATTCCACTGCTTTCATAATCTCTAACCTGCTCTGCATGCGTATAGCGCCAACATCCGGATTGGACGTGCTTTTTCTTCAATTCCACTTGTTCTGGGCTGATAATTACTTTCATAATCTCTAACCTGCTCTGCATGTGTCATGTGTATAGCGCCAACATCCGGATTGGACGTCCTTTTTTTTTTTTCTTCAATTTCACTTGTTCTGGGCTGATAATTACTTTATTTTCTGAATTTGCACCTAGATTATTCTTTTTCTTTTTTGTCTCTCCAACACTTTTGAGTCTCTTTACTCCGAGCTGCTTTCTTCTTCGCTTAGTCGTCAACTGTCATCTATAATGTAATGTCCTTATACGCTTTACAGTTGTGCTTGAAAGTTTGTGAATCCTTTAGAATTTTCTATATTTCTGCATAAATATGACCTAAAACAACATCAGATTTTCACTCAAGTCTTAAAAGTAGATAAAGAGAAACCAGTTAAACAAATGAGACAAAAATATTATACTTGGTCATTTATTTATTGATGAAAATGATCGAATATTACATATTTGTGAGTGTCAAAAGTATGTGAACCTCTAGGATTAGCAGTTAGTTTGAAGGTGAAATTCGAGTCAGGTGTTTTCAAACAATGGGATGACAATCAGGTGTGAGTGGGCACCCTGTGTCATTTTAAGAACAGGGATCTATCAAAGTCTGCTCTTCACAACACGTTTGTGGAAGTGTATCATGGCACGAACAAAGGAGATTTCTGAGGACCTCAGAAAAAGAGTTGTTAATGCTCATCAGGCTGGTAAAGGTTACAAAACCATCTCTAAAGAGTTTGAACTCCACCAATCCACACTCAAGACAGATTGTGTACAAATGGAGGAAATTCAAGACCATTGTTACCCTCCCCAGGAGTAGTTGACCAACAAAGATGCCTTCATTGATGGAACAATGAATTCTGAATTATATCAGAGAATTCTAAAGGAAAATGTCAGGACATTGGTCCATGAACTGAATCTCAAGAGAAGGTGGCTCATGCAGCAAGATAACGACCCTAAGCACACAAGTCGTTCTACCAAAGAATGGTTAAAGAAGAATAAAGTTAATGTTTTGGAATGGTTAAGTCAAAGTCCTGACCTTAATCCAACAGAAATGTTGTGGAAGGACCTGAAGCGAGCAGTTAATGTGAGGAAACCCACCAACATCCCAGAGTTGAAGCTGTTCTGTATGGAGGAATGGGCTAAAATTCCTCCAAGCCGGTGTGCAGGAATGATCAAAAGTTACTGGAAACGTTTAGTTGCAGTTATTGCTGCAAAGGGGGGTCACACCAGATACTGAAAGCAAAGGTTCACATACTTTTGCCACTCACAAATATGTAATATTCGATCATTTTCCTCAATAAATAAATGACCAAGTATAATATTTTGTCTCATTTGTTTAACTGGTTTCTCTTTATCTACTTTTAGGACTTGAGTGAAAATCTGATGATGTTTTAGGTCAAATTTATGCAGAAATATAGAAAATTCTAAAGGGATCACAAACTTTCAAGCACAACTGTATATGCACTGAGAGCCCTGGATCTGTGTGTGCTCAAAGCCAAAACACGACTGAGTGTGTTGCTGCCCGTGCTCTTATTTGGTTGTAAGTAGGGCGTGTCTTGCAAGAATCTCATGTTCTACGTCATCGCAAGACGGTCCTGGGTCAATCTTTTGGCACAAAGTCTCATGTTTAAGGTCCCCGCGAGACGCTCCATGGCCATTCTCTTTAGTCTCGCGGGTCTTTTAAGTGTCTTCCGTGATCTTAACGTGAAGATCACGTCTCGTCGCCCTACTGTTACTCTCCAGGATTTTTTTTTATAATAGAGAGATCTTTACGTAGTTATTAGTCACCTTGCTTTGCAGAATTGCAGAATTTTACACTTTATTATTATTCTATTACATTTTTAAGTTATTTGTAAAAAATCATAGTAAAAGAAGGAGTAGGGGCAAGTTAATAAAACATCAAAAAACTGTTCACCTGTAGAATGCTGTTCCTTTCATTCTGTGTTTTATCAGAGTGAATTGATACAGTTTTCAAATCCATCACTTTTTGGACTGCATCACATAATAGATCTGCTCCAAGCTTGCAGTCCACAAACACAACAACAGGAGGATGATAAAGTTTTCTATCCTGAAAAGCATAATATGCCAAAGCAGTTTAGATAAATGTGTTAACATTTTAAATTACTTACAATGTATTCCCACTGCTAAAACATGCATAGGTCATCATTTGGAAGCAATTTTTGTTTTAAACAAACAAAAGGAGTTACATTTCTATACTAAATTCATATTTCAGTTTTTTTGTCATTTGTATGTAACTTTTGATGTTTAACTGTTAATTTGATATATCATAGGGCAAAGTCCTTTCTATCTTTAACTGCATATACTGTATGTGGTATAATGTTTTGACTATGTATAAAAGATATTTTTAAGTCCAAAACTTTTTAACTTTTGCAGTATTTAAGTAGAATGCAGTACAATGTCATGAAATGCACTGTTTAAAAATTATTAACAATAATATATAAACAAATTTTAAAATCTCAGAGTCAGACTCGGCTCTACAAATGGTTTATAATGACATATAGTAACTGTAGATAGTTATAATATAGTATGTATTAACATGTTATATGGAAGGCCCAGTAGAGAAAAAACAGACACTTTATTAATTAACTTAGTCTATATAATCATGCATGCTGTAGAAAAAGAAAATGTGTTGACTTACATTCAAAATTTCAAATAGTTTCTTCTTCTTGGAGGGTTCCTCTACCCATAAAATGATCTGACGAACATTGGAACAGGGCCGATTTTTTTCGCCAAGAATGACACGAACTGGGTTCTGTAGAATCTCTTGTGCTAGTTGTTCAATACTTGCAGGGATTGTAGCCGATGTTAAGAGGGTTTGATACTGTTCTGGTATTTGATTTAAAATGTCTAGGACCTGCTGCTGAAAGCCCATTTTTAACATGGTATCAGCCTGAAATATGAGAAAATTAAATACACTTTCTAGCATCACAAGATCAATTAATGAATAACCCAAAGTATACAGTTCTTTTAAGGTACCTACCTCATCAATTACTACCACCTTTATGCCATTCATTTGTATAACCTGCTGTTTAAGGATGTCCAACAGTCGTCCTGGTGTGGCAATAATTATCTAAACAAACATTTTAAAAGATTAACGTAATTAAGACTCATACATGCAGGACATTCGACATCACTATAGCTTGTGATGAATTAATATTTATTGATTATATAAATTTGTTTTAAAAACAAAAAAATAAAACAACTGATGAGATTGGGGGCTAGTCAAGTAGAGTGTACTGCTGTACAGAAATAAATATTTCCTACACTAGTAGTATTTATACAAAATTAGGGAACAAAAAATCATGTATGTAATATATGGATATTCCAAAGTAAAATGAAAATATGCACAAAATAGAAAATATGAACAAGGAGAGACATGACTCTCAATAAATAATAGCTCTGAAGGAAATGAAAGAAAAAGTAGCAAACTGGAACCTGTTTTTGTCCTACATTAATGGTTCCCAAACTCAGTCCAGGGGACTAAACTATGGCTACAGGTTTTTACTCCCCCCATATGCTGTTTTATTTGAATTCCAGGCCTAATTACGTAAGCTGTTATTTCCCAGTTACTGTTGTCACTTGGGTGCACATGGGGGACAGTTTAAGGGCTCAGGTGATGGTAATAACCTGCCAAACCAGAGGTTGATACTGTGGTTTTATGCTTTCTCTCTTCCTCCGTCTGCTGAAAGGAGGCCTAAGCACCACTTTCTATCCTGCCGAACACCTACATATTCAAGAGGGCTACCAACCTACTTCAGTTCAGCCTAGAACTATTGTCTGCAAAGATGTTTCTACACCTGTTCAATGTGCTTGCATCTAATATACGGGGTCAACCCTGGTGGTGCTCCCCAACTCTTTACCTTTATCTTCTCTTTTATACTGTGTTTTTAGGTCAATGTAAAAATTATGGAACAAAGTTTGGTAATTTGTTATCAAAATGCACTGGGCAGTTACAGTATGTGGGGATAATGTATTTTATTTTCTTTCCGTTTAAAAATATTTTCATCCAAATTTTCATTTTGCTTTACCAAGTGTTCTGGTTATTTAATCCATTATTTACTCATCAATGGGTCTCACTCTGAATAACTTGCAGCCCTTCATCATTCAGTGTTGTTTTTTCAGGAGTCTGCTCTGCTTGTTTTTAATTGTCATTTTTAGGATACAATGAAGGGCGCAAACTACACAGAAAAAGACAAATTAATAGGAAAACACAAAAAGAGAGTTATACATATAAAGCTATATCAAAAATAGAAATATTTCTAAAATGTCTAACTAATGTAAACATCTTTACTTCTGTACTTTTCTGAATGCAGAATGAGAAGAAAAAAAAAAAGACCTGTTAATGAAATTAGATCAGTTATTAACACGGATTATAAATCTAGTTAGAATAAAAACATGTAGCAACAGTGGATCCCAGGAACGATTTTAGGCACCACTGACCTATATAATATGTATCATTTAATTTTGCTAGATACAAGACTAAATTAATGTTTGCTTTGCTGTAGTTTCAGATGTTTCAAGTTTCATTCTCATGTAAAATACATATACAAGATTTACCTTGATATTTTGTTTTAGCCGATGAAGCTGTTGTGGTAGTGGCATGCCCCCAACCAGTAGGGCAGTTCTCATGTTGCACAGTCCCCTTGCCAGCTCTTTTGCTTGTCCTTCTATCTGAATAGCCAGTTCTCTTGTTGGAGTAAGAATCAGAGCAGCTGTTGCATGGTTCATTTTCCCTTGTGTCTGTAATTTAAAAATTATCACAGCCATTTATTACATATGATTGTTTAACTACAGTATATTATAAAATGCACCAGGTTGACATACTCAATTAATTTTCAACCATTATTTTACAATTTTTTTAGTCTGGAATTGTTGTTTCTCAATTAGATTTTTCAGTTTGTCCCAGAATGTATGCCATAATGGAGACATTTGGCTATCATTAGCGAGTGGGCCAGAGCCTGGCCTTACAGCACTGGGGGCAAAACAGGGAATAGTCTTGTCCATTGCAAGGCTCAGTAATGCACCCATCCAACCATACTCAAGCTGACATAGAGACCAGTTTAAAATCACAAATTAGATTATCTTGCACATCTTTGCAAATATGGGAAGACCGCCCATACAGTCATGGGAAAAACATACAATGTCAAGAAAGCCAATGTGCAGAACATAATTCATACCCAGAACTAACCATTCCACCACTTGACTAACTATGAGAAAATGTGGGTGTTCATAATTAGGAATGTCACAAATGCGTACTACAGTTTGAATATTAATGATTCAAATGAAAATTTGTACTTTCCCCAGCTAGCATTACATTACTCCTAATGTGCAATGTAACACAGTAGGAGTTTTCAATTCTTAATCTTGTAATGGAACCTTACTTCCAGTAACAGTTTATTTCTATTTGTGTTTTGAACATTTTTGTTGCAAGCATTATACAGTACAAATGGCACAATGAGTTTTTGTAGATCCCAGATGGAATACAACACAATAAATCATGTAGTTACTTATTATTTATTTAACAGATGACCTAATAATAACTACTTACAAAAATGAATGCACATAAAACTGTAAGTAATAAGTTGCAAAGTAAAAAGTTATTTAATGACAGAAAAAATCTTAAATAAAAGAAAAAAAAAGGTTACTACTGAAGTTATCCATGGGCCATATAGAATTATTCAAAACACCACAGCCAGTCACTGGTTAATAAGGTTACTAAAGATCCAGGAGGGCAGCAGAGAGGCAGAAAGGCTAAGCTGACTCAAAATTGTTAGTGAAGAGGTTTGCTACATTTGTCTAAGAACTCACACACATTTTCAAGCTATGAGCACTGTGCTTTGTGTGTAATGGGTCAGTTCTGTCCCACCCAGCCTAAAGTTTTCCATGCAAGACATTTGTATCTCAAGTCAAGCCAAATGGCTTTTTTGTTATACTGTCATTTCTGTATTTCTGCATACAGTGCATTAAAATAACATTCCTCAGGACCACAGTGCAATACATATATGTATAAACACAGAACAAGTGCAAGACAATTAAAGAACTTTACCACGGAGAACCAAAAAACTGGCCAAACTCTCACTTCATCACCACATCCTGTTACAATATTTGCAAAACTGCCCTACTAAATCCTTGATGATCTCATGATCCATTCTTTATCCACTCATGAACAAGGTATCTAAACTGTTCCATTTGGGGCAGCTGATCAATCCAAACCCAATGAGAACCAGCCAATCTTTTCTGGGAGAGGACCATGACCTCAGGTTTGGAGGTGTCAATTGTAATTTCAAGTTAGATGGAGTCTTTGTTCCAGTATCCTGGCATAGACATTCAGCAAGAGGATGAAGAGTGTGGTCACTTTGGAATTGGAATGTACCTTCTTGTGCTCTTTTCATAAATGGGGCTAACATATGTCTGCTAGTCTCAAGATACAACCCCAACCATCAACATAATCATGAAGATGTGTCAATTAAAAGCACACCACAATGTCCATCACTTTTTGGTTAGAACTTATGCATTCCTGAAACCTTGCCATTACAGACCTTTATAACCGCTGTACTAAATTCCACATGCAATGCTTCTGACATTGCCACTTCTGAAGAGAGAAAATCTACTAGGTTTATGAATTTCTCAAAGTGCCCCTTACACAGTATCACTATTTGAGGTCAATATTGCCTACGACTCTGAGAATTGCCTGGGTTATGTAACTGTACCATCTACCTTTTCTCTCTTATTGAAATAAAGCTTTTACCAGAATGTATCTATCAGATTCACATTTTTCATGGCATAACCTACTTATAAAACATTTTCTGCTTAGGTCATTATTATTTCTGCTCCTTTTGTGGCATGTTGGTAGGTCTCAGTCAAATCTGTCGCACCTCCCCTTATGCACATTGCACGATAGGTTTCTTTGTTCAGCTTTACACAGTTTCCCTTACTGGTGGTTTCCAATTACAGATCCTAGAGCTGATGCTTTGACAGGCAATAGCAACCGTTTTTGCTACAGCTCCCCACAACTGCCTCAATATGGATTTCTTCAGATTAAGATTCTACATGCTTGACTGCTTCCAAGACTGAAGACAAACTCTTCTTACAAAGGCATCCACTACTTCTAGTTTTGTTTGTCCACATCTGTCCAAAGGTGCTCCTGTGTTAGCTAGCTCACTCACCAAGTGATGATCAGTTGACAGCTCAGCCCCTCTCCTTAGCTAAGTGAGCAAAACATATGCTTTCAGAGTAGAGGGCACAAATATAAAGTTGTTCACTAAGACCTTCCTATCATTACCATAACGACAAGATTAAGTTTATAGTTAAAAAAAAAAACTTCCCAAAAATTAAGTAGTATTCATCTTAAAAGTGATTATTGACACAAAAGAAGGTAATAATCTGAATTAAAATAAATAACAGAAAATCTATTTTGCTAATGCCTTTAATTTTCTAGTATGTACCAACTCGGCATACAGTATGTGTGGGCCCAGTCTACGGGTATCTGTCAGTGTTTCAAGTTGCCATTTCAATGCTGCAATAAGTTGCTTAAAAGAACTACATCAATATTTGTTAGGTTGCTTCGTTGCTTGTTAGGTTTACAATGCAAAGTTGCTTCTGATCCCTACTCATCTTTATAATTACGGGCTCAAAGGTTTTGTTAGTCTCTATAGGAAAAGGTTAAACAAATCAGATGATCTTTAGATTTTGGATATGTTCACGCAGATGTGCAAGTAGACAGTTAAAAATGCAAGAAGGTCTTACCCAACACAATTCCACATTGTCTTTGACAGTATTCTTTACTGCTCTTTCAACCTTTTAAATGTTTATATACTGTAGCATCATTACCAACATTCACCACACAAGGCATTTTGTAACCAAGATTAGCTTATAACACCAAACATACCAAAAGATGATTAAAAACATAGTAAATTAAAAACATGGAGCATTGTCAAACAGTAGGAGGACTCTGAAGGCATAGTCCTTATAAAGTTTGAATACCAAGACGATACACGTAAACTTGGCACTCTAGATAAATATTCATGTCATATATTTGAAAAGTATTACAATGAACCATTTCCACAAACTGTACTATTTTAATGGGACACATATTATTATACCCACTGTGTTACATTTGTTTTGAATGAATGTAGCCTTGCACTACTTGCTTGCTGTAATAAAGATACATAATATGTCCTTGTGTACTGAAATTTTAAAGCAATAAAGCCGTTCTCTATTCCACTCTATGTACTCGATGTTTCAAGTTTATGTGCCACATGTTCTTTTTTGAATGCTGCATGCAGGCACCATCTATAAACGCAAAATGTTGAAGATGCAATGAGAATGAAGGGGAAATATTTTTTAGTAGTGCATAGTCTGCAATGTTTGCATGTGTAATCTGCTATACATGCCGATTCATGTGGCTACAAACCACTAGCAATGGATGCACACTGCAAATATATGCTGCAGGATGAATACCTAAGTTCCATATATATAGGAAATGATAATGGTAAAGCTACTGTATAATATGATTAACAGAGGTAACTCAATTACTTCCTCTAAGGTTTCACATTACTACAAATTTCTACTGTATATAATACTACAAAATAAAGCTCTGTTTATTAAAAATAGGTATCTGTACATCACAGTTTTTATTTTCAAATTAACATTGAGTATTTCAAAAGAAGAATGCATCTTTGAAGCTTCAAAAGTTTAAAATCCTGAAGAATGGTGCAGCTCATTTCTGCAAGCTGCACGCTAAATGAAATGCTTTAGCTGGAATGGTTTCAAAAATATGACTCAAAAATACTTAAGAGCTATGGAATTAATCATCCTCCACACCTCTTCCTGTACGTGGGCAAACGTAAACTTACCTCTTCGAGTGCCCTCACAAGGACAGGGAGCAGGAAGCCTGCTGTTTTTCCTGAGCCTGTGTCAGCACTGGCTATTACATCTCTTCCTGCCAGACCGACAGGAATCATCTGCATCTGAACAGGGGTTGGAACTTCATAGCCCGCTCTTTTCAGGTTTTCATTCAAAATTTCAGGAAAACCACAGTGAATAAATTCTACTATAGGCCTGTTGACTCCTTCACCATGCACTACAATTCCTAGATCATGTCTGAGTTGCTGGATCTGTTCCTCACTAAGACTTGAAATAAACGGATCTTCCTGGTAAACAAGCACATCATCACTGTCCAGAGGAGTAACTAGAGAACTCTTTCCTTGATTTCCACTATCACTAGGCGTCCTGGCAATGTTAAGAAGCAGGCCAGCTCTAGTAAGATTTTCAGCTTTACATTCTAAACTACATACATCACTATCTGTTGTATCACAAATGTACTCTCCATATCGGCCACATAAAACACAAACAGGCTCCCCAGGTTCTGGCCAACGTTGATTTTTCTTAAAAGACTTCACTGGATCTTCTTCAACAGGGAATCCTTCTTGTTTATGATGTAAATTTTCTGTAAGAAAAGCATTCTTTGCTAGTGTTTCCTCAAGCTCTATTTTTTCTTCCTGTAAACCACACTCTGACTCTGTAGGAGTAAATGTATCCTTCAAAGATGGGTGCTGTGACTGCTGGATTGTCTTATTGTTCTCAACATCATCTTGAGAAACTTTCAACTTCTTTGAAGCTTGATTAGTGTTGTCAAACGAATGCTTTACCTTCAAAGTTCTTGGAACAAACATTTTCGTACCTGAAATGTGAACAATGAGACATGTTAATGCATGAAAAATTAATAAGGTGTAATTTCACTTTCACAATAGTCTCCCTGATAACACAATATATTTTTACTTTTTTCCCCCCACTTACCTTCCAGAAAGTAATTTATCATCTATGAAATTTGCACTAAATGATGCTAATGGAAATATGTTAACTTTGGGAGTGGTCTCCCTAGACTTTCTCATATACTCAGATAAGGTGGTATATTTGAGGAGTAAACCGCAAGGCAATAATTATATTTTTAGTACATTAAAGAACAATCAACAACAAATCAAATTAATAATATATTGAACAATTATTATAAAAGCTGAATAAATCAGACTCTGCAGCTGCATAAATAATAGGTAAAGTACCACTTCCAGTTAACAGGAATAGCCAAAAAGTTGATAGAAATATATGTTTTGTACCGAATACTTGTATGCAAAATTTAGTTGACCTAAGTGAAAGCGTACTCAAGTTATCATGTTTACATACATACACACAGACAGACAGACAGAAATAATTCCAAAATGGTATTTCTGGACTCAGGAAGTCTAAAACATTGAGATTCATCAAAATCTCAAAATTGAATTTTTGGAGGATTTCAATACTTTCCCTATATTTGGTATATTAAATGATGGATTAAAGGCCAGAAGTCCACAAGGCCGTCATCATCAAGTTTTTCCATGTGAACTCTGAATACAATAAGGACTGATTGTGAGGTCATTTATGTTAGGTAGGATGCCTAGAGGGGGCTGAGCGGTCTTGTGGCCTAGAAACCCCTGCAGATTTTATTTTTTTCTCCAGCCGCCTGGAGTTTTTTTTTTGTCCTCCCTGGCATTCGGACCTTACTTTTACTCTATGTTAATTAGTGTTCCCTAATTCTGTTTTCTTATTTATTTTATCTATTTTCTCTTTCTTCATTATGTAATAGGGAGCTTTCCCCCCTGCTCACTTCGCTCTTCCACCCCCAGGTTTGGTTTACTGGATATACAATTTAAAGAGATTGTTACATATGCATTATTTTCCCTTTTACTTTAAAACATTTGTAAAGACAATACTTGTCCTTTAGTTCTGGCCCTGGGCGTGGTTAAATCTTTCTCGCAAGACGTATAACACTGCTTGTGTTGTGAAGGAGGGGGTGGCTGAATGCACACTAAGGAGATACCATTGGATCAGCTGCTGTCTTTCTGCTGCTGCTCCTCGTAAGCTGCGTTTTCTGTTTGTCGCTCTGCACGTCGATCATTTCAAAGCCTGCACAGCAACTGTCCTTTTGCCACTCCGATTCTCTGCTGCTCGTGTTGTGAAAGGAAGGGCGGAGGGTCTGAACACACGCTAAGGAGACGTGGCCTGAACATCTGCTGGCTTGCTGCTCCTGCTGCTGCATGTTCTGCTTGTCGTTGTTTTAAGAGCTGGGAGCACATGAAGTGTGTCTGCCAAAAGTATTCCAACAACTGCTTGGTTAGATGTTTGTGAAATTGTTTTAACACTAGAATTACCAGAGCCTACAAAAACTCATAATTCTGTCCCACCTTAAATTGCTTCTTAAATCCCTTCACACCTCTCCGCCAGTGTCCTTTGTCCTCTAAATGTGCTGATAAAGAGAAGCTAGGAGCAGCCGGCTATTCCATCCCCCACCAATTTAGAACGAGCACGAACTTCTCTCAGCTCATGCCTTGATTGAGTATCTGGGAGTGAAGTGAAGTTTTAGAGTGGAAATAATAGATCGTTATTTGGAACACACGATTTCATGTCTGTTCCGTTTCTACAGTAATCTGATACACACATTGTTAAAACAGAAACGTTTTTTATATTCTAGTAGTAGATGACAAAATGTAGACATAAACTATATAATGTATGAAGCCTGAAGTCCAAATATCAAAGAAACATTTTCACAAGAGGTACAAATATAACACAATAATTGCGCTTTTATTCAAAACTATAACTGCAGAAACAAAAGCCGCCTAACAAGCGACATTGACAGCAGTGTATTATAACTGCTTCCGTGGTGCAACAGAATCAGTTCCTGCTTGGGAATCAAAAGGTTTATAGAAGTTCGATCCTGTACCACTCCGTTTGAGAAGCAAACTGCTCTTAGTCTTACTATTTTAGAATAAAAGCATACATTTGATTTCAGTCTGTAACAGCCGGTGCAATTAATGATCCTTGTAAAGGATAATACTAAGCAGGGTATTCCTTTGAGCCCGAGGACTTCTACTGTGCACAGAATTAATGGCACCAGCAACTTTAGAAAATATTAGTGGTTGACCTTGAAGTTTTATAATGTCATCACTCTCAAAAAAGTTAAAACCTGATTACTCATGTTTTCTGATGAGTATACACTTAATTTTAAACTTAGTCATTTTGTTCAATAGTTCCTTTTCTATAAGCTGTAGTATTAAGTAGCAAAGGGAAAAGCTTCCTTTGAATGTACAGTATATGGTGTGTTAAAAGTTTACAGGTCAATTTAATTTAATATACTCTTCATGCGTTAGAGCACAGAAGTGGCATTATCTCCAGATGTAGAAAAGGCTTTTGATAAAACTGATTTGAACTATTTACTTGTCATACTGTGTAGTTTTAGACTTAATCCTAAAAGTATACAATGGATAGGATTGTACTGCTTACATCCCCGAGTCTCCATTTGTACAAATTACACAAGTCCATATTTTTTCTAAGCTGCAACTGAAACAAAAGAAGTATGTCCTCTTTTATCCTTCTTTTAGTCAATGTCATAGTGTCAACATAAGAATTTTATTGAGGGATAATTCAGAGCTAAAAGTTCCTCAGTATGTCTAATCTAGACTATTTGCGTCCATACATGAAGATTTATGTACAACTGACAAATTTTAGTAATTATCAGGTTTAAAGATGAATTTGACTAAATGTATATTATGTTTTTTGACTAAAAAGGCACATCAGTCTAAATTTGACGTTTTCAAAGACTATGTCACACTAATTTATATATTTAGGAGTTATTAGCTCACACCTTAATCTGTTTTGCACTGGCTAAAAGACATGTTTCGTTATCTAAATGTATGAAAAATACAGTTTAGTCACATCTGTGTTCATCTCTTCTTTAAAAAGTAGCAGCTTTCTCTAGTATTATGTCCTATATACCCTCCAGAGTAAAACTACACTCTGAATTTCATACCATCTTTCTCTTCAGAGATTATGTGTATATATGTATGCATGATAAGTGAGGAAGGAGCCAACAACACAGACAACAGCATGAAGGAAAGAATGATGAACTACTGATACATCAAAAAAATGTTCTTCTCTCTGTTTATGTGAGCACCAGAACACACTCAAGAAGGGAACAGCAAGTCCCCGAGAGTCTTTTTAACCAAGTGACGTCACCACAACCAATTTGAAGCCTACCAATTTACCTGACGTGACTGAAATTTGCTGCAAAGAGGGGAGTGTAAAGAAGAGTGCACTTCATTCTTGATGACCCCAGGGAAAGGAACTCCAGCTTTGCATAGACTAGTAACTAAGGCACAGAATACTGACTAGTAACTAAGGCACAGAATACTGAAGAGTCAGTCTGAAATCTAATGGACACTTTTAGGTGTAGCATAAAAGAAACCAACTCTTACTTTCTTACTCTGTCATACAGCTTATCATAAAAACCAACTCTTACTTTCTTACTCTGTCATACAGCTTATCATAAAATTTATAAACAGTTATTTTAAATAAACATATTTGTACTACAATAATAAAGCATTTTAATAAAAAGTTGATAAAAATGAATGAAGTACAAATTTAAAATGATGAAAAGCAACAGATAATCAAATAAGATTAGTCTACTATAAATTTACCATGCATGGCTTTTGAAAGCAATAATGCCATATGACTAGGAAGCCCTTCATAGTTCTGGGAGACAATTAATACATACAGTCATAAGAGTTTTGAAGTGTTTTACAGTACAACCTTTATAGTCTAGCAAATCCCATTTGGCATCTGTGCAGGTTTTGGATGAAAGTGAAAATTAGTCCCAATTTGCACCTAGGAAAAAAAAAATTAAACCATTAATGAGTAAAAACACTCAAATCCAGAATAAATCTGATGTGAATTTTCCTTAAAGAAATCAGCCACTCCCAAGGAAATATAAATTCAGAATTTACTTTATACATTTATCAGTATATGAGATTCACAATCATGTTGCAATATAAATAAACTTTGGCAACTCTATTAATTTTACTATGAAAGGGATTACCACATGATTGTCAATGATTGTTTTTTCCAAGCATGCGGTCAATGAAAATACCAATATTTTTCACAGCAAAATATTAAATCTGTACAAAAACTTGAAAATCAAGACTGTTAATGCTGTACAATGTTTGCAGGGATTTTTAAACTGTATGGGTGTGACAGTTCACATACTATAGTAGAATTTAAATAGCTGCTGAAAACAAGCTTGTAATAGCTGCTGAAAACAAGCTTGTTTTGAGCAAAATGGTAATGTTTATATCAGACAATCCCTTTGTTATGAAAGGAATGCATAATACTGTAACTTTAGTTTTGTGGGGATCTATTACACATTTGCCTGAGCAACAACGTCTGGCACACATAGAAGATTTAGGGATTGATGATGCGCATTTCTTTGACGAAACACCTTATAAAACATTTACAAACAAGTAATATCATTTCAAGCCAGAATTCTATTAAAAATTATAAAAACTTTGTTAGGCTCAAGAATTTGGCCAAGTTAAATGTTTTTCCTAGGCATTTTCCTCTAAGAAACTACACCTTTACTTACAAGAATGACCACATTTACAAACTCCGACTGCACAAATTAACTAAATAAGAACAGTGTGTTTCTATTACTATTTTCGATAATCCATTAGTAGAGTTACCAAAGTCATTTTTAATTCTGCACTAAAACCAAAGTGATGAAACTTTAATCACAGTATCTTTGTGTAACTCAGTTTTTAGGAGAAGTTCAAGATTTAACATCTGCATTTCCTTTTCTTATTGATACTTGAGCTCTATTTTGTTTTCTAAAGTGGGAGTGGAGGGGGCAGTTGGTTTTCTGAATATACACTGCAGTAAAAATTGCTTGTTTTTGATCGAGTTTTTTTATACTTCATACAATCTACATGATTTCTGATATTAAAAAGATCAACTGGTAATATTAACAGAAAAATAAAGCAACTTTCTCAAATTGCCAAAAGCCACTTTAAGACAGACAGGCTTCATTTATATAATGACTTTGAAAAAATGAATAATAACTTCTCATGGAAAAGACTGAAATGTTTCTATAAGCAGTTAATGATGGCAATAATTCATAATATTAGTAATATACAATACTTTAATACATTTCTAATAAAAAATATTCATTCTAAAATACAATGAATGCTATCAGTAATTGTTAATAATCAATTTCTTAAAATAAAAGTAATATTAAGTTCACAAGAAGCACTGTTAGCCAATGCCTCCGTTATAAGCTTAAGCCACTTTTCCACTATAAATTGGCATTTCTAATTTTGTATTCAACTATCTAAGCATGATACTCAAACACTAATCAAATATTTTGCTAAGAAAAAACATTGGGTACATGAATTTGCTGAAAGGCTGTAAGTGCCTCTTTGCAAGTCAGGGGCATATAATGACATGCTGTCTTTTAAAGGGAGGCTACGCACGGAACTGACTTCATCTCATCTACCTCCTGCCCCAGTAATGTTGGCTGTCTGCTCTTTTCATGCTATAGTCTGTCAATTATAAAAAACAACATCCTTGGAGAGAAAGACGAGAGGGGAGACGAGACATGATCTTCACGTGAAGATCACGGAAGACACTTAAAAGACCCGCGAGACGAAAAAGAATGGCCATGGAGCGTCTCGCAGGGACCTTAAACATCAGACTTTGTGCCAAGAGATTGACCCAGGACCGTCTCACGATGACATGGAACATGAGATTCTTGCAAGACTCGCCCTACTTACAACCAATATCAAATAAGACCAAGGGGAGCAACACACTCAGTCGTGTAAAGGCTTTGAGCACACACAGATCCAAGGCTTTCAGCGCATATAAAGCGTATAAGGACAATACGTTATAAATGAAATGTCAACGACAAAGCAAAGAAGAAAGCAGTGCGGAGAAAAGAGACTCAAAAGCACTGGAGAGAAAAAAGTGCAAAAAAGAAAAAGAATAATCTAGGTGCAAATTCAGAAAATAAGGAAAGTAAATATAAGCCCGAAACAAGTGGAACAATCAGGCTCAGTATTAAAAGACAAAGAGTAAAAGACAAAGTAGAACTTCATAAAGATGTTCACAAATGTTGGCGCTATACACATGCAGAGCAGGTTAGAGATGAAAGCAGTGGAATTCGAAAGGCTCAAAAAAAATAAATAAATAAATAGCGTTGGTACGATACACATGTGGAGAAAGTTAAAGATATGAAAGTAGGAAAATTAAAAAGTATAAAAAAAAAAAAGAAAGATCGCAGTAGTGCAAACAAATGGAAATTATTACTCGAAAAAGGGAAAATAATCACCACGGACCAGGTGTCATTGAAACAAAACCAGGATAAAGCGAGGTCAAAAATAAAAGGAAGTAGAAAACAAAGTAAAACATCATAAAGAGGTTAAAAAAAGGGGGCCAAACACATGCAGAGCAGGTTAAAGATAATGAAAACTGGAATTCAAAAGACTCAAAAAAAGCGTAGGCGCGAAACACATGCAGAACAAGATACAGAATATGAATGCTGAAAAAAACGACATTGTCAAAACAAAGAAAGTAAACATCGCATTAGCGCAAAAAAAGAGAAATTATTACTCGGAGAAATAACGAAAAGGCGAATAGAGATCGAATATATGGACATAGGTGATATGTCACAAGTATGTAAATATTGTAAGACTTTGAAGTTTAAGTCAAGAGAATTTCAAAAACATGGTTTACCTTACATGCATTTATTGGTTACTTTGCAAAAAAAATTATTAACTGCTGATAATGTGGATCATTTTTGCCTGTGCTGAAATTCCAAACAGTCACCCCTATCCTGAATTATGGTATAAAGTCATTAAACACATGTCTCACTGACCTCTTTAAAAAGATTCAGCACATTGGGGCTCGAAAGATTCCAAATATTGCTTTTACAGAAGTTCTGAAATAAAAGTGAAACTAATGAAATAGCAACAATTCAAAGAAAAAAAATCTTAAAAGTATGTATCCGGAAAACCAAACACGAGGGCTAGTGAGCAAAGCGAGCAGGGGGCGAAGCCCCCTAGTATTGTTATATAAAATATTTTATACAACAGTGGCAACAGCAGTCTCATGTCCAGAAGCATTCTTTTTCTATTTGGATTTGTTTAAATGGATCGGAAAACTGAGACACAAGCATAAATGTATCGGAATATTTATATTTCCGCACTGTATCATCAGCTAAACTTATTTTTTGTGTTCAATAAGCTAAATGAGCACTACAAGTACATGGACTACTTACACAGTACCATGTGTACTCCACTTTACTTCCCATATCACAAAGATATGTACTCCACTTTACTTCCCATATCACAAAGATATGCAGGTTAGGCTGACTGCTGATTCAACATTGTCCATGTACTGTATAAGTATGCCCAATGTCAGACTGGCACTCATGCCAGGTCTGGTTTCTGGCTAGACCATTATGCTACTAGGCTTGACGCCCCATAAACTGGAAGAGGGTTAAGCAAACATACAGATGTTACTTTCATCTAAATATTAAAACCTGATGCTCTTTTTGAAACACTGTGCAAAGCATTCTGCTAATGTTGGTTGGTGGTGTGGTTTAAGCCTCACTTCGACCTAAAGTCAAACCATCAACTGGTTAAGATAACCCTGTTAATGAACAAAAGTTAGGTCTATTTGGATTTCAGAGTTTCAAGTTAGACATTTTAAACTCAAAGGTAACAATGAAAATAGGAGTTTAATTTTTTTTTTAATTAAGTGTTTCCTTGGCATCTTTGAAGAAGTATCACAGACTATACTTTTTCACATTTTTTGTTAATATCTTTTAAAGTGTTTCACATCTTTTTTTAAACAAAGTTGCTTCTTCACAAACATGGTATATATGCATATGCATTGTGAAATTGGGTTCCAAAGTCCAGCATTTTCTCTAAATTTTTAAAAAGATCTATCCTGCACTGGCATTTTACACTGCAATTAAAAAGGCACAGGTAAAGCCGGAAAACAAAAGCCTTAATACTTAGTGAATATGTCCATTTTTCAAGCCTAGACAGGTGCAGAGTATACTTGCACGTCATGCGATCACACACACACTGTAAAATAACTTATATACAGTATGTAATTTTTTTAACAAAAAAACAGCAACATTATGAGAGTCAGCCATTTTGAAATAAAAGCAATGCACTTCCTCAGTACTTGCAGGCTTCCATAAAACCTATTCCCGCAATGGAGTGGTTTCATCTCGAAATATAAAATCACAGTAAACTTTTCTTGCCACATGGTTTTTGGTTTGATATGTTTCCATTTTTATGCAAGAACTCATCACAAGCAAATGAAAAAGTATTCTTACCTATATCCTTGTATTGTACATTGTGTAGTTTTTGTTCATTCAATATTTCCGCAACTGTGGGTTGCAAAGGTGATTTTTTTTATTCTAGTCTCCTTTTCAGAAAAAATAGGCCTGAATTAACGGCTACACTTGCAGGCTTGTTGACCCTTCTGCAATATGCATCTAAAGATATTCAGTCGAAAGTGAATTGTTTTTAACAGGAGTATGCTGACCTTACTTACTTGCCCATGGCACCTTTATTCTTCACCAGTAACATTTTAAATATATATACAGTCAGTTTCTATTGATAAGTCCTAGTCTACTTTGAACTGTTCTGCACATGCTCATCATCCAACAGTCACTTAAAAGGACAATTTTTCTTGTGGTTGAAAAACCTGCAGTGCAGGTGTAGACACAAGGCCCATAAAACACTATACCCAGTATGGAAGAAGGATGGAAAGATTATGCATTAATATAAAGCATTTACTTTCAATAAGCCATACAAATTTTTAAAAATGGTAAAAATGTTTTCACAATCCACCCAATTTCTCATTCAATGCAACTGTAGCAATGCTGCCAGGATTGGGTCTATTGTGGCACCACCTGGCACAATACAATCATCAGGCCTACAGGGTGTGCCAGTCCTTAACACACACACACACGCTCACACAAAGCCATATACAAGCTCATTTTAAAACATAAACAACGAACCTGATCTCCATATCTTTGGGATGTGAGTGGAAAGTTGGAATACACAAGATTATAATCATAGGCAGGTATGGTGAAGATATACAAATTCTATAAAGGCAATGACAGAGCTAGGATTCAGACTTAGTCTCAGAGTGCTGTGAGGAGGAGGTGTTAACTGCTTTATGTCTCAGAGCGTTTAAAAATTTCATTTAAAAATTTCAGGATGACACTATAATCATAAAAATGACTAGGATCCAAAAACACTTCAAAATGCATCATTTGACATGGAAAGATTGATGCACAAGATATGTTTAAATTGCTTAAATATAAAATAAAGTGTTGGTAAAACAGTTGTGGAGGATCTTACATAGGCTGCTCTTTTTCAGTAAAAGATGTCTCTTCTTAAACCAGACTTAATTCTTATGTGTAAGTTACATAAGATATTGTCTTCTTCACCATGGTCTAGCTCCAAAAACACCAATGAGACTAATTCACTGTGCCTGATTTATTGTTTATCAATTATTTTCAGCCAAAGACATATTACTTAACTATTTTAGCAGCATACAGGAGACAATCCATTGTACTTAGATTCTACAAATACTGTTTCTTTTTCAGAGCTCTAACTTATTTCAACAAACGAGTCAGTTTAATTCTATACATATACATATTGGCAAATAGTTAGAGGCTATGTCAGCGCGAGTTGCAAAAGAGACAAAATTAATAAAGGTTTTTTCCATACTGAAAAATTAAAAGAAAGACAAAGAGCCTCCATCAGGACTGCCTACAAATGAACAAGCAAATAATAGATATACAAGTGGACAAGTGCCATTATTTAAATGAGGAGCACACTTTGCAGTACTTGCTCAAAGAATGAATACCAGTCTAGCCACCAGGGGGGCAAACCAGCCAGTCCCAAGCCCAGATGAATACTGAAGGTTAGTGTCACAATGGGCATCTGGCTGTAAAACTTTAATCAAAACCTTAATGATGGAATCAATCCAATCAGCTTATACCAGGAACTGAAAACTAGGAATGGAAACTGCACCCCATCCTAACACTCTTTCTCTTACACAGGTTATTAAACACAATTACCCTGATTTACAGACAGGATCCTAATCTACTCATGTCCTCCTACTATCACCCTGCTAACCTACACCAGCCTTTGTCAGCTTTCTCCTATAAAATACATCCAAGTTCCTCACGGGCCATTCCCTGTTGTAATAAGAACATGTAAATATGTCTCCAATAATAAAGTCCCTCAGGATCTTTTAATATTACACTGTGAACCCTTCCATCTATATAAAAACAAAAATACTTGCACCATTTTTTGCAACCTGCTTGGAAGAAAACAGGCTTACAGAACTTTTCAGAGGACATGAATGAACTCGTGATGTCGACCTCAAAATCACTTTTATTGAACATTTAAATTCGTTGAACACACTGATTTATTAGTGTCTTTTCTCTCACACTTACACACACAAATATATAATATATATATATATATATATATATATATATATATATATATATATATATAATATATATACAGTATATATATACAGTATATATATATATACAGTATATATATATATATATATATATATATATATATATATATATATATATATATATATACACACACACACACACACACACGTATATGTACTGTATATATAAACTTAAAAAGCTCACTGAACAAGCGACTAGTCTTTAACCCCAGTCCCTTCTTCATTTTCACTAATTCCTACCGTTCAGGTATATCACCTCATTCATATTCACTTTTAATCTCCTTGCCTTACCTGGCGAAAGTGAAACATCTAATCTCTAAATTCCTTTTATCAGCACGGACATAAACGTAACCTTTTATATCACAAAACAGTTTATATTTAAAAGGCAACTTCAAACGACAGTCTGAATGACTAAACTGTTGAATAATTAAACATCATACGATGATATAATTATAGAATTAATAACAATTTAATTTTTATAACACAAGAATAATAAAAGATACTTACTAATAAATTCAGAGCCTCACCAACAGCGCGTCCATTTACCATTTTTTAAGAACAATTTCATTGTCGCGTAAATATGACGTAACCCATCCTTCGTGAATTGTGGGAGTTGAAGTTTTTCTGGTGTGTTTTCTGAGTTTGATTTTTAAGAGGTGTTAATGGAAATAAAACATTAGAACGTATGGTTCCTGCAGGCTATTCAATCCTACAAACTCGGCAATCCTAGTCAGCTAATTTCCCCAGACTAATGTTGAGTGAAGTTTTGAACATCCTTAAAAAAAACTGCCTACCACATTGCTTGTAGTAGTAGGGTGTTGTACCGTGTTAGCCACTACCACATTGCTTGGTAATTTATTCCACGTCTATGATTTTCGTTTGACGAAAACATTTCTAATATGCGTGCAAAATATGTGTTTCCATCTGGGTACCCATGTTCTAGTTGATTTTAAAATAATAACTGGAATCAGTCTTTCCTTATAACTCATAATTACTGTGTGTATTTCTCCTAACTATAGAAAAGAAGGATGAGGATAAACATATAATTTAAAGATGAAATTCAGTTTATGAGGATATCTCAATGTGTGATACCATAACTACTTTCAATGATGTCTCTAAGGCCCCAGAACCCTGAATTGGGTTACGTGGGTTGGAAAATGGTATGCTATGTTTGAATGATTTAAAGATATTTTCAAACATTTCAAGAAATCTTTTAATCAATTTATATATATATGTAAATGTATATGTAAATTATAATTTGGGTTACCATTTTTATGTATTTCTTGCATTGTGTATTTCAAAATGTATGTAATTCACAAAGGAATACTTGGTTCGAATCCTACCTGGCAGGGAGAAAATTTTTGTTAGTTGTGGTAATCACAACTCAAAGACGCATGATATTCTATATGGGGTTCCACAAGGCTCTATCCTGGGTCCGCTTCTTTTCTCAATCTATATGCTTCCATTAGGTCAGATTATCTCAAGTTACAACGTGAGCTACCACAGCTATGCTGATGACACACAGCTGTACTTATCAGTAGTACCTGATGACTCGACTCTCTCGAATCAATAACAAAATGTCTTACTGGTATTTCTGAATGGATGAATAGTAATTTTCTCAAGTTAAATAAAGAGAAAACTGAAATTTTATTGATTTGGGAAAACGGATTCAGTGAGGTTATCAGAAATAAACTTGACGCATTAGGATTAGAAGTTAAGACGGAAGTAAAAACTTAGGGGTAACCGTTGACTGTAACCTGAATTTTAAATCACATATTCATCAGACCACTAGGACAGCATTTTTTCACTTAAGAAATATAGCAAAAGTTAGACCTCTTATATCATTGAAAGATGCTGAGAAATTAATTCACGCTTTTGTTTTAATTCGATTAGATTACTGTAACGCACTGCTCTCAGGACTACCCAAAAAAGACATAAATCATTTGCAACGAGTGCAGAATGCAGCTGCTAGAATCCTAACTAGGAAAAGAAAATCTGAACACATTTCTCCTGTTTTGATGTCGCTACACTGGTTACCTGTGTCTTTCAGAATTGACTTTAAAATTCTGCTTATAGTTTACAAAGCCTTAAATAATCTTGCTCCATCTTATATATCGGAATGTCTGACACCCTATATTCCAAATCGTAATCTTAGATCATCAAATGAGTGTCTCCTTACAATTCCAAAAGCTAAACTTAAAAGAAGTGGTGAGGCGGCCTTCTGCTGCTATGCACCTAAAATCTGGAATAGCCTGCCGATAGGAATTCGCCAGGCTAATACAGTGGAGCACTTTAAAACACTGCTGAAAACACATTACTTTAATATGGCCTTCTCATAACTTCACTTTATCTTAATCCTGATACTCTGTATGTTCAATTCATCATAATAACTATTCATGGTGGCTCTAAAATCCGTACTGACCCCTACTCTCTCTTCTGTTTCTTTTTCCAGTTTCTCTGTGGTGGCGCCTGCGCCACCACCAACCTACTCAAAGCACCATGATGCCCCAGCATTGATGGACTAAAAGCCAGAAGTCCACGTGATCATCATCATCATCATCAAGTCCTTCCGTGAAAACCATAAATACAAAGAGGACTGTTTTATTTATGTTAGGTAGATTGCCCAGAGGGGACTGGGCGGTCTCATGGCCTGGAATCCCTGCAGATTTTATTTTTTCTCCGGCCGTCTGGAGTTTTTTTTGTTTTTCTGTCCCCTGGCCATTGGACCTTAATCTTATTCTATGTTAATTAATGTTGACTTATTTTATTTTCTTACTGTGTTTCTTATTTTTCTATTCTTCATTATGTAAAGCACTTTGAGCTACATTTTTTGTATGAAAATGTGCTATATAAATAAATGTTGTTGTTGTTCTCCTAGAGGTTAATATTCCCACTCACACTTGACACTGTAGAGCTTCATTACTATAGCAATGTTCAGAAAATAAATGAAAAAAACAAATAATTATGACAGTTGTATTGACCTTGACCTACACCAGAAGAAGTCCACATGCACATGTCCAGACCAACACAATCTCGCCTCTCTGACTTTGTCTCCAAATCAACTGGCCTGAGCTGACCCTCTAATGTACTCATTTCCAATCCTGTCCATCCTCGTCACACCCAATGCAAATCTTAACATCTTTAACTCTGCCACCTCCTTCTCTGCCTCTTGTTTTTTGGTCAGTGCCACCTTCTCCAACCAATATAACATAGCTGGTCTCACTACTGCCCTGTAGACCTTGCCTTTCACTTTTGCTGATACCTGTCTGTCATAAATTATTCCTGACACTTCTCCACCCATTCCACCCTGCCTGCACTCTCTTTTTCACCTCACTTTGAAACTCCCTGTTACTCTGTATTGTTGATCCCAGTGTTTAAACTCATCCACCTTTGCCAACTCTACTCCCTCCATCTTCACCACTCCTCTGACCTCCCTCTCTTTCACACACATGTATTCTGTCTTGTTCCTACAGACCTTCATTCCTCTCCTCTCTAGAGCATATCTCCACCTCTCCAGGGTCTCCTCAACCTGCTCCCTACTCTCACTACAGATCACAACAATGTCATCAGCAAACATCATAGTGCATGGGGACTCCTGTCTAATCTCATCTGTCAACCTGTCCATTACCATTGTAAATAAGAAAGGGCTCAGAGCCGATCCCTGATGTAATCCCACCTTCACGTTGAATGCATCTGTCACTCCTATCGCAGACCTCACCACTGTCACACTTCCCTTGTACATATGCTGTACAACTCTTACATGCTTCTCTGCCACTCCTAACTCCTCATACAATACCACAGCTCCTCTCGAGGCACCCTGTCATATGCTTTCTCCAGGTCCACAAAGACACAATGCAACTCCTTCTGATCTCCTCTATACTTCTCCATCAACACCCTCAAACCAAACATCACATTTGTGGTGCTCTTTCCTGGCATGAAACCATACAAAGTATTGTAGAGAATAAAAACAACTTTATTTGCACTTATGACTGTGTTTGTGTAGTTTTGTCTGGATTTTGGGGAGCAGTCATGCCACCCTGTGATCACAATTTTCATACATTTTTAACCCTGATTAACTTTGTTGACAATAACTTTGGGCTGAACAAATCAATATTCATTCAATGTCAAACTCAACTACAGTATTTCAATTCTGAGCTATAGATGACTGCAAGAATCTAGCATGTTAAAAACTGCCCACGAATGGGGCCCAGTCCATGGAAGGACTGAATAAAACAATATTTAATAATTAATTATTTACAATTGCTACCATTGTACTTTCAAAAGATGGTGTTTTGCATAGGTTCTGCTGATACAAAAATACAGTATTACCAGTATACTGCACATTATCATAACACAGAGCTTCATACAGAGAAAAATAAACTTTACAAAATGTTTAAATATTGTTATAGATAACATAAATTTGCAACATATCACACTGCAAACAGAGGATATTCATAAAAGGTACATGTAGCACCAATCAATACTAGTAACACAAGTAAAACAAGTAGTGTGCAGTTTTTCTTCTAGAAAAGTTTTTGTTTTTTATTTATCATTTCATTCTTTTTCTTGACGATTCCTGCAACCAACCATGACATTTTTCAGCACCACCAGTCCCTACTTCATACATTGAATGTGTGCCAGCCTAGTAATGCTGCAACAAACAACAATCATTTATTTCCTGCATAGCTGAAGATCACACAAGGAATGCCTCTATGGATTTTCATGCCCTGCTTTTGACAACTCCACCACCAGCTTTCTTGCCCAAAGAGAGAGCGAGAGAGAGAGGTTAGGAGCATGTGCTGATGCAGTGCATTGCTGCACCCACCACATGACAAAAAGAAGACCAGAAAATACTCCCAAAACTATTTTGTAGGGGAAAATTTTGAAAAATTTTTAGAAAGGCAATTCAGAGAGAAGTTCCATCCAGGTAGGTTGGGCGTACGATGGATGTCATAAAATGGGGTAAAATACAATACACAAAGCAGAACGCAAGTTATCCTCTTCACAGAGACAGATGGCCAATCTATCATGTCCACCTCAGAAATAAAATACAATGGTACAAACTACTTTGTTCTTGCACAGCACTCCTCACCAAGTGCACACTCTGAATGCTGTGACAAATCTCAAAGCAAAATTCAAGAACAGATTATACCACTCACTAAATATAGAATGATCACATATAAGCATACAGATTTGTTTAAATACATCAAAAACAAAGTAGAAACTAATTAACATAAATGAAATACAATAATATCTGTCCATTGGCTAACTGAAGAACCACAGCTAGATTGTAAGAAAGAAGTCAGACAAGCCAGACACAGTCAGAGTCCTGAAGACCTCTGCCAACTAGCCTCCTTCCCACTACTGGCCATTCTACAGCCAGTGCTGGGCTAGCCAGTCTGATGAAAGGACCCTTCTACCCAATGATTCCAGTGCTCCTTTATCTGAGACAAATTTTCCATGGCAGGCAAACAACTTGGCTGCAGAGCAGTGGCCCCAGGTCCAACATGAGTATACCCAGAAGAGCAAGAAAATAGAGAGGGTTAGTAACAGTTTATAAATATTGTATGTTCATTTTATTGTATATTTCATGACTAATAACTAATAACACAAACACAGCATACATAGATAATCAGTAGCTCTATTCAGGGTATTCAGCCTGAACTTAAAAGCTAAGACAGAAAGGGGACCACTTATCATAGCAGGCAGACTATTTCACAGCTCCAGGACCCTGTAAGTAAAAGCACAACCTCCCACTTTAATTTATTAATCCAACACAGCTGATTCATTACACCACAGATACTAAAAAAGTTATTAGGCCCTGCACATTATACATAATGCAGAGAAATCAAAACTAAAGGAATTTTTAGAACAGAAATAAAAAGAAAAACAGCATTTGAATAATTTATTCTGCATCTGCTATGTGTATACTTATGGACATGCTTTACATTTAAACATTATCAAAATATAATCAAGGCTTATCTAAGACTTCTTGTTTATAAGGAAAAAAAAAGGAATCTGGTCTTGTTTGATTGCGTGGTGCTAGTGGAAAGGTAGTATTAGTGGAAGAATGTTCAATAATAGCAAAGAATTGTGGACCAAAGTGATGGATGCAACAAATTGTAATGTGGTAGTGGAATGAGTAAGGTAAAATTCTTATGTTTGGGTGTTTAATAGTTTAGGCGAAATAAGCTTGGTCTATCTGAACAGGCAGATTAATGACTGAGGGATAAAATCTGTTTGCAAACCTGATCATAGAGCATTGAATGTTACAGTATTGCTTGCTAAATGAAAGGAAAACAAATAGTTTGGTGCTGGCTTGTGTGGAAGGAGAGTGTATCCTTCAGGCATCTCATACATGTTCTGTAAGTATGGGAAAGTGCCTACAGTGATGAGCTGGGCCATTTTGTTTAACTACAACAGAGTTTTGCAGTCCACCACATGGCAGTTGCCAAACCTGAGTATAATACTGATGGGGTGGAAATGGACTTGGCCTGACCTTTCCTTTTACCTAACCTTTTACCTAGTTTATACCCCGCTTACCTGGAGTCTGTTGCCTGGCAATATTTACTGGGCAATGGTCACATAACAGCAGGTTTGGGGTCATATAAAAGTGAGTTTGGATAGTGACTTCACTCTAGGATTTATATTCTTGGCTTTCCAGTGCACACCTTGATTTTGAAAGTTTTTGACCTGATTTGATTTAATATTTGATACTGATTTGGATGTCTACTTTTGGTCTTTTTTGCTCATCTTTGTATTCTGACATTTTCCTGGGTTTTGGACACATTGCCTGCGTCTTTAAGCTCTCCCTGTATTTGACCACCTTCCTGTATTTCATATTTTGTTTTTGAATTAGAGACTTGTTAAATAGATTATCTTTACCATTAACAGGTCTGATACTTTGTGAGCTCGTCTGGATCTTCACGTCACTCTGGGCTTATGTATTTGGTAATTCTTAATTGGGCAATGCACCATAGTATGGACAGATAGCTTGGCTTTACCTACAGAAGAGTTGGCACTGAGAGGTTAGCTGCTTTCACAAGTATTTCTACAGTATGTATTATGATTTGAGTGCACAAAAAATAGCAAAGGGGTATGGGGCCTCTAAAAGACCCATAAACCATGCCAGAGCCTTCCCCACCCTGTCTAGAATAGGCCTCATCTTAGGCAGCCTTATCCTAAACTCAAGTTGGTAGGATTCAGTCTACATAGGCCCAAAATGGGGATCTGATATCAAAATATTATAAATGTTCCAAGAAAAATACAAACATTTACAAAAAATGCCCCACAAGAGAGAGGAACCATACAACCCTCTGGCTTGGAGACAAATGCAACACAAAATCATTATAAATGCTGATATTTATTTGTTAAAATCAAAAGGATAACAAAAATAACCAGAAAGAACACAAAAACAGCCTATAAGGATTTGCCTAAAAGGTAGCTCTTTTCCATATTTCTACAATTTCAGCATTAACACATAAAGTGGACTGGTCAGTCCCACAAAGTGATTCCACAGTGAGGATACAAACTGTAACTTCACCATACTGTGGTGAAGGGTTGTCAGCTTTTTAAGAGGTTGCTAGAGTCAAGATCACCAGACAAAGGGTGTGGCCATCTTCTGCAAAGCCAGGATAGAGGCATAAAGAGAGAAAGAGATAGAGAGGGCAGGCAGGAAATTCATCAGTATGGGAATGCAGGGGCTGCAAGGATGCTAGAAAGTGGTAAGTCCTATGTTTACTGAAGGCAAAGCAACATGCAAGGGAATCAGGATACTGTATAAGAAAAAGATGATTAACCTGTAAGATAAAGTGTAATGCTTTTTTAGGACATTGGGGCAGGTAAGCAAACTACTGGGAGGAATGACTGAATAAGAGTGAGGCCATGCAGTAAATACCAGAGGTGAAAACACTTCCTTGCCAATACAAGGTATATGGTCTTAGAAGAAAACGTAAGGGACTGTGCTGCCCAGTTGAAACAGAGGGCAGATGGGAATTTACCGTGCAGATTTGAACCTTTAATATTATTAGAAGGCGAAAGGACACAGGAGATTGAAAAGCCATTAAAGGGAGATCTAGCTTGCTGTCTCTAAGCAGGAGTGGGTCTAAGATGGGGTATAAAGCCATAGTATAGCCATGGGCAAAATAAGTTCAAAGTCAGGAGCAGAGAAGAGAGTTGGCTCAAATGACAGAATTTAAAGTGGCAAGGTATTGGAAATAAAGAGAGAAAAAAATATATGGGAAGTAAGGCATCAATTCTTTTAAGGTAATACCAAATGGACAGCAGATTTTGATGTATACCTATGCTTTGAATTATCCCTTTTTGTATCGCTCCTTTCAGTATATTTTTGTAATTCATTTGTCTACTTGCTATGTTTCTGAGTGCAAAGGGTTGTCACAAGGGTCTCTTCTAATCACACAATTCAAATCCTTTATTACTAAGCCATGATACATTTAAATAATTTTTTGTTGAGTATTTTATTATTCTTTTAAGGGCTGTTGACTGTCCCAAACATTTAATAGCAATAAATTAACCTCTAGCCTGGTCCAACATTAATTCTTTTAATTTCCAAGAAACTCCAATTTTAAAGTACTTGGTCTCAATGGAATGTCATAGTTGGCTTCAGTACAATAACACACACCTAGTTAGGCAGTAAAACATTACAGCATAAAAGGCAGTGTTGTCTAGTGGATAAGATGTTGGACTTTAAACTACAAAGCCGTTTGGTCAGTCCCTGTGTCCAGCTTACTGTGTGACCCTAAGCAAATAATTTAACCTGCTTATGTTCCAACTGTAGAAAACACATGTAAGTAATTAAACAGTGTCTCCGTAGAATGGTGTTCATTGTGAAAAGGCACTGTACAAAATAATGGTTATTTATTTATTTCTACAAAGTTTTGATGTTCGAATCATTTGAGCTTTTAAGTGGCAAGTATTTCTCTTCCAAGGCAGTAGGCATACAGTTCAACAAAAAAAAAAAATCAATATGCCTATAAACAGATCAAAAAGGTTTTAAAATGAGTGGACACTACTCGGATGAAAGGATGCATTTGATTAAGTGACAGATGGCTGCCTTATTCCAGTGTCACACCCAAATAAAAGCAGTGTATTTGCTTCCTCAAATACAAACTTATGATATCAAATAAGAACCAAACCCATTATCATATTCAAAATATGTTTTTTTAATTTTTTTAAGCTCATCCATGTAAATATCTATTTTTGTGTCTTCTTTTTTCATTATAGTATCATGGAAAAGTGTAACTACTCATGCATCATGCACAACACAAGACCCCGGTGGTTTATCACAGGACAATAACATTTGTGCACCCAGTAATTGACAGTTTAAATGGAACAATTAACCCAGTGTGAACGTATTTAGGATGTATAAAAGCATCTCATGTTGGTTAACTGATGGGAGACAAAGAGTACAGATAAGAGAAAAATGCTCCATGTTCAGTCGGGTTCCTCAGTGGAGTTCGTCAGTGGTCTGTCCTTGAATCATTAATTTTTGTGATTTATATTAATGACATTGACTCCAGTGTAGTTATTAAACTTGTGAAAATACACAGATGACACTAAAATTGACGGAATGGCAGCCACAGAGGAGGCAGCAAAAACAATTAAAGAAGACATGGACAACATTCATGTAATAAAAGTCCAAAGAGCTACACGTGGGCAAAAGGAACATTGATTATAAATACAAGATGGGAGACTACCCTAAAGGAAGCAACTGCTGATAAGGATTTTGTGGTTTATGTTAACACAACATCTTCATTATCTAAGCTATGCAAAGAAGATTTTAAAAAGGCAAATACAATGTTAGGTTATATCAGTGTTTCTCAACCTGTGGGGTGGGCCCCCCTAGGGGGGCACGAAGTAACAAATAAGGGGGGCGCAAAGATGTGAAAAAAAGAAAAATGAATCAAAAATATATAAAAAAAATCTGTTGAAACCAAAACAAATTAACTTAAACTACATTCTGATACTAGAACAATAAATATAGAGTTAGAAAAATGTCGATAAAAGTTAAGTAGGAATAATAAAATATGCATCTATATTTCAAAAAAATGTTAGGGGGTGCGATTAAAACTGTTATGAAAACTTGGGTTAAGAAACGCTAGGTTATATCATAAAAACTGTTGAATATAATTCAGGGGATGTTATGTTCAGACTATATAATGCACTAGTAGTAGTACTACACATTTGGAGTATTGTGTGCAATTCTGGTCACCACTCTACAAGAAAGACATAGCAGCTGTGCCCAAGAGAACAAACAAATGCATCCCTGGACTTAAGGACATGCCATACTCTGACAAAATTAGAGAAATAAAACTGTTCAGTCTTGAGCAGAGGAAATTCCATATCGTTCTAATCCAAGCCTTTAAAATTCTCAAAAGCATTGATAAAATGGATCCATCAGAATTCTTTCAACTTAGCAGAGAATTGTGTACTATAGGACACCAGTGGAAATTAAGGAAAGTGCATTTAAGACTGAAACTAGCAATCACTTTTTTAGGCAAAGGGTTGTAGAAGTCTAGAACAAAATACCAAGACATGTAGTTGAAAAACAAACCTTGATAGCCTTTGAAAAATATCTGGATGAGACAGACAGACAGCTTAGCTATTAACTAAATAAACAAGCTTGATGGACTTAATTCCCGCCTCTTATTGGTCTAATTTCATATGGTCTGTTGTTTTTATAAGAAAATCAAGGTTCCTGAAGATAACACTTGTAGACACAACAGCATTTTACTTCAACATCAAAACTCTTTTTAAAAACACATGGTATTCATTGGAGATGTTTAAAAGAGTCACAATAAAATGCTAAAAAAATAAACAAACCAATTTTAGTCACACATGTAACCTACATTTGGACCCATAAACTGGGCAGGAATAAGTAAGTATGACACATCACCTGTAAAACAAAGGGTAGGCTGTGTGTGTGTGTGTGTGTGTGCACGAAAAGTAAAGATTCCAAAGTGTTTTTTTATTTTCAGAGTGATGCCTTAACAGAACAATTTTTGATTTCCAAAAGAACCATCTACAATGAAGGTTCCAAAGAGAACCTTTATTTATTTGGATCCATACTATCTATTTAAGCTTTGTGTTTTGTCTACATAGTATGTACTTTTCAAAGCCCAAAGAACCAATTTCATATTCAAAGAACCCTTCTAAGAGTGAAATGGTTCCTTGTCAAGGCAACCACAAAACCAACTAAAGTGACATTATGGAATTATTTTTAAGAGTGTAACCTAGATAAATAATGAATGTAGCTAGCTTGAAGACAAAGTGTCATCATCACATGTCCTAATTGGATACTGTTGCCGTACTCAAATCTTTTACCACTACTGAACCAACTAATTATGCCCCCATTTCCTACCATTTACATCAAGAAGCATTCTCCCCATATTTGTCATAAGCAGATTCTGAAAATGAATTAACATTGAATTTTGAAATTATTTCTGTGCAATTGAAATAAAAAAATATGTATTCTTTATTGTAACACTAAAATGTGAATACGTAGATACTGTGGACACATGTTTTTATTTTCCAGTTTCCTCTACTTAATTTTCCAGTACAGAATCGAAGACAGATCTGCTCTGGTAACAGCTGGAGCCAGTTCTGAATAGTCTGCTGATGCTTTTTTGCAGTTATTATTACGTTAATTTAAAAAATACATTTAAAGTTGCATACCATAATAAAATTTCAGCATCGCATATTAGGAAAGATGTTGAGTGGATTTTAAAGAAACGTCAGATATCTTGAAATGAGTTTTAAGCTATTAAAAGCTGAATTGCTATTTAAGATTTTTGAAATTCATTTTGAGATATTCAAATATATCAATATCATGGCTTCCTACATTCATATTTAAAATTCCTGATGAAAGTCCTCCAAATGTTAGTTTGACTTGCCCACTCAAACCCCGGGCGATCGATTCTTGCCTGCTTCCCGCATGGATCGAGCTGAGCGCCACCAGCAGCTGGGTGTATCGCGCATGCGCTCAGGACGCGCTGCCTAATCGAGACAGTGCGGCAGGAAAGCCGCAGCGAGCAGGCGAGAGGCTGAGATTGAATTTGAGGGGAAAAGGAGCAGAAAGAGAACATGGAGAGAAAAGCGACCAGAGATGGGGAATAATGTTTTTAAGATGGAAACCGGATGAATCGCTCGACAGGGCTATCGCGTCTTTTGGCTTTCCGTTGCGTTTACCGCTTGGCACAATTTGGATTCAGGGTTTTTTTCAACGATTTCAAGGCAATGCCGGGGAAAGGATGAAAAATGCAAACGGTTTTGAGTTTTTTTCTTATGTTGCTGCCGCCTCCACTGCTGATTGGGACTGCCTGCTAAACCGGGAACGCATGAAGACAACATTTGTGTCAAATGAGCTAGTTGCGGATGTCTGGCAGAGCAACGTCGTGTGAATCTTCAGCCGAGACAAAACGAAATAAAAACAGCAGCCACACATTTGAAAGATTTTCATCGGCAAGTTTGCCACATTGCATTCAGCTGGAGGAATGTCATCAGCGCCCCGTGCTTGACCAGCAATTGGTGTTTTGAAGGGGGAAAACGTAACGGCAACGTTCGCCATTTCAGAGGTGTTAGTATGGGTGATGCAGCGGACAGCAAGGAAACCAAAAAGACTTTCATCGTCCCGGCCATCAAATCCTTTGATCATTATGATTTTTCCAGGGCTAAAATTGCCTGTACCCTGACATGGCTGGTGGCAAAGGGTTATGGAACCGGTAGGTGGCGTCGTTACTTGCTTTGCATAAAATGCTAGCTTGCAGTAAAATTAAGAGAGAGTGGTAATAAATAAAAGACTACTGTTTGTGGGATGTTTGTGAGCCAGCCTTTCCTAATGAAGTTCGTTTTTTTGGTGGGCGGGAGAGAGGGATTGTACTGAAACAACGATCTTATTTATTCCGCGCTTAATGCTGGCAACAAAACGATTTTGGGGTAGCTGACGAATAAGGCGCGCGGCTATGCACGGGGGCGCGCGTGGCTACATTCTTACTCATTTCGGACAAAAACAGAAAAAATACATCACGTATTTGGCATTTTAATACACATCAAAAAGACAAAATAAAATCAGAATGTTATGATTGTGATTCAATAGTTCTTTTATAACAAGAGAAAATTGCAGAGCACATAAATTCATGAATTGGTAAGAATCCATGGCAATTCCAGACAGGAAAACTGACGTCATATTGCGCGTATGTATCTGAGGCGGTCATTTGTGTTTGAGTGAGAATGACTATTACGTAAGAGCTGGACACATGTCTGCATTTTCTTCCTGTTGCTCATCTAACTGTGCGTGGGAGACCGAAAACGCTTATTTTCCGTTATTTCTGTATAGCTATTTTGGTCCTTATTATGTTCTCTCCAGGGGATCGCCTTCCCCTTCAAATAGATAGATGGGTGGATAAATAGAATTATCTATCTACTTACACGACTATTTGACTTTTTACATGGATTTTAATTATCAGTTTGTCGATGGTCATGTTTACATGTAACCCCAAGGTACGATTTGACAGTAAGCATTTTGAGAAGTGATTTATTACAGAAAGTTATTAATAACACATTCCCCTCTAGTCTACCTTTAGTTCATTCTAGGAAGATATTTCTTTAGCTTGATTTGCATATGTATTTCTGGGCTGAATTTTTCATGTGATTTTATATTAATGCTGAATGGCAAAATGTATGTATTAAAGTGACTGTTTTCTTTTATTGTCTATTTTTCATTGTTATTTTTCTAGTGGAGTTTGGGAGTTTCTAAGAATGATACTTCTCACCCCCATTTTCACCTTTTACAGTTACCATCTCATATTCTTGGATATCTTACTATAGGAAGCAGCATAAATAGAAAGTGTCTAGTAAATACTGTTGGGTATATATAAGGGCCTTGCAATCAGGGATTTTTAGGCCCTATGGTTTCCATAATATTTGCTTTAACACCAACCATTTTAATTAGAAACCAATTAAAGGAATATTGAAGTCATAAATATGGCAACAAAAATAAAAGCTGACCTTTTGGATTGGGTGTATTTCAGGTTTTATTCATATCTAGCGTCAGTGCCTTTTATTTGTGGAGGCTACATGTAATTTCAAAGGGATCAAGTTTTTATTTTTTGTCAATACATATCTGTGTAATATTCCCCTTTTTACTTAAAGGATGGTGCTACGTAAAGTTGCATTGTCCATCCATACAACAGTATGTGATCTGTAGTTCAGTTTTTTGTAAGAATCTGTTCAGCCGTGCCAGGTTATCATTACATCTTTACTGTGCTTGCTTATGGAGACTCTTCGTTTTTAATTTGTGGATTTAGATGTCATATCCCAAGGTCTGTGTGCATTATAGTTACCAGGTCATTAATTGTAAATGGATCTGATCATCATTACTATACATTTGTATGCTAGTTGTTGACTCACTTTGAATTCAGCTGTCCATTTTGATGAAGTATTTGACTAAGAGTTCTTGACTCTTTGTGTATTAAGTTGTCCATCTTCATAGTTTTTTTTTTTTTGTGCAATACATTCACAACAAAACAGAGATTAAGAGATGATACGATTGAAGTGTTTAACGTTCTGAAAGGAATTAGGACAGCTGAGCCCAGTGTACTTTAATATAAATTCTGTAACAAGAACACTGGGTCACATGTAGAAACTTCATACAAAGAACCATAGACAGGTCAGGTTGGGGTGCATATACTGGTACAGCATGTTGTCACTCCCACCACACAACGAAACAGCTTGGGTTCCTGGTTGGCAACCTCCCCAATGCAGATCCGTGGTCCAGCCCCCCTAGGGAAGTGGCCATTATCTGCAGCAGCCAGGTGTTACGTGGGCGTCCCCATGGCCGGGTGTAGCTGCTCGTCCTCAACAATGAGGAACCTGCAAGCTGGATCAGCAGGGCTTATTAACCTTCAAATCTTGACCTAATGTTAGTTTGGACAATCAAGGTAAATAGGATGATCAAGCTTGTTGGGTTGAATGGCCCGTTTTTGTCAAGGTTTTACTAATTTTCTAATGTTCCAACTGATGAACTAAGAACTGGCTGTTTGTCTTTATAGCATTTGCCTGTATTAGATCCAAACTCCTCTATTGTGAAGTCATCCGTACAACTTTTACGTGTTTGTGTTTACAAGTTTTCAATTTATTAATTGTGCATTCATGTGTCCATTTTTATAGGGTGTGTGTACAATAGTTTACTACTTATCAGTTGTAATTTTGGCTGTTCAACTTAATTCATTGTTGTGATCTGATTCTCTTCTTACCACTTGAAAACTTTGTTGTCCAGGTTAATATTGTTTGCTTGTGCCAGATATTTTTTTTTAATTTTTGTGAATTTTTTTCTGGCTGACTCAAATTTGGAAGTTACCTTTATTTTATTGTGTTTGTTTATTTTTTGCTGTGATCACATAAAACATGTTTTTATATATGATTAAATCATCATCTATAGTATTTTACATACTTTGTAACACTTAATACGTTAAGCAGGTTTAGAAAATGGATGGATGGAAGTTTGCTACTTTGTAAGACAGCATAAGTAAGCTTGGTATATTTTTATTATTGTTAGTTAAAGTCTTTTATAGGGAAGAATATTAACTATTGAGTAATAAAATTGAGTTGGCAGTATGTAATGAATAGAGAAATGAAGTCTAAGGTAAATGGATGACAGTTCAGTTTCTGCCCATGACTAAGTGTGTGGTCCTGAGCAATTCACCCACCTGCCCTTGTTGCAGCCGTTAAAAAAATAAAAAAAAAAATCTGTCAACAGTTGTATAGTATGTCTGCATTTGCGAAGTGCCTTGAATTGTTGTTCCCTATAGAAAGTTGCTATAAAAATTAAAGGGTGTTTGTTTGAATATCCATCTATAGTGAAGCACTTCATTAAACTACCTAAGACTGTATTTCCTTGTGCGTGCATTGCAGAAAAGAAGGAGAACTGCAGAAATGAATCCACTTGTGCTTTTTGTGCATATATTATTCAGTTGAAATTTGCCTTGCATACACAGGGCAATGAGAGACTTACTTGCATTTCTCCCACATACAAGTCACAGGAGTATAATACAAAAAAAAAAAATCAATGAATAGCATTGCACAGTGGATATTACAAATACTGATGCTGTTTGTAAGCAGCGTTTTAGTAGCCTAATGACACAAGCATAAAGAATGGCACTGAATCTAGTTGTGAGAGTTCTGATGGTCCTGTATTGTTTTCCAGAATGGAAGGAGAAGAAAAGTGACAGAGCAGGATCGCCAGTCTTTAATAATACTGTTTGCCTTTCTAAGATAGCTTTCTTGTGTTATATGCTGTATGTCCTGTATTGAATGGAGGCATTTGCCAGTATTATTCTGTTATGGTTTCACCACTATCTGTAGTACCCTGTAGGCCTGATCTTAGCAGGTACCATATCGGTTTTATATACAGTCCGTAGAGATGGACTCCTTTGTGCATCAACAGGAATTGGTGAGCACAGACATAGGGTTATCTAAGAAAGTCTTCACTAGCTTGTCTACTGGTTATGCATCTGGTAATGTTGTGGAAAAGAGGCCTGCAGATTTAGACGATTTAATGCTGTATGTTCACTGTCCGCTAATGCTATGCTTATTCTATAGTTTGTAATTTTTTTTTTTTTTTTGCTGTTTCTGTACAGGTGATTAGTTCATGTTGTTTCCAGCAATAACCTTACAAATGTCTCTGTCAATGATGATACTCTGTCTACTGTACTACACTCAATACTAGCAAACGGTCCTTCTTAATTGACTGCCATAATAATCTGGCGATTGTCTCCATCCAGTGTTGTTTTTTTATTTTTAATAACAACTTTTTAAAATTATATTTTTATTGTTTTTAATTCATATACAGAGCTTTGTTAGTACTTAGGCTGGTTATATACTTCCTATGGGGCAAACAAAGCCAGCTAAGAATTAAGAGCAGTTTGCATGATTTGCTTTTAATATGTTTGTGATTTACTTCAGCTCTTCAATGAATGTAACTGACAGAAATGTTATCTTCCCTTTACTGGATGTTAATAAGCCATGCTTTAATAGTCTGCTAGTTTTCATCTGACCTTCGGAGTAACTGCAGAAATAGGCTTCACTGAATGAACATTACAATTTGATCTCCATGGTTTGTACTTTTCTGCTCATCACTCAAATTTGTTTTCTATTAATTTTTTCATGTAACACTCTTTGGGTGGATATAAGCATATAATGAAAAACAGTTCTGAGCCATTTACTCATTATTATAATAATAGAAGAGTACTTTCAGTTTTTCAATATGTAAAAAATGCCATTGCCCCAGTTTATATACAAGAGAGACTGGTAGTGATATTTGCATTCCTGTCCAATCAATGATTCTTGCCTTGCACCCAGTGTAGGCAGGAATAGACTCTTACATCCTGTGACCCTAAATGTGTTATGTACTGTAGATTATACAATGAATAGGATATTGAATTACAGAATTGCTGAATTATGTACTTCTTCACTTTCTCTTTGATCACGTCAGTACGTGTTTGCGGAAATGTACTTTCCTCAGCTGAAAGCATAAATCAATTTCCAAGTGTGCTTGTTTGCTGGAATTTAGATAATAGAGACAAATGCTTTCGACAGTTCCTTCAGTTAAAAATATGTATAGACCACCCTTGATTTTAAAAGGCCAAGGGTACTCTTTCTTGCTGGACAAATAGTTTTCCATTCCATTGAAGACAAGGGTAGCTATCCAACCAAAAATACAAATAGTATTTGGAAGTGATGTATGAATCCAAAACGTTCTAAATATTCTACAATATAAAGCCATTTTCAGTGTACTGTTATACTGATTGTGCACCTTTTGAAATTTTCAGTATTGCACAAATGGTAAGTAATGCACATTTAGACACTTTTAACTTTAGTATATAAATGTGACAGCCCAAATTATGATTAGTAAGCATTATAAATTCACTAAGAGCTTGGTGTTCACTTTAAGAAAATTTCATTATTCACCTCTATCATGTTGCAATGAAGCCTCTGCACAGATTATTTGAAGATTCAGTAAAATGGAGCATGGTTATAGCTGTCAAAATCTAACGGTGCTCTCCCTCAGGTTACTGCGTTGAGTATTTTGTTGTGCATAAATGCTTATGAATGTATTGTAAAAGGAATGTATACTTGGTTTAATAATTACTGTTCATTTATTATTAAATTTGCTTTACCTAAATGGTATATTGGGCTAGAAGCTATCACAAAAGATGTGAGTGCAATGCAAGAACCAAACTTGAACTAGATGCTATTCCATTGCAGGTCATACTTGCATGCTCACTTACAACCATACAGAGTCAATAGACCTTGTCACTGACTATGTGGGATCTGCACATTCTCCTCTTATTTCCTTTTTATTGACTTGGTACACCAGTTATCTCCCACATATAAAAATATTTAGGGCAGTTTTAGATTCACATTTAGGCTTGTGTTGGGTGTGTGTGTGGAACCCTGTCTCAGTATGGCTTTTCCCAAGTGCCCTTGTATTGCTAGAATAAACCCCAGGTATTTGCATTTTTGAACTGAAAAAAGCAATTTAAGAAAATGAATGAATTGATTTATTTAAAAGTCAGTAAAGCCATTGCTTTTAAGTATAGTTTTGTACATTCTGCTGTGAGGTCAACAGAAGCAATCAAGTGATTAAAAATCTGCTTTAACATTAATATTTTAGTTTTTATTATATTTTTGTAGGATTATTATATAAAATACTTGCCTAGTAGCTTATGCTTTTTACATCATATATGTTGGCTAAATCTATACTAATAAAAGGCAAAGCCCTCACTCACTCACTCACTCACTCACTCACTGACTCACTCACTGACTCATCACTAATTCTCCAACTTCCCGTGTGGGTGGAAGGCTGAAATTTGGCAGGTTCATTCCTTACAGCTTCCTTACAAAAGTTGGGCAGGTTTTATATCGAAATTCTACGCGTAATGGTCATAACTGGAAGCAGTTTTCTCCATTTACTGTAATGGAGATGAGCTTCAACGCCGTGGGGCGGAGTTTAGTGTGACATCATCACGCCTCCCACGTAATCACGCAGTACATAGAAAACCAGGAAGACCTCAAAAAGCGCTCAAGAAAACATGCATTATATAATTGAGAAGGCAGCTAAACAATAAGAAGCGGCGAGTGACATATACAACCATATTCATGAGTTCTGCTACTGAAACAAAGCACGATGTAAACCTACACTTTAAATTAAGTTCATAGACAGGCTGCGCTGGCGTTTGTAATTTAGTGCCTGCCCATATAAGGCCGTCCGTCAGCGGCAATCCAATAGCAAACTGCCACGGTAAATATTCACGGGTGAAGGACTGTGCTTATGGAGAGGAAGATGAGATGGTCAGGGTGGTGTTTGACACAAACTCAGCGAAACTGCGAGAGAAAGTTTTAAGTGCCAGGACTAAGGTAACATTAAATAAAGCTATGGACATAGCAGAGATGGCACCAGCACAGCTGGGAACCTTCGATGCATGTACACCGAGTGGCTCACGTGAACTGACGAGTGCACAGATAAAAGCAACAGTTCCAAAGAGCGCTGAACAAAACCGAATTACACAATTGAAAAGGCAGCAAAAATATGAAGCGCCTGATAAGCATATTCATAAATGCAGCTACTGTGGAAACAAAGCACACGGTGGAAAAAGTCAATGTCCCGCTAAAGGAAGACAGTGTAAAAACCCGTGCATGCAGTGTGTCAGGTCTCAGATAAAGAAGAAGACGAGCTGTTTATTGATGCAGTAAGAAACGAATCGATGAATGAAACCTGTCATCTTTACAACGATTGACAAACACGGAATGTAACTTGAACACAACACATCCTACAAATACGAACCTGATTGAAAGAAATAATGATAAACAAATCCTTGATGACAGCAACACTCAGTAACACTCACAAAACAAATACTGTATATTGACAGTCATGTTACGTTATTTTTAAAATGTTCCCTTTTCTTTTCTACCTTTTTAACACACTACTTCTCCGCTATGATACGCTGGTATATATATATATATATATATATATAACCCGATCTACATACTCGAATAATGGATACTTTATTCGCCATCAATGATTGTTTTGGTAAAGCCATACTCAGTGTATTCATTAGATGAACGGTAAAAAAGTAAGAGCGAGGGGAGGATGACTATTGAGGCATGCAGGCTGTAGTGCGCGATCACATTTGAAAAAATATATCTTTTCAAGTTCTATTTAGTCCATATGTGTCAAACTGAAGGGCCGCGGGCCACATCCGCCCGCGTGTAATTATATCAGGCCCGCGAGATCATTTTATATACTGTATTATTGTTATTAAAGCCCGGTATATGAAGCGCTGGTAACACAATAAACTACAGATCCCATAATGCAGCGCTTCAGCTGCCTTGCCAACACTTACGCGTTAATCAAGTCTACCTTATGATGCTGCAAGTTATTGCGAAGCTAGAGTTATTGCGCACTGAGTTTGCACGGCGCTTTGGTGACTTTGAAGAACAAAAAAAGTCCGTCTACATGCGGCTCGAACCTTGTGCATGTTTGGTAGCACATATCTGTGTGAGAAGCTCTTCTCAGTGATAAAGACTAACAAAACAGCACACAGGAGTCGCCTCACTGATGAGCACCTGCAATCCATCCTGAGAATCTCCACAACACAGAACCTCACACCAAACAGAAACGAACTTGTGGCCAAAAAGATGCCAGGCGTCCAGCTCTAAAATGACATATGAGCAAAGACAACTGAATGATTTGATTTGTTATTGCACGTAAGAGCGGAGTCAACCGTTTTAACAAACAGCGTATTGCACTGATCTGAAATAGCTGTGTGTGTATATATGTAGATATGTATGTATATGTATATATATGTTTATATATGTGTGTGTGTATGTATGTATATGTGTGTATATATGTGTGTGTATATATGTAGATATATATGTATGTATATATGTGTATATGTATAGATATGACAACAACACTCATCACTCACAACAGTGACAAAACAATTACATTGACAATCAGGTTACGTTATTTTTAAAATGTTTCCTTTTCTTTTCATTGCTTCTTTAACACACTACTTCTCGCTGCTGGTATTTTGCTAATCAAAAATAAACTGTATGCTTCATACTGCAGAGACAATGTAAGGTACACTTATTATAGGTTTACATGCCCTGGCAGAATTTGTAAGATGTGTACCGTACTTTAAAGAAAAGATGACGAATCAGGCAAAACACATTTAATTTATTTTTAATGGAATCCAAATTAAACTATAAGTCATCACAGAATAGCACATTCATTAAACAAAGCTAGTAATAAGGAAAATAATGAGATTGTCCCTGTTCAAAAGTTTACACACTTTTATTTCTTAATACTGTGTATTGTCCCCTTTAACATCAATTATGGCATGCATTCTTTTGTGATATTTCTGGCTGGATGAGGCCCTTGATTTTTTTCAGGTGGTAGAGCTGCCCATTCTTATTGGCAAAAAGCATCTGTGTCCCATATATTCTTGGGTTGTCTTGCATGAACTGCACATTTGAGATTTCCCCAAAGTGGCTCAATGATATTCACTTTTTTCTGTTGTAGCCACTGAAAGATCAACTTGGCATAGTGTTTTGGATCATTGTCATTTTGGACGGTCCAAGTGTGTCCCATGCAGAGCTTCTGTACTGATGAATGCAAGTTGTCCTCCAATATTTTTTGGTAACATGATGCATTCATCTTGCCATCAATTTTCTTTAAGTTACCTGTGCTGTTGTAGGTCAAACACCCCTGAAACATCTGAGATCCAAATCCATGCTTCACAGTAGGGATGGTGTATTTTTCTTCATTGGCCTTGTTGTCTCCAAACATAGCATTTATGGTTGTGACCACAAAGTTCAATATTGGTCTTATCAATCCAAAGGACAATGTTCCAGAAGTTTTGAGGCTTGTCTAGATGCTGTTTGGCATATTGTAAGCAGGCTGTTTTGTGGCGTTGGCACAGTAAATGCTTTTTTCTTGCAACTCAACCGTGTAGCCCATTTTTGTTAAAGTACCTCCTTATTTTACATCTTGAAACAGTAACACCACTTGTTTTCAGAAAAGCCAGTATTTCAGCTGAAGTAGCTTGTGTTTTTTTCTTGGCATCACAACAAATGATCTTGGCAGTTATGGCTGAAATCTTGGTTGGTCTAGTTTACCATGGCTTGGTAACAACGGAACCCTTAACATTTTACTTTTTTATCAGAGCTTGAACATTACTAACAGGTATTTTTAGATCTCTGGATAACTTTTTATATCCCTTTCATGATTTGCACAATTCAATAACCTTTTCTGTCAGGTCCTTTGACAGTCCTTTTTGCTTTCCCCATGGCTCAGTATCCCACAAAGTCAGTGCAGCTCTGCATTAATTTTATTGACTATTTATACACAGACACTGATTATAATCAAAGAAGTTACTGGTGTGGCCATTCTCCCTTAATTACCCTTAATTTGAACCTGTGTATCTCACTTTGTGTGTGTATATTATCAGCCCCACCATTCAAGCGTATAGAAACTATTGATCAGGCCCATTTGGGTGATTTCAGTTCTCATTTTGATTTAAAAAGGGAACACACAATTATGTGATAATAAATAGCTTTGTCTGAGCACACTCCCTAATTTAAAGGAAAGCTTTGTGCGCGATTACTTACATTTTTCAAACAATGGCCAAATTCTGCAAGGGTATGTAAACTTATGCTCACATAAGTATACACAACCTTATTTAGAAGAGTGTGGTCTCAGCAGTTGACAAAGTTGACATCTGTGCCACAGCAGACAGTTGGAAAAACTGTCTCATTGTGTGCTATGAAATAATGGCTATTGTGTCTATGAGGAGTGCATGAAAAAACTTTTTTATAACCTTTGGTTAATAATTTTATAAACATTTTACAACATCCTTTTTAAAGGATATGGTAGTGAAAGCATTTTGCAGATTTAAGCATACATATGCAACAAAAGCATTTTAAAGGTGGCAGCAGTGGAAGTATACCTAAATATAATATTTCTTAAACCATTTATATCCATATGATATTTTCTTCTCCATGTGATTCTTTCTAATGAGTATGTGTTGTTGTATGTGAGTATGCATATATAAGTTTGCCTAGCTACAGTTATGCCCCAAACAAGTTCTTGCGTTGTACTTGACATCACTTTAAAATTGTATCCTTCATCAATGCTATGAAATGGAACGTAGTTTGTATAAAAAATGGGTGGACTGATGTATATATTGTGCACATGTAATACATCATTCTTAGAGTTAGTTCAGAGTCTAAGAGTCTTGCAGCTTTATTGTTTTTATAATAGTTTTGAATATTAATGATAATCATACATTGAGGGGAAATACATCTGTAAATGCATTATTTTGCTTTGACAGATTTTTTTTTCTCTGTGTTAATTTTAGTGCTGTACTTGAGTTGCTTGGAACAGGATTTCCTGGTGTAACTAATGCACACTTGTGGAAAGCTGACTTTGAAGTCTTTTATAGTATTAAAATGCTAATCCTTTGGAGCTATCCTGAAGATAGAGTCCAGGACTGGGGCATCCTAGTCTAAAAACCATACAACCACCTCCTGATGCACTTTAACACCAGGCCATACTTATGTGCACACCTCATGCATGAGCAGGAGTCTCTCCTCTTTGACTAATGAGGAGTTTTGATTTTTAACCAAAGTGGTCCCGTGCCGTGGAAAGGTATAGTCCTCCCCCTTCTAGACTTCTATGAATTGATTGTTATCCTCATTGAATCTTCCACATTCCAAAGGCACTAGTGGAGTTGTGTTTCTTTTCCTCTAACACGAGTAACCAGGTGAAAATATGCTAAGCATGGTTTATTTCCATCACCTTCTTTCAGGTTACTGGAATGCTTCATGAAATTTCATGGTTCACATGGTTCCTGCTTTGTCTTAAAAAGCTGTTCTGATGAGGATACAGTTGCTACACTACTTTTGCAAGCCTTACTTGCATTACTGTGCAAAATGCAGACCCAAATGTACTGGACCAAGAGGGCCCATTCATACCTAAATATTTTTCTGGTGTTTTAACGCTAGATCATTCTTAAACCATCAGAATTAAAAGTTATTGGCCATTATTTTCAGGGACACTATTTACATTTGAGCATTTTATCTGGGAGCAGTTAAAAAAAAAACCCATGGCATTTTGTAGTGGTTTCAACCAAACTCTTGTTCCATTGAAATGACTGGTAATGCTTGTAAAATGCTGGTTTAAAAAAAAAAACAAAAAGCAACAACAAAGTATATTGCAGCAATGTCAGCTAATATCTATGTCTTTACAAAAAAAAAAGTGAAAACTCATCAGAACATGCAGAATACTCCATGCATCTCAGTCAAAATATGTTCTTGAAGGCCTTGAAGGAGTGAGACAGATGAAACTTTTTATATGCTTAAATCTGCATACATTAAAGATTATAAATATATCGTTACATAATTAAGTACAACCATGAGAAGAAATATATGACATCCACCTAGTATGATTTAACATTAAAAAACCTAAATTGAATTAGTAAACAATATCATAATGACACTATCACATATCACTACACTTACATACTTATCAACTTCTTTGTGCAATTCTGTAATTTTTCAGGTTGCTGCCTGAGTTCTTCATAGAAGGTCCACAATTGTTTTCTAAACCCCTTTGCTGCAGAATAGGGGAAACCCAATATCTGAACTCACAGCATGGATGAAATCTGTTCTTCAGTACTGTGATCCTCCTCTCTTCTTCTTCTTCTTTCGGCGTACTGTGATTGCCAGGATAAAAAGCACTAAAGTCATTGAATATATTCTGGAGACACAAGAATCTCCTCACAGCACTAGGACAACTCCCAACCCACAAAATGGTGATGTGAAATTGTGTCAGTATTATTTTCCCTGTAATAAACATCTGAAAATGCTGGATAATGCTTGAAAACCACCAAAAAATGTAGATAACATGCCAAACAAGAACTGGAAATTCACAGCGCTCGAATGTGAATGGGCCCTAAAAAAGTATAAGCACCCTTTGCTGTTTTGTTTATGAGACTAATCAATGTTCTGTATAAAGGATTATTTCACTCTCAAAAATGCTTTCCTAGCATGTGCATACAGGTCATATTGTGAGAACTAGAATTTTGTCTGAATTGAGAGCCACATAATACAGATCTCAATTTTAAATTCAAGAAATTGATTACATGTGTCTTTTTACACTTTACATAATAAGGGAAAAATCCAGTCTATATTGGATTAAGTCTAAACTGGATCAAAGAAGAATGGACAAAGTAATTAATCAGTGAGTATTGAGTGGTGAACCTCTGTGGGGCATGTGATGAATGGTGCCTCTAACTTGACCTTCTACATTTTAAATAGGCTGTGGCTTAAATGATTCATATTTTAATAAAGAGTATTGATTCATACATTCATTCTGAATTCATAATTGTGTGCATAAATGTCCTAAGTGTGACATGCTTTAATAAACATGACTGGGTCATAACCGTTTATTTCTACAAACCTTTAGCTGTGGTATCATGAATAATTCAAACTGATACATTAACGAAGCATTGCTAGGATTTTTTTTTTTTTAAATAATTTTTTCTCACGGCTATTTGCATAAGAGACACACCTAATTATTGCGTTTGCAAAGTATTCTTGTTAATCTCTGTTTTTATTATGTGTAAGATTTATATCGTAGCCCAGGCACCCTGTGTATACAATATACTGATCTTTTTTTTATATTGTCCATACTATTGTACTAATCATTCTTAAAATTTCTCTTGAGGAATTTTTAGACTACTTTATACTTTTTTTTTTTTTTTCTTATGGGGATGAAGTCAAGATGGAAATTCTAACAACAAATAAGTCTTGGCTTGCCTAAAGAGGCCTGTAAAACTCTGATAATTACTAAGCTGTGTACCTTTTTATTTTTAATTGTTCTCTTAGCTGTTAGAACTCTTTTCAGACACCAGTGGTCTCTTTATTTTTTTTTGACTGCATTTAAAACACAACAACAAAAAAATAAAAGCAGTGCTAATGTTAGTCACACATTTAGGTGATGCCAACAGGCCATAGTTATAGTCGCCTCAAGACAGTTTCTTTCCTTGCTGTTGAGTTCCATGTTTGTATTTTGCCTGAGCATCTGTTTTGGTAAAAGAAGAAATTAATAAGCTTAATAAGACATTTGTGAATTTACTAATGAAAGTCAACAGCAAAAAATATACTCTATAAATAATATACTCAACAATGAAATTCCCAATTTGTAAACAGTGTTACAGTATTTACACTTTCCATTTTCTTATCCATTTTTAGAGTTACGAGGTGATAGAAGTTATTCCAAGGGAAGTGGGTTCAGGGCAGGAATCAGTTTTAGAGGGAGCACCATTGCATGTATGGCACACACTCATGAACCCATAATTCCTTATACTGTATGAGGCCAATAGATGGAGCACCAATGCATGTAGTGTACACTCATGCACTCGTACTTGCTTATGTTGTATGAGGCCAATTTATAGTGACTTGTTAACATAACATGAATGTGTATGGATCAAAATTGGAGTATCCATCATGTTCTGTTATTTAATGTTACAATACACCTTCTGTATATCCTTTCCTTTGGAATATTTTATATTTAAAGAGTAGCTACTTATGAGAATAATTAATTGTAAAGTTTGGACAAAATTAAATATCTATGGTTGGTCGCACCGTAATATTATTTGCAAATTAACAGTTTTCTGTTAACATTTATTTATTATTTTATAAAAGGTCATAACTTCCTGTATTCAAGAAAAGTTTAAAATGACATTGTTGGGCAGTATGCTTTATTTTTTAATGATATTGTGTGGAAGGGAAGCTAAGGTGGCATTGGGGGCTTCACTTTGGAAATTGAGTTATTGGCATGAGGGATGTCATTTGATAGGTGATCCATTTATGAAGCGACTACTTTGAATGTCAAGGACTACTTTGAATGTCAAGTTGGTGACGTTGAGTGTGTTTTTACCATCGTTAGCTTATTTTTGAAAGTTATTTTTTCAGTTTGGTAATGCATTTGGAAAGTTACGTTATTGTTGGCTAGTAATGGCAATGTTTCAGCAGTTTTGGGACTATTGTGTGTATTTTGTATTTGGATGTGTCATTTTTATATAAGGTGGTAGTCTGTCTTAAATTATGCCTCCTTTAAGGGCAGCAGTGTCTTTCCTATTAACTTCCCAATTATTATTGTACAAGTACAATTTATAAAAGTAGATATAAAGGCGCTGTGATTATGGCCATGCAAGTAATGAGGTATAAAGGCTGCAAGTGAACTCTCTGCTTACTTTAAGTTCTGGATTTTGGGCTGGTTAAAAGTGCATTTTAGGTTGTTTTTAGTTTGGCAATATAGCAAGTTGCAAGTGACTTTTGTATATACTGAGACGTGCGTGGCATTATTATTTTTGGTTTTAAGCTTTTTCTTTTGTTTGTGGAAAGATTATTGGTTGTATGTAAAATTATGCTGACAATTATAAATAGAACTGTAGTTTAATCGAATTGGCTGACTTGATTTGGAACATTCTCATTGAAGATTATTTTGGAAATTATTTAGTAATAAATTCATGCTCACAAAATGTGATGCAAGCTGCACCAGATGTTGATTCACCACTACTGTAGGTGAACAGTTAGATGATGCATCTGTGCAAGTATTAGTATGGTCTTGTCCTTTGATAGCTCAGCTGACATGTTCCATGCATTGAGAATAGCTAAAAGATTGTTGCAATGTCTTTAAATGAACAAATATTAATTCAGAACTAGATACTTTTTCAATCACAAAAACATGTTTAGAGTTGCTTCCAGATCTGCTGATGTTGTCTAGATAGGCTTGAGCCCCCTTCACCCTGGATTGTACTAGGTGTGTTTAAGAAATATACTCAGTAGAGTACATGCATTGATACATGAATTAAGTTAAATGGTCAGACACTGAAATAAAATAAACCTGTCATTTCATTGAGATACTAAAAATGAATTACTGGATTGAAACCGACATTTTCAAAATATATGTAATTGATGTAATTGTAATTGCTGCTTTTTCACTAATGACGTGCCATAATCTCCATAGAATGTTTAAAATGAATAAGCTGTGTTATTCCCCTTAATATCAAAATACTACCATAAGCTTGAAGTAGAATCGTTTTTACAGTCAAATTTTTTGTTTATTTGTTTGGGACCAGAAATTAATATTGAGCTGCCTTGTTGGAGAGCAATGAAGTGTGGGAGTCCCCAGCCCAACCTAAATACGCACACACCTCCTGACCACCACAGACACTCCTCTGTTAAATTACTAATATTACTGTTAAAATTCACACTTAAGTCATTTGTCATTCGCCACAAACTATTGCTGTTTGAGTCACTAATAAGAGTACAAATTTAAAAATAAATATATTGTAATAACCTGAACTGATACAGTACTTTATTAGGATAGATATAAGTAAAAGTTTATTAAAAGGCATACATTTAATTAAATAAATCTCTCCTCTTCTTGGCAGTTTTTTTTTCCTATGCTGTGTTAACTGATTCTCCCTGAGCCAGAAGAACTAATTGGACTTATCTCTTTATTTGATAGTCTTATTTTCCATAGAGTAAGATTTGAAGGTAACATATAAAAATTGAAAGTCTGTCATAATACCCAAAAATAAATTGCATAAGCCAGAAAAGCTTGTCATGTTCATTAATTTCAGAAAAAGCTTTGACCAGGATTTACCAAACTTTTTTAAGCCCAAGGACCCCTACAATGATATACCACCTTGTCAGTCCCCAATTTCCACTAATGTAAACTGAAAGTTAACCATGATCTTGGTTTCTGCAAACATATTAGTCCCACAGAATGATTCTGTAAAATAGCAGACCTATTATTCAAAGCTATTGCTTAGCAATAGCAAACTTTTAACGAATATTTGATTGAATGTCACTATAAGTCTTTCTGCTATTGATAAATATTAATAACACTAAAATCAAATGTTAGACATTTGCATTTTATTATTAATAATTGTTAACATTCAGCATTTTTCTTCATTGTATATTTTGTGCACTAGTCTGCTAATTCCTAAAATTGTTCTGAAAATGACACAGCAAACAAGTTTACCATTGGTGGACCACAACAGCAGAAGGGGGAGAGTGACAATTTTTAGACTGCTTTTGTCTGGGTGATGGCACTCACTGGGTACAACACACTTTTTCACAAAAATCCGTTGGTCTTGGAGCATCATTCCTGGGCAGATTCCACCTTGGCATGCATTGGCTCAAAGTATTGGGAAGTGAGACAGGGCTGTGACCTCTGACTCCACAAGCAGTAACTGGCTACTGGTGGTCACAGAATAGGAGAGCAAAGTCTTGTAAATGAGACAGGAGTGGAGACTCACTGAGGAGTACAGTGAGACGTAGCGGTTGGATTGAAATGCAGCCTACATGGATACTCTGGTTTAGATAATGCGTAAGTGTATGACTACATTAATACAGGACTACTTTTAGGCAAAAATTGCAGTAAACGTTTAGTTGCCTTTATTAAAAAAAATCTACATGTTAGAATTTTCATATAATCTTTAGAATTGTAATTTTTTTTTTTTGGGACAGTCAACCTCACCAAGCTTGCACTGGACCCCAAATTTGAAAACCCCTGGCCTAGGTATTATTGAATTAGTAATATTGTTTTAAAGGTGCATATTATAGAAACAAATTATAATATTGTTAAAAAAAAGTACAGGCATTATAAAGGAAAGAGTTTACACTGGAGGTTTATAAGGTTTGGAAATTCAAAACCCAAGGGCTCCAGCTGCTGCAGGGCCACAAACTTTTTATATCTTGTGTCTCTGGGAAGGGGTCTGCAGATTTTATACATTTATTGTAAGAACTGTATACCAAACAGACAGATCTCCCTCTTAAGTCCACTATATAGGGAACGTGGCTGTTATGTGTCTGTGTCTACTCTTTCAAGAAACACTATGGCTCTTGTTAACTAGCATACGCCACTGTTTATATTGCAGCTGTTAAAAATAGTATTCATTTCACATACTGGCAGAGTTGTTCTTAACATCTGTGACTTGACATAAATGCCAAGGCTGACTGCATTTGTTCCTGCTAGGAAGTTTAAAGCACAATGTTTTGCATATTACTTTTGGGTAAATGGAAAAACTTAGCTTGCTTGCCTTTTTTTCATTTTTGTATGAGAATGTCTTTAGATAGTTTTGTGTTTGTTTGTTATTTTTGATTCATCCTTAGCTGACTGGAAACGAGTCATTTTCCTTGTGGTTAACTGGTGTTCCCCCACAAAGTATTTTTGATGTGGACTGAGGGGGTAGTTATATACTTGCACTAATTAGAATAAAAAAATGGCTTTTATTGATATGGGGGTTAAAGTCACCATATATGGGCTGTCATATGTATTTGTGGTTTATATTTTCTATTCCAGCTATTATTTCATTTACTGCAAAAATTACAGATTTAACTACTTTAAAAGTGCAGTGTGACCTGGGTGTGGTCTTGCTGCCTTACTGACTGGGATGGGCTCCAGTGAGTCTCAGTGTTTTAAAAGTTCAAGCAGTTTGAGGCAGTCAGTTACTTGGTTTGTTAAAATTACATGGTTAATGCAATAAATAGGCTGTATTTGAATTATATTTTGCAGTATCTAAATATCATTTAATCCATTTGGAAATAGAGTTGTTTCAGAGAAGCAATAATAAAATGTTATGCTAATAAGGTATATGTTATTTTAATGTTTTAAGGGAAAATATTCCCCACACTTTATTATACATAAAAAGGCATAATAAGGTCTTATGCTTATTGCCCTTTCTTCTCATGTGAAGAGCAACAGACCTAAACCTGACTTTTTTTAGGAACCTAATTTTTTATTCTCAAATTCATTTTGAGATGTCTATTTTCAGCACTTTTTCAAATACACAGTACTTTTTGAAAATTAGAATAAATTTTATGATGTAATTTTGCTAATCTATGCAATACTGAACCCTCTTAAACCAGTATAAGATTGTGAGGAACAGAGTTTAAGGATAACTACATTCATCCATTTTATAAACCTCACCTTTTGAGATGTTAGAGTTGGAAGCTTATCACAGGCAGTATTAGCCTTAAGACAGGAATAGGCACTAGCTCATGGTATGGCACACTCGTTCACACAAGGGGAACCAATTAATACATTTCAGAAGTGATGTATCAATGGGTAAATCTGCTTGGAGGTATTTAGCCAGCAATGTATCATGTTTATTCCACTTCTCTTCTTTCACTTCCAATAATTGGTATTTCCAGTGTAAGGAGTATTGTTGAGAAACATAACACAACAAAAGCATCATAAGGCCGTAAACTTTTTGTGGAGGAATTCCTTTATAATTGCCAAGGTAAGTTTCTTAGCATACTAGCATAACAAATGTTAACAATTTCAGCTAACTTTTTATATTTAACATTAGTAAACACACTCATGTTGTGTAATATAGAATAAATGAAGTAAATTGGCTTTAGTAATATAAATAATCCATGTATACCTAACGACCTTTTATCTTCCCACTGTTTTCAAGTTTACTCATGTTTGTTATATGTGAGTTATTAAGTTCCTGTTAAGAAATGTGTGGACATATAGCATTTAAACATATTATTCATATGGTTAGTCAGAAAAAGAATTAATCTAATCACATTGCAGTTAGGTTAAGGCATACTGCATATACTGACCAGGAGCAGGTGCCATTGCATAGTTGTGTTTCATTAAGAAAGGACCTGATGTACTCTTTTCCATCTAAACAGACTCTGACATGGTTACTCCAAGACAAGCATCTGCCCTTTCATAAACCAATTCCTGTGTTAGTATGACACCAAAGCTGTTAAAAGGCACAGCATCAATCTTAAGGCAGTCCAAAAACGTTATTTACTCATCAAATTTAAAGTGCTGGCTAGAAATATAAGTACTACCATGCTGTATAAAATACGTAGACCTTTATCTCTTTTGTATGCTTGGATCAGTTTTCTTCTCTAGGTTTCAATAGTTGTAAAGCTGATGAAACTCGGGCAAGAATGCTTTTGTTTAGGATTTGAACAGAGTTCAAATCTGCCATTGCACAGAATTACTGGAAAGCAGTTTACTTGTCAACAGCGCCTCCCAAAAGAAAAAAATACAGAAGTGTAAAAAGGACTAATTTACAGTCATCAATTAATCTAATATCCTTCTTTAGGAAGATGCAGGTACCTGGACATAACCCCAGCAGATATGGTGATAATGTTCAAATTTCACACAGAAAGTGATCAGATTTGGACTTTAACCTTGCATAACACAAATTCACTAGTCAGGATGGTGTGATTCAAGAATTTAGGATGAGCACTGTCTTTACTACAATTCAGGATCACTTGTAGCTGGAACCTGTCTCACCAATAACAAATGTGTGGTAGGAACCAACATTGATTAAGATGCCAGTCCATTAGAATGTATATTCACATACACTGGGCAAGTTAGCTTAAGAGATAACATGTTTGAGATGTGGAAGGAAGTCTTGAGTACTCAGGGAAAACTTATGCAGTGCTGGAATGGTGAGCAGACTCCACAGAGGCTATGATTAGGCAAGGATTTTAACTCTGTGTGCTGACACTCAGAGGGAAAAAGATTTATTAGTGTGCCAGTTAAGAGCATTGTCTAGTTTAAATGCTCTGTTTAGAACAGAAAAGGCTCAAACATACTTCAGTGTGTACTGGCTGAATTTTCTTAATGGATTGTCTTTATTTCTGCAGTTAAATAATTTATTGTGAATTTTGGAAAAGAGTGGTGGCACAGTGGTAACACTGCTGCCTTGCAATAAGGAGACCGGGGTTCAACTTCCTGTGGCTTACAGCATGGAGTTTGCATGTCCAAATGGAGGTTTTCCTGTCATAGTCCAAGCACATGCAGGTTAGGTGAATTGGCATTACTAGAATTGGCCCCTGTGTGTGTCTGTGTGTCCCTGCGATGGACTGGCACCCTGTCCAGAGTTTGTTCCTGCCTTATGCTCAATACCTGCTCCAGCATTTCTGCAAGCCATCTCAGGATAAGCAAATTTGAAAATAGATGTATGGGAAATTGTTCTTTTTCTGCTTTTCACAATGTTATTTAAATGTATAGAGGTAGACATAATTTAAACTTGAATTTACATGTGTGTATGTCACATGGGTTTGGTTTATGCATTAACTTTGTTTGTGTAGGTTAATTATTCATGTATATAAAAAGCATTTTTTTCAGTTGCATGACCTGCGGTCAGTATATTTCTGCTTTCTAAGTTGGTTTTCCAAATTGAAAGTATATTATCATAAAAATACAGTATGTCAAATGAAAATATAAAAATGAATATTTATTTGAAATATTGAGTAAAAATCTTTCACTAGCCAGGAATTGCATACGTCTTAACATTTTTATGTACTAAGGGGCTTTGCTCGCCAACCCCTGTGTTTGGTTAATCGGATATACAATTAAATTTTTTTTTTCCTTTGGAATTGTTTCAATTTCATTATTTGCACTTTTAAATAAAAGCTTCATTAAAAACAATATTTTTTGGAGACACATTGTGACAACGCAACGTATAACTGCCCATGAGTGAATATTGTTTCTGTTTCTCTAATAAATAATCAGACTTCTTCTAATGTTTGTCCCTGTGATTTATTGATTGTCATAGCAAAGCCTTTTCTCACGGTAAACTGTAAACATTTTAATGCAAATGGCATATCACAATCTCCTTTGGTGAGTAATGTTATTCGCGGAATATATACATTACCTTTCTTTTTACCTGTTAAAATTTGCATCGCTTTTTCATGATCATAAATATACACCTGACCAAATTGTGTATTCTTTGAAATTCAACTTGTCGTTGCTTTAACTGTTCCGGGACCTCAGATTCTCATGGCGTATGGTCTATTAGTGCGTAAATCCACGTTTTGTACATTGAATGATGCGACTGCGAAAAGACTTTGTTGTCTACTCTTTGCCTTTTATTTCTGACCTCGATTTGTCCTGCTATTTTTTCAGTTACACCTGGTTCTGATGATTAATCACCTTTTGTTTTGCGGTAATGTGATCTTTTCTGTCTTTTCTTTGATACTGTAGCGACTGACATGATAAAGTGTCACAAAAGTTTTACTTGAACAATCACTGACTTCGTAACCCCAAACACAACTTTCTAACACCCTCTCCAATCCCTCACCCCCAGTGTCTCCCCCCTTACCGCATCAATCAGTACCCCTCTATCAGTCTTCCGTGCTGTACCGCGTCCTCCCTCAATTGGACCGAACAGTCACTTAAAACCAAAAAGGTTGGGGATATTTTTTAGACTCAGAGAAGGCTTAATATTGTATACCTTGGGTTATCTTCTGGAAATGAGACTCCATGGCCTTTGCTGCATGCCATACTGGTATCTTTACTCAAGGAGTAAAAGTCATGCATATGTATAGTCAATGCTGACAAATTTATAACATGGTCTGCTCAGTTTTTCTGAAGAGGTTTACTGCCATCACAGTTTGAGAATGCCTACAGTCTTTACAGTGTCCCTTCTACATCTTGGCAGCATCCCTAGTTGAGTTGTGTGTTTTCTAGCCTTCTGAAATTGTCAGATAGTTTTGGAAAATATTCTTTGAGGCATTGCAAAAGTAATTCTCCATATGTTCTCCGACCTGGACCTTCCTATCAGACACTGCTTCAGTTGCTGCCTTCCTGGCCATCCTCTACCTCTCAGCCCAAAATTATCCTATTTATTCTTATCTTCAGCTTGCTGGATGGTGTATTATTGATCATTTTGCACATTCAGAACACCTTGCAAGGTAGTTTTAGTCATTCTGGCAGGCATCTTTTGTAAAATGTTTTTTCACCTAAAATCTATTGAAGAATGAAGACCTGAAAACATGTTAGTGAACTTTTGCAGATTAATGTTTTGCCAAAGGATGCTCATTAATTTCAAAATGCAGAAAATTTAGTCAAATGGGGTTTATTTTATATCCTACTTTTCTTGCTGAGAACCGCCAAGAAATACAACTGTTATAAAACAAACACATTTCATTAAAGAGGATGTTAACAAAGGCGTTTTAAAATTTTGAATATAAGTGATTTCAACCTGGGACTAGAAGTCTAATGCATCTGGATCTATTGCAGGTTTATTTTTAACTCTTACCTTTAGCCTAATTAACAATTTTTTTGCATTTTGCTGGTTTAATTAGAGTTGTCACAAGACAAGTGTAAGTGGCAAAATAAACTCTTAACACGGGAGCTGCGAATTTTGCTGTGTAGTAGGAGCCATATTTCCAAGATGTGTTGACTTGTGTAAATTTGCAGGGTTACAGCAAGCATTTTACATTTGTCTTAAAATAAAATGTAAGCAGTAGGTGTGTAATTTGCCTATGGCAGTAGATCAGTTTTTGTAGTTTCTATTTCTGTTTAAATAACTGAGGTTTCAGTATAAACTCTTATTTCTGTAATTTATGGGAGACTGCACAAGTAGAATCCTTTACTTTGTAATAATTTAATTTCCAGACTCTCCCTGTGTCAAAACCATTTCCGTTACATAAAATTATATCTGTGTATAAATGTTGAAAAATCATGACAATGGAAATGTGAAAATTTAAGGAGGTGCTACCAAGGGTTTGAATTTAGGTGTTCATTAATTTTCAAAAACCTACTTATTCCAAAACAGTATCACTGAGGGGCTGAATCCTTACTGGCAACATTGTGAACAATTCAGGAAACAACCCTGAATGGGTGCTAGTACATCACAGTGCATGTTTACCAACTCTCCTACGCTTGCTCATAATGACCCAGTTAAGACCGTTACTGCATGTAAACCAGTGCCCCTGGATTCATGATTCACAATTAAATTGAAAGAACTCTCCTGGAACAATCTTATTGATACCTTTGATGAAGACCTTGATGGCTTAGCACTTTTAATTTCCTTAACCTGTCAGGGCAGGACATGACCTTCACTCCAAGGATTTGCTTGATTCTCATCTCTACACAACTTTTATAGCTAACATGTCACTGTTTCTAGCATGATAACTTGAAAGACACACATTATTCTGGATTCAGTCTCACTAGATTCGGTTAGATAAACTTTATTAATCCCAAGAGGAAATTTAGAGGGAATCATAGAGGCTAGTGTAATGTCTCTTGATTTTATATTCTACTGTTTTTACATTATAACCCAACAGATTATTAGCTATTTTCATTACTTATGCGCATTACCCAAATAGTGAGAATGCTGCAGCAACGTAAAACCCCATAATACTTTTCAGAGGTTGCTCACAGCAGTCGCACACATCTTGTATTTGTAGTTTATATTCCTTTTGCCCTGAATGTAGTATGTTGTATTTGTCTATTTTGAAATGCATGTTCTATCCAATATGGAGACCAGAATTGTATGTGAAATTCCACTATCTGTATTATAAAGTTTAAGCATAACCTCCCTTGACGTGTACTCCACGTGTCATGCTATATAGCCTAACATCTTATTTGCCTTCCTGATGTGACAGTGACAAGTCTGCTGACTCCTAGATCCTTTCCATAAAATGTATTTTCAAGTTTCAAACCTCCCATTGTATATTCAGATATAATGATTCTACTTCCTACATGTAATACTTTACTTTTACTTACATTAAATGTCATTTGCCACAAATCTGTCCAACCCTGTAAGCTCTCCAGGTCCTTCTATAACAGTTGAACTGATTCTACATGATGTACCAGTCTATCTAATTTAGTATCTTTTACAAATCAAACCTCGCTTGTTCTTTATATTGTTATCTTCTAGATTTTTTGTTTATGTTGAAACGAGCAGTGGCTCCACCATGGATCCCTGAGGAACGCTATTTTTAACATCACCTAATTCTGAAAAAGTTAATCTCACCGTAACCCTGTGTTTCCTGTATTTGAGCAATTTTGTACCACTTATGCACATTTCCTTGAATTCAGTCCAATTTTTGCCTTCTGAAAATCATGGTAAAAAGTATCATATACACTTGTCTTATTGTATGCTTTTGTTTTTTCTGCATAATTTTCCAGCATTTTAGTGAAACACAACTTTCTCCATTTAAACCATTGAAGACTATGTGCTAACACCTCTGTTCTTGATATGTGCTACTTGTCCTTTTCCTTAATAATTGCTTCCATTATTTACCTGTGATGAATGTTAAGCTGACTGGCCTATAGTTGCTTGGATCAGCCTGTTCACCCTTTTTGTACAATGGGACAGTATTTATCAGCTTCCAACTTTAGGAATTTCCTCAGTGTACAGAGATTGTCTAAAAATATGCTCCAAGTGTTTATGTATGTACTCACTCTGGTTGACCTTATCCCTGCAATTAGTTTAGGAGGGCACAATAAACAAAACAGTCATAATTTGTGAATCAATTTGTAATATAAATATCTTTAATTCAAGTTAATTGGACCATAACAGTAAAGAAAGTAAATTTTCTAGCGGTTGTATAATAATATGGATTGTGACAAACAGAAAGCTATGATGACTTTGGGTTGCGAAGATTCTGCCGTTCCAGTTGCATAAATAGGAAGAAGCCATAGGGTTCATTTTGTAAATATTAAAAACTATTTCAGCATTGCAAGCCAAACTGCCATCAGGAAGTTTTACAGAAATGAATCCCATATTACTAGCTGGAGGGATAAATCCTCTTAGATTTAGATAGAACTTTAGATAGATAGAACTTTATTTGTCCCCAGGGAAAAATTGTCTTTTTACAGAAGTAAGTAAGTAAATAAATAAATAGGTAGATAAATAATTTAATAAATATACACACATTTTAGTCTAAACACACACCAGAATTACTATAAAGAAAGAAAATTAAAAAGAAAGAAAAGTTGGGATTTGGCTATTAGATAGATAGATACTTTATTAATCCCGAGGGGAAATTCACATACTCCAGCAGTAGCATACTGATAAAAAACAATATTAAATTAAAGAGTGATAAAAATGCATGTAAAAACAGACAATAACTTTGTATAATGTTAACGTTTACCGACCGGGGGGTAGAATTGAAGAGTCGCATAGTGTGGGGGAGGAACGATCACCTCAGTCTGTCAGTGGAGCAAGATGGTGACAGCAGTCTGTCGCTGAAGCTGCTCCTCTGTCTGGAGATGATCCTGTTCAGTGGATGCAGTGGATTCTCCATGATTGATAGGAGCCTGCTCAGCGCCTGTCGCTCTGCCACGGATGTCAAACTGTCCAACTCCATGCCTACAATAGAGTCTTACTTCCTCACCAGTTTGTCAAGGCGTGAGACGTCCTTCTTCTTTATGCTGTCTCCCCAGCACACCACCGCATAGAAGAGGGCACTTGCCACAGCTGTCTAATAGAACATCTGCAGCATCTTATTGCAGATGTTGAAGGATGCCAGTCTTCTAAGGAAGTATAGTCGGCTCTGTCCTTTCTTGCACAGAGCATCAGTATTGGCAGTCCAGTCCAATTTATCATCCAGCTGCACTTCCAGGTATTTATAGGTCTGTACCCTTTGCACACAGTCGCCTCTGATAATCACGGGGTCCAGGAGGGGCCTGGGTCTCCTAAAATCCACCACCAGCTCCTTAGTTTTACAAGTCACAGTGAGGCATTATGTAAATATTGCTGTTGTTAGAAAGGATCCCCCATAGCGCTTCTTAACACACTTCTGCTGAATAATATGTTGGCTGAAAGTTCTAAGTGTTATTGTGTCAGAGAGAGGATACGCAGCATTATTAATAATGACACTCCGTTTTGTTTTATAGTGTGTCCTATATCTGAGCTTGCCCTTTTAATTAGCATGTTGATTTGATGGACCTCCCTTGAAGTAATGTTACCAGCACACCACAACATAGAAAATTGCACTTGCCATCATAGAGTTATAGAAGATGTGAAGTATGTCACTTCCCACATTAAGGTAATTATCTTCTTCTAAGGAAAAGGAGCCTTCTCTGCCCTTTCCTTATATAATTCTACGTGGCATTGATTCAACAAGGTGCTGAAAGCATTCTTTAGAAATGTTGGCCCATATTGATAGGATAGCATCTTGCAGTTGATGGAGATTTGTAGGATGCACATCCAGGGCACGAAGCTCCCGTTCCGCCACATCCCAAAGATGCTCTATTGGGTTGAGATCTGGTGACTGTGGGGGCCATTTTAGTATAGTGAACTCATTGTCATGTTCAAGAAACCAATTTGAAATGATTCGAGCTTTGTGACATGGTGCATTATCCTGCTGGAAGTAGCCATCAGAGGATGGGTACATGGTGGTATTGAAGGGATGGACATGGTCAGAAACAATGCTCAGGTAGCCCGTGGCATTTAAACGATGCCCAATTGGCACTAAGGGGCCTAAAGTGTGCCAAGAAAACATCCCCCACACCATTACACCACCACCACTAGCCTGCACAGTTGTAACAAGGCACGATGGATCCATGTTCTCATTCTGTTTACGCCAAATTCTGACTCTACCATTTGAAGGTCTCAACAGAAATCGAGACTCATCAGACCAGGCAACATTTTTCCAGTCTTCAACTGTCCAATTTTGGTGAGCTTGTGCAAATTGTAGCCTCTTTTTCCTATTTGTAGTGGAGATTAGTGGTACCCGGTGGGGTCTTCTGCTGTTGTAGCCCATCCACCTCAAGGTGGTGCATGTTGTGGCTTCACAAATGCTTTGCTACATACCTCGGTTGTAACGAGTGGTTATTTCAGTCAAAGTTGCTCTTCTATCATCTTGAATCAGTCGGCCCATTCTCCTCTGACCTCTAGCATCAACAAGGCATTTTTGCCCACAGGACTGCCGCATACTGGATGTTTTTCCCTTTTCACACCATTCTTTGTAAACCCTAGAAATGGTTGTGCATGAAAATCCCAGTAACTGAGCAGATTGTGAAATACTCAGACCGGCCCGCCTGGCACCAACAACCATGCCATGCTTAAAATTGCTTAAATCACCTTTCTTTCCCATTCTGACATTCAGTGTAGTTCCACTTTGTTCCCGAGATCAGTCCAACCTGTCATTAATGTGGACTCCCAGGTATTTGTGGGAATTTAACTCTTTTCTTCCCATTTAAACACAACAACCTATTGATTCTTGCCAGTATATTATTGAAACTTCTTTATATAAATTTGGCTAATCTACTTCAACTTCTAAAAGACCTCATGCATCATAATGTTAGGGCTGCTGAAAGTCAGACATTGTAACTTTGAAACCATTTAATTCAAACTTAAGCAGTTTTTATTTGTGCACAGTCTGTCAGAAGATACAATCACAGAAATACCTATATTGGTGAATTTATGTATGTACACTTTTGTTTTTAAGCAGTATAAAGAAAAGATGAAGCTCCTGGCCATCTTGGTGAATTGCTGAATGCCATTTGTACATTGACAATGTCAGAAGTGTTTCCAAGACGATTCTGTTTCAATTAATCTCATTCATATGTATACTAGGAATGGGGATTACTGGTATCATTCCTTGCTGTGATAAAATACTGACAGATAGTGACTTTTGCTTTCAGATATCTGATATAAAATCTAGTGCCCACCTGGCAGAAATAACCAGACCGCATAAACATTAGAACATTTTTTTTTCTCAATACATTTACATCTGTCTGACTACCTGTTACTTTTGGTTAATTGTGAGCTTGGAATTTGGTGAATATTTATATTGTGATCACAGAAAAATGTGTAGCCATGTACACACATACATATATATCCATACATTATATCAATGGAAAGTCTTTAGTTTATGTTCAACTTGAAACTATAGAATGATCTTGTTTAGTCTTAAATATCTATATCTCAGCTGACGTGCAAAATCAGTGATATAAACAGAAAAGCGGGCAGCACATTACACAAGTAGAAGTCAAACTTAATGATTGAAGTTGCTGATCTCGTTGCCTGAGGATATAAGATTACATTAATTAAATTTGCAGGGTACAACAAATTACACGACTCAGTGATGACTGTCTAAGGTATTGGAATCTGACCCCTTTATCTGACAGCCTATAGCATATTATCTGACTAAGCAAGTGCTGCATGAATGATCTCCAGGTATGGCAGGTGAAGTTGCAATCATTGTCTTTTTTTCCCCCCACTTTTGTTGTGGTATGTAAAACATGAGACATCAGACAGATGAGCCTCTCTTCTGTTTAAGTCCAAAACAAGTAAATTCCTTACATAACTGCATTATGTGTGTTGTACCACCAGCTAAGAGCTAATTGGGTCTGAACTGTTGAACACACATCCCTATGACTTGGGGTGAGTTACAAACCTGTTTGACTCAGTTCCTGAGGATGTCAGACTACATGACTGGTGTTCATAGAAGTGCACCAGGACTGCCTCAGGCCTGCTACGATTATGTAAATTAAGTCTTGGAATGAAAATGGCTGCAAAAAGCAAATAATGTGACAGGATGTTAAGAGCTGAATAGATGTGTGCTGCGAAAATGGAGGACTTGCCTCTGTGTGATTAAATTTAAACAGTGTTCTTTATTATCACATTCCTTGACCTGATTTATCAGGAACATGTGATGAATTATTGTTATTTTTAATTTTACATTTGGTAGATAATTTTACCCAATAAAATATTGCATTTATTTGGTTTTAGTTTATTTTTTTTTTTTTTTTTTTGGCCAAGAACAGCAGAAATATCATTGGTTTAAATTTACACAGTGAGTTGATCAAAAGGACAGAATAATTACTTTTAGTGATTCAAGATTCATTTTTTTTTCTTCATTGTCTGTATTCCATCTTTAATTTTATTTTATTTGGAAACATTTCTTGTATGTGGGCAAGAGAAAAATTTGAACATAAAATGTTTATCTGTCTTGCCATTATGAAACTACCTTAATTCAGTACTGAGATGGAACAGCTGGAGCTTACCTCGGACAGCGGGTTTCTACTACTCTACTAGATCTATCTTCTGATTTCTTAATTCAATCTATCAATCTAAGCAAACCCTTTATTACTGTGTTATGCAAATTTATTTCAATCTTTTCTATAGTAAGTAAAGGTAGCTTAGCAGGGTTTTATATTTTGTGACATGTAATTGCTTAGTATGATCAATGAATGGACATTGCATCATAGGTAATTGGCATGTAAATTAGTTGTTACTGATGGTTTGTTTTTAATAGTCAACTATGTTTAACAGTTCTTTTAACACCAGAACAGTTTTGTTTTTCAGCTAGTTTAGGGCTTTAAGCCTAAAATTAATGTCTTAAAGTACTTCCTCATCCTAGACATGCAGTTTTTATTTTTATTGTGAAATTCTGTAGGTGAACATGTAGCAACAGAGTTGGTTCTCTACATTCATTTTTTCTTCCCATAAAGTTAAGAGTGCTTCATTCTGATTCTGAGAAAGAACTCCACCACAGAATCTCCCTAGCTTTGTTTTCAAGGTAAAAAATTGTAGCATTTACTATGCTGCTACTGGAGTTCACATTTGTGAGAAGCTACCACTGCATAAAAGAAATTAGAAACTGGATACCAATTTTAAAAATCCACAGAATCAGAATGAGTTTTTATAAAATATGGGAGCTGCACTCTGTAGCAGCATAAAGCATAGATTATTAGAGTAGGCATAGGAGATAAATATTAAAAAATATTTAGAGTTGAAAATCTTTTGATAATCTATTCTTTGTGTTCTTCCTTTGATACTCTTTATACATACACCAGCATTCTTATCTAATAATCCTTTCAAAAATATGTGATGTTATGTAGAAATTATTGATTGAAGTTGCCATATTTTGCAATTCATATGAGGTTTCCTGATTTATCATTTCTGCTGAAAAACATTGAACCACCATGAAACTACCTGGCTTTGTTAGTTTTTGGAGCTACATACTTGTGAAATTTTGTGGTTTTCTTGGTTCATTTTTGTCCAATTGGAAAGTTGATATTGAGTCCTGTGATTGGTTTTAGCTTGTATCATCATGCACAAGACTAGTGGGAGTAGTGTTCCTCTAGGTGTTATTTATGTATAAAAAAAAAAAAGTAGTTGCTTGTTTGAATCACATTTGGTTTGCGCAGTACTCAGATTTTAGGTTTAAAAAGACAGTTAAAGGGCACTTATTGAAGTATATATCGGTAACAGTTGTCAGTTTAACTCGAAACTCCAGTCAATTGGAAGAAACTATACCTCCATGCAGGATATCAAAATAGCTGGAAGAAGTAGATATTTAATTACTGAACACAACACAAAACGGAGTATCCATAAACAAGTAAAACAGGAAATTTTGAGAAAGTCACAATAAAAATCGATTAACACAGCAGTAATTTCCTTCTTATTACCTTTGTGTTTAATAAACATTAATTATTTGTGAGTGTGTGTGTGATATAATGAATGTACAAAGAATGCCATAGTAAGCATCTTACCTTGTAGTAGAAGAATTACAGGGTCCAAAGCAGCATCCACATTTATAAAAATATTGTTTTAGCAAAATTAAGAAGCACTTGTTTAAAATAAATAATGCAACCAAGAAAACATTTGAAAGAATTTGGTTTATGGGCTAGTTCATAACAGTAGGTCTAATGCCTTATTTTGTATTTTGTAGACAATGTCCCGGCAGACCTGAAGGAGCCTTTTTACACAGATCAGTATGATCAGGAGCATATCAAGCCTCCCGTAGTCAATCTTTTACTATCAGCTGAGCTGTACTGTCGTGCTGGGAGTCTCATTCTGAAGAGCGATGCTGCCAAACCTCTATTGGGACACGATGCTGTCATCCAGGCACTGGCACAGAGGGGTCTGTATGTTACAGATCAAGAGAAGTTAGTCACTGAACGAGATCTACGTAAGAAGCCTATTCAAATGGTGAGTTTTTCATTAATTTGTTCTGTTTTTGTGAGAATATAGTGCTACTTGAGTGCTTTATTTTTGTTAAAGAAATCCTTAGAATTTTAGTGTGTTGTCTTTTTGCAAAACATGCATAAATACATAAGAATATAAGAAAATTGACAAACCAGAGGAGACTGTTCAGTCTGTCAAGCTCATTTGGTTAGCTAGTAGCTAATTAGCCCAATATCTCATCCAGGTACTTCTTAAAGGATGTGAAAGTTTCTGCTTTAACTACATGGCTAATGGTAGTTTGTTCCAGATTAACACAACTATTTGCACAAAGACGTTCTTGGCTTCAGTGCTAAATGCACTTCCTCTTAATTTCCACAGGTGTCCTTGAATATAAAATTCACTGTTAAATTGAAAGAACATTGCTAGATCATCAAAGACTTTGGATTAGGTACCCGTCGATTCTCTTCTGCTCAGGACTAAACAGGTTTAATTATTTGAGTCTGTCAGTGTAGGACACGTCCTTAAGTCCTGGGATGCACTTGGTTGCAGCCATATGTTTCCTGTAGTGTGGTGACCAGAATTGCTCACAGTACTCTAGATGTAGTCTGCCTAGTGCGTGTTATGGTGTTGATTTACTATAAATTGAACTGTTTTAACAATATAACCTAACATTTTATTTGTCCTTTTTAATCAGTTGTGCATATTGCTTAAATGTTGAAAATGTTGTGTCAACATAAACCCCTAAGTCCTTTTCAGAAGTTACTTCCTGTAGGACTAGTATCTCCCATTTTGTAATTAAATCTCATCTTAATATTTGCTTAAGAAGAATACATGTTAAAGGTGTAAAGCAGTGCTTGTCTACTGGTTTAACTTTTTAATAGTGATCTAGCACTGACCAAAAGAGTTGAAAAAGCTTAAATGTTTATTGCATTGATGCATTTGTAGGCTGCTGCATTTGGTCTTTCCATAGGGATTGACTTTGACTTTACCCGGTGTAAATAAATCCTTCTAAGAATATGTTAAACCTAACATACATTTCTGACATTAATTTTGAACTGAACTGGCCCCAGTTCTATAGTTAATTCCTTATTATGAAGACGTGTAGTATTTTTTTTCCAAAAAAGAAAATGCAAAAATGCATTAAGATTACTGATGGCATTAATACTAGAAATAAGTTATTCAAGGGGGATACTTTGTCTCCTTCCTGCCTACAGTAAACCAGGGTAATTATTTAAATTTCTAAGTAGCAAATTTAGGCTTATTCCACGTCAACTTGTATGAATGTAAAAATGCTGTTTTCAACATTTTAAATGTTTTTTTTTCCTCACTGGTGTTTTCTAATCACTTTCTAAAAGTTTATCACCCACTCTACAATAACAAAAATATGTTCTTTTTGGACATATGTGGTTTTTCAACTTAGATCGCTGTTTGTTTGCAAGGTAAATCAAAATGCTAAAAGAACAAGGACTAAACAAAGCATACTTTATTTACTGGTCTAATGCACTGATAAAAAACAGTTTTCAGTGAATGTACAGTATTAGCAGACTGTTTTAAAAAATTAGTAATGATACTTCCTTTATATTTGGAGAAGTAGTGGCCTATAGATTTATTTCTTATTTCAATGCGTTTAAAAACTGACACTTTTAAAAGTGACAGCAGGGAGGATTATATGGTATTTTTAGAAATCATTTTTTGCAATGGTCTAATAGTCAGCTTTGTTTCTAGTAAAATATTGCCTTCATTTTAAAATGCTTTTTGGTGCTTACTGGAAATCAAATTCTGTGAGGCAGTCCATTGTAGGCTAGGCTGTTAGTTTTTATTTGCTGCAATACCACTATAATTTTAGGTCTTGCATTTTAGTAATGTTTTAGGGCAAATGCATACTTATTAGTTGCCATGGTAGCATTATTAAAATTGCAGAGAAAAATGTGTTTAAGGGTATTCTTTAAAAGGTCATATTGCCATAAATGTGTTAGGGGAAGATAGATTAGATAGATGTGCCCTTGATTCATGTAGAACTTGAAGCAGATTGTTGTATGGAACAGTGTGTAGATCAAGATCAAGAGTCCAACTGCAGTAGCATGACTTTCTTTTCTTTTCTGTTACATTTCTTTTCTTTTCTGTTACATTTTTGTTTAATTTTATTTTTCATTGGGAAAGTTATTACAAAAGAAGGTAAGGGTGACTAAAAGTAAAGGGATAAGTTTGTAATTTAAACAAACATAAAAGATATATTTTCACAAATGTAGTGAGGTGAGCTGTCCTTTTTTTTTTTAAATAAATCTTGGTAAGTGGTCTACAATTGTGACCAGTAAAAATAAGTCTAAACATGAAACAAAAGGCTGCATATTTCCCAAATGCATTCACTTCATGAGACTGTATGCTTATTAAATAATTTCTTAGTAGTATTGCACCAAAATGAGCATCTTTTAACACATGGTTTTTTGCCATTGCATAGGCCTGAATTAAAATAATTTCACTTTAGATTTATGCTTTTCAAGTAAGCTGAGTTATAAAACTACAAGTTGATGAAAAGTCCTTTTATTGCTGAAGTATTTTTTAAATAAATATATAAAATAGTAACAAAATGTGAGCAGCTTTGGGCAATCTATCCACTACTTAGCTGGTAAGTCATGGATACACATTGTTTATTAAGCTCAACTTGCTTAAATAGTGTTGCTTTCTGCGTCCTGATTCACTTTGTTCCACTATGATCCCTTCTCTTCCACCCTTGCTTTCTCCATTTGCTTTCGCATTGCATTTTTTCACAGTATGTCACTTCTACTAATTCCTCATTGTAAAAAAGTCAGAACAGTGCAGTGTGATGTGTAACTCATTCATTATACAAAAGCATGTGCTGTTTGAAAGTACTTCTATAATAAGTGCAAGAGAGGAAGGGAAGAAGAATTACACTTTTAGCCAAAAAATGTCATTTTTACTGTTTAGGCAGAATACCTAGTGTGCCATGTTTTGCTATTTTTGACTGAAAATTTGGTGCATTTCTAAATGCAAATCATTTTCACAGAAATCTATAACATTTTTGTAAGATTTGACTGACACTTAAAAAAACTGTGGGTATTATCTCTGTATTGTTCAATTCTTTTTCACTCCCTGAAGATGTTTTCATTGATGCTGCTAGAGATTTTGGGCCCTATGAAATGATATAATATTGAACACCTCACCCTGACTAAAGGATGTACAACTACACACCACAGCACAACTGCCTTCCCATCCTATACCTCATTACTTCCCCCTCCCACAAACTATTTGAGGCTTTTATAGTGCTAGTTAATTTCTCCATTTACTAGGGCAAACAAAAATTAAGGGTTGCATATTTAGATTCAAAAAAGTAAATATTTTAATATATTCAAACTTAGATTAATGATTCTAGGTGTTACGTATTTGTACTATCATTTTTATACGTTACTGTTATGGTAGAAGAGACAACGTCAAGAACAGAAACTAGCATAAAAAAATAATAGCGTAACTTGGGAAACTGTTATTTAAATATGAGAGTCATCAAAATCCTGTGCAGATGCACTCTATATAAGAGACGCATCTGCAGAGCTGTCTTGTCTTCTATCTTTATCTGATGGCCGGGTGACCAGACTTGTTAGGATAGCGAGCCATAAAATCAGCCACGTAATGAACCTTTCATTCTTGTTAAGCTTGATGCTTCGATGCATAATTATTAATATTTTTCTTCTTTTTTTTACTGGCAATACATCTACAAAGCATGAAGCTCTTATGGCACTGAATGTTGTATAGACACCCTACTTGAAAACACATCTCTCTTAGTGTACTAAGTAAGGTGATAAAATAAAATGTGTATAAGTGTATTACTGCCTGTAATACACATGTAATCAGTAGGTAATGATATAGTATGAGTATTAATAAGGTTTAATCTATTATTTAAAAAGGCCAGTGAAGCAACTAGTGAGAGGAATTGTGACCAGGTGGGGTTTTGAAGAGAAAAGTAAAAGAAAGAGTTGGTGTAGCTCAGTGTTATGTTCACATCAGTTGTTCAATTTACACACTATTGTTCATGTACATACTTAATTGTATACAGTAACAGTTAAAAAGATATATAGTTTTGTGTACAGTTTAGAGTCACCCAGTAACATTTTAGATTTGAGACTTACTCATTTTCTAAACTGTCCTCACTGTACATTCATCATAACCAAGGAATGCTATCTGATTACTGTATGTACTGTATGTTTTTTAATACAACTGCTAGATGTATCCTCATCCACCATGCTAGCTACGATAGTAAGAGTTTTAATGGCTAATTGAAATGGGATAAAATGGATCATTTAGTATTCATATTAGCACTTAATTTTTTAATCAAGTAACATACTGTCCACAGTCAGAAGTAGAGGTGGACTAAAATGAGATTAGTTTTGCTTGCTTTCATAAATGTAAAAGTATGCCATCCTAAAATCAAGTTAATCTTTTATATACAGGTATACATAATATAATTAACTTAGGAATTCTAGATTGTTGCTTATGGTCCACATACATCAATGTCTGTTCATTCTTGCTAATTCTTCACATCTTTATTAATGTTCAAGATGTTCTGCCAAGTAACCCCTTAATATTGTGAAGTGCTGCTTCACTAAATGAGAGAGTAGGAGGAGGCGGCAGCTTTTAAAAGGAACAATTAGTTATTTAGCAGCTTGAACTTTATTACAAGGATAGTGCTTACACAGTCTTTCTTATAGTTAATCAATCTGTTATTCTGAGAATTGCAAAATCCCAAAGATACCTAAGGCTTCCCTATTGATTTTAGCATAGCCTTTGAACTCACTCTATCACATTGAGTTGTAGTTCTGCAGAGTGCTCAAAGATCCTATCAGATGTTAAGCAAAATGTTTTAAGAAATTAACATTATTTTTCTTCCTATTTTACTAAAATAGTTCCTATTTTAATATTAGTATCTGAAATATACTGTGTAAGTACGTTTTTATAGTTTATTTTACACATTAATTACAGTCAGAACTAATTATACAATCTTCTTACTGCATAGCTGAATAGGTATAATTTGTATTTTCTGCAAGTTAGACTTATTTGTTTCCTATCTTGATAATTTGGCTTGTTCTCTCTCCCACTATATGTATTTAAAATAATGTGATTTTGTTGCTATTGCTGATTTTCTTTTGTTTTGGATGCAAGTTGAGTATAACTAGCCTTTGAAAAGACTTGCTATGGTTGTCTCTCACTCACCCTGTCTATTACTCTCTCTCTCACACAGTTGTTTTTTTTTTCTCATTGGCTTTTATTCCTTTTAGGTTTTGTCAGTACGTAAGACTGATTCTTCTAACGTCTCTCATGTCCTTTCTTTGTACTGGAGGGCCAGTTGAGTTTACACAAATCTCTCTAAGGTCACCATTGATGGGCATGCAATCCTTGTGACTGGGAAGAGAATACACTTCTCTTTGTTATTATTAGAATGAACTTAACTCCCCTTCAGATGTAATGAATCCATCTATTTACTTTTTAACGTGCTTGTCCAGTTTAGGATTCTGAATAACTGAGCCACTGGACCTAAAGTCAGAACTAAACTTGGAGTTTGTCTTTGCTATTCCATGGTAAAAGAACACACACTCATGCTCTTTTTTTTTAATCAGTCCTATACATAAAAATGTCTACCTTATTTCATTATAAAAATTCTTGTCCATTGTTTCAGAATCAGATAATCATTTTGCTTATGACTTTTGCTTAGTTTCCTCGTCATATTGGCTACATTTAATTGTATCCATTTGTTGTCTTCAGTTGCTGAATAGTGGAAAAGAGAGAATTCAATGCAGTAGCAACCATATAAATGATGCCACTGGCAACTTAGATAAAATACTTTCATTTTAGGACAAAATTTAATAATTCCATGGTACCTTTATACTGTATCCCATTTACATTTAGAATTTGAGGCCAAAATGAAAGAATGAAAGTTGGTCCAATTTTCAAATGGCTCTTTTGCTTATATTACATTTTTTGGACACATTCATGTTCTATAACATCCATTTTGTACTCTACCTTTTGAATTGTTAAAGGAGGGTTCAGAAACACTTCCGGGTCAAGGACTATGTAAAGGACTGTGGGAGATCCCAGGGGGGAGCTCATTTGGGAGGAAGGGTGGTAACGCATCTGGGAGCGGAGGATTGTTTATCGGTTATTGTATTCATTGTGATTTATGAGTATAGTGGAGTGGAGGGTACTTTGTGCACTGTATAGTTGTCCGAATAAAAATTATTGGACTTTTATCTGGTGTCTGGCATCTGGTCTGAGGATTCAAGGAGACGACAGTGCCCCCTATCTGTCACTGTATATATATATATATATATATACACACACACTGTGGAACCTCTAGATACGAGTTTAATTTGTTCCAGCATGAGCTTGTATAGCGAATTTCTTGTATCTAGAACAAAACTTCCCATTGAAAATAATGGAAATCCAGTTAATCCGCTCCACACCCCCAAAAATATCAACATAAAAATCAATTTTCCTAACAAATAACACTGATAAATAAGTGTGGATACACTGTGTCTGCTGAGCGTCATGTGATCATAACTGAGCTGATGGTTCTTCTCTCTCGCGCGCGCCTCCTCTCCTTATCTCTCTTGCTCGCTCACGCGCCCCCCTCTCTCTCTCCTTATCTCTCTTGCTCGCTCGCCTCTCTCTCTCCTCTTGAGGGTAGAGAAAAGCCAAGCAAAATGACACCTTTATTGGCTAACTAAAAGATTACAATATGCAAGCTTTCGAGGCAACTCAGGCCCCTTCTTCAGGCAAGATGTAATCAAAGCTTGCATATTGTAATCTTTTTAGTTAGCCAATTAAAGGTGTCATTTTGCTTGGCTTTTCTCTACATTCATAATGGCTAACACGGTACAACACCCTAGTACTCTTGAGAGCAATCGTCTCCCATTCTCCGTCTGCATGTCTGCAATATTTTTGGATACGCTTATACGCGAACTGCTACAGCGAAACAATGAAATCATAAGCGCACAAACGCGTAGATCCTCGCGCTATGGGAGAAGAAGGAACACTGAGTGAGCTAACGGGCTGGCAGCGTCAGCTTGGGTGAATCCCCGAGTCGAGGCGGATTGGGAAACGCGTCACGCATAACCACAGCCTGGCTCGTGGCTCGTTACGCAAGCCAATGCTCGTATTTAGATCCAAATTTTTCGCTCATACTTTCCTCTTATCTTGAATTTCTCGTATACAGAGGTGATCGTATCTAGAGGTTCCACTGTATCTATACTAATAAAAGGCAAAGCCCTCACTCACTGACTGACTGACTCACTCATCACTAATTCTCCAACTTCCCGTGTAGGTAGAAGGCTGAAATTTGGCAGGCTCATTCCTTACAGCTTCTTACAAAAGTTGGGCAGGTTTCATTTCGAAATTCTACGCGTAATGGTCATAACTGGAAGCTATTTTTTCTCCATATACTGTAATGGAGTTGAGCTCGATGGCTGTGGGGGGCGGAGTTTCATGTGACATCATCACGCCTCCCACGTAATCACATGAACTGACTGTCAACGCAGTACATAGAAAACAAGGAAGAGCTCCAAAAAGCGCTGAAGAAAACATGCATTATATAATTGAGAAGGCAGCGAAACAATAAGAAGCGAGCGAGTGACATATACAACCATATTCATGAGTGCAGCTACTTCGGAAACAAAGCACGGTGTAAACCTAAAGTTTAAATTAAGTTCATAGACAGGCTGTTGCTGGCGTTTGTCATGACCACGGCTAATGCGGGATACAAGTTTAATGAGAGGACGCAGGATATAAACGAGAGTTTTGATCACTTTGTAACTAAGTTAAAATTGCAGGTGAAGGGCTGTGCTTATGCAAATTCCGAGAGACTGTGTTTGTGGGGATTGACAGTTAAGGCGGGGGGGGGAGTCACATCATCATCTCCCCTCCCATTCACCTCATTTCGCTCTGAGCTGAGCTCCGCAGCTAACGCAGTCTTGCGGAAGCAACTTTGTGATGCTGCCACCAAATACTCACAGAAAAATCCACAAGTTAATACACACGCTGTCTCTAGAGTTTCTCCACACTCTGAATCCTCCAGGCACTACTTACAAAAGGTTACATTGACAATCGTGTTACGTTATTTTTAAAATGTTTCCTTTTCTTAGCACAAGCACAGCTGAGAAGCTTCGATGCATATGCTCCATAACGCGTTAAAAAATAACGCATTTAATCACACTTTGCATTCCAAGCAAAGGGGAACTTCTGTCAATGCATGATTTCCTGGTACACCGATTACATTGATGCACACATCAGAGCTACAAAAATGTTAGAGTCGGAAGAAAGCGCGTTGCTATGACCGATTTGAGGAAAATTCCATTTCAAAAGACTACCCTACGGAAGCCTTGATAAAAGCGTGGTTTTGTGCAAACTGTGCAAAAAGGAGTTTCCATACCACCCAAGCACTTCAACCTTACGGTACCATCTAAATGCAAAACATGTTACAGCGAACACAGAAACTGTGTATGCTGTTAGCACTAGCAGTAGCGGTTCGAGTACCAACAAAAGGTGTCGGCAGCCCAAACCTGATGAAATGACTGGCTTCAGGACCAAAATTAGTAAGTCAACATCGGTCAAACACTTACATGCATATTCATGAGTGCAGCTACTTCGAAAACAAAGCACGGTGTAAACCTAAAGTTTAAATTAAGATCATAGACAGGCTGCCGCTGGCGTTTGTCATGCCCACGGCTAATGCGGGATACAAGTTTAATGAGAGGACGCAGGATATAAACGAGAGTTTTGATCACTTTGTAACTAAGTTCACATTGATGGTGAAGGGCTGTGCTTATGCAAATTCGAGACTGTCTTTGTGGGGATTGACAGTTAAGGCGGGAGGGGGAGTCACGTCATCATCTCCCCTCCCATTCACCTCATTTCGCTCTGAGCTGAGCTCCGCAGCTAACTTCGTCCACGCTGCAGTCTTGTGGAACCAACTTTGTCAGGCTGCCACTCAAATACTCACATTGACAATCGTGTTACGTTATTTTTAAAATGTTTCCTTTTCTTAGCACAAGCACAGCTGAGAAGCTTCGATGCATGTGCTCCATAACGCGTTAAAAAATAACGCATTTAATCACACTTTGCATTCCAAGCAAAGGGGAACTTCTGTCAATGCATGATTTCCTGGTACACCGATTACATTGATGCACACATCAGAGCTACAAAAATGTAACAGTCGGAAGAAAGCGCGTTGCTACGACTGATTGGAGGAAAATTTCATTTCAAAAGACTACCCGACAGAAGCCTTGATAAAAGCGTGGTTTTGTGCACATATATATTTGTATATATATGTGGATGTAAATGTATATCTACTGTATATATGTGTGTACAGTAATCCCTCCTCGATCGCTGGGGTATGCGTTCCTGAACCCCCAGCGATAGGTGAAAATCAAGTAGAAACCATATGTTTGTATGGTTATTTTTATATATTTTAAGCCCTTAGAAACTCTCCCACACTGTTTATAAATATTCTCCGCACAGTTATACAGTAAACCCTTGTTTATCGCGTTAATCCGCTCCAGACAGATAAATGAATTTCCACCAGTAGGATTCTTTATTTATAAATCTAATATTTTCGCAGTTAGAGCATAGAAAACCTGTTTACGACCTTCTAAATACGTTTTTAACATTATTAGAGCCCTCTAGACATGAAATAACACCCTTTAGTCAAAAGTTTAAACTGTGCTCCATGATAAGACAGAGATGACAGTTCTTTCTCACAATTAAAAGAATGCAAACATATCTTCCTCTTCAAAGTGCGTAAGGAGCAGAGAATGTCAGAGAGAGAGTAAAGTAAACAATGAAAAATCAATAGGGCTGTTGCGCTTTTAAGTATGCAAGCACGCGATAAAGCAGCGGCAATGAAGGGATGAATGCGAAGGTAGCCTTTCAGCATTTTTACAGGAGCGTCCGTATCTTCTAAGCAAACAGCCTCTGTGCAAAAGCCCCTCTGCTCACATCTCCTCCCAAGCGCAGAGAACGTCAGAGAGAGAGAGAGAGCGAGATTAAAGCAAACAATCAAAAATCAATAAGTGTGCTTTTGGGCGCACCTCGATAAAGCGGCATTTCTTAGAGGAGCGTCCGTATCCACTAGGCAAACAGCTTCTGTGCAAACAGCACCTCTGCTCACACCCTCCGTCAGGCGCAGAGAATGTCAGAGAGGGTGAGATAGAGGCAGAGACAAGCAAACAATCAAGCTCCGCGCGGGATGCATATCTTATAGCATTGAGGAGTTTTAGTTAATATGTAATACGTGCTCTGAATGGGTAGCTTCTAAGCCATCCGCCAATAAGCGTCCCTTGTATGAAATCAACTGGGCAAACAAACTGAGGAAGCATGTACCATAAATTAAAAGACCCATTGTCCAGAAATCCCGAATCAGCGAAAAATCCATAATACACATTTACATATGCTTACATATAAAATCCAGCGATAGAGCAAAACCGCGAAAGTCAAAGCGATACAGCAAGGGATCACTGTATATGTAAATATATGTTTATGTGTGTGTGTGTGTGTATATATATATATATATATATATATATATATATATATATATATATATATATATATATATATATATATATATATATATATACAGTAATCCTCGCTATATCGCTCGACTTTGTGGCTTCACTCTATCGCTGGATTTTATGTGAAAGCATAACTAAATATATAACGGATTTTTCGCTGCTTCGGGTTCTGTGGACAATGTGTCTTTTACTTTCTGTACATGCTTCCTCAGTTGGTTTGCCCATTTGATTTCATACAAGGGACACTATTGGCGGATGACTGAGAAGCTAACCAATCAGAACACGCAGTTAAGTTCCTGCGTGCTGAATGCAGTGTTAACCAGGAAGTCTCGTCTTGCTTATTCAGCATCAACGTGTTTCGCTGTGTAAAGAGTTGTGCTGTTTTGTGTTTATCTTTGTGCATAGTCAAGCCCTTCATTATGGCTCCAAAACGATCTGCTACTGCTTCCAGGGCCGTGCCCAAGCGCAAACAGAAGATGTTAACGATTGCCGAAAAGGTAAACGCGTTTTGGATTTGTTGAAGGCTACGATTCTTTTATTTAAAAAGTAGGAAAGGAATATAAGATCTACGGCCGCAGTGTCCTTTTAACCAGGGTGCAAAACGAGTTGTAAGTGGATGTAATAAGGCAGTAGTCTGGATGGAATCTGCTTTAGGGTTTGGATTGAAGACTGCCAGAAGAAGAACAACGGCAGTGCTACACAATCGCCTGAAGTGGCTCCTTTAAAGGCTGTAACGCTCTCCTTTGTTGTGCAGTAAAATTAAACTCATTGTTATCGGATAAGTCATCGTGTCATTGTTGGTGAGTAACCATAATTAATTTTCTACTTACAGTACTTAGTACATGTAGACGCTTAGTGTCACTGTACACACATTTACTGTATACTATTTTTCTTGCATTGTACGTATTTATTGCTGGTGGCCTGTCTATCGTAATGGCTGTAACATATGTGATATTGGAGACACTCGATATCTTTAAAATAATTAGGTTTTACTGTATATAAACAGTGTGTTTATATACATAATTTCAATAAATCTTACCTAATATCTAAGAGAATACAAAGCAATTATGCTGTATAACTTGGGGAATATTTATAAACAGTGTTGGAGAGTTTATAAGGGCTTAAAATATATAAAAATAACCATACAAACATATGGTTTAAGCTACTTTGTAGCCACATTTTCACCTATCGCAGGGGGTCTGCCAAACACTGGCCACTAACACCACCACCAGCAGGCAAGGTAGGTTAACTGTATATGACAGCAACACTAATGACAATGACAATGTCAATCATGTTACGTTGTTATTAAAATGTTTGTGTGTTTGTGTTTTCAACATTATATATATATATGACAGCAACACTCATGACAATGACAATGTCAATCATGTTACGTTGTTATTAGATAGATAGATAGATAGATAGATACTTTATAAAATGTTTCCTTTTCTTTTTCATTACTTCTTTAACACACTAGTATTTTGCTAGTAATATATTTAATATACTGTATGATATATATAATATATAATATATATATATAAAATATATATATATATAATATATATAGAGTAGATATACCATATCTTCATTGTATTTATATTCCAAAATACATTTAGGATTCTCCCTTATTTTATTATTAATACCTTGAGAACTGCTTTTAATAACTGACCTAATGTTAGTGTTTATAATTTCATTTTAATTTTGGCTTGTGGAGAGAAATATATAAAAAAAGTTTAGTCCTGAAAGTACAAAGTACTGAAAAATCCATCCATCTGTCTTCCTAACCTGCCTGTCTAGTGCAGGGTCATGGGGCAACTGGAGCCTATCCCAGAAGTCATTGGGTTCAAGGCAGTAACATTCCCTGTACCGGGTGCCAATCCATGACAGAAGCTGAAAAATAATGAGTAGAACTAATCCAAAGCATACGTATTCTTTATTTACTCAGCTTCACCAACACTGTAGTGTATTGCCTAAATATATTTCTGGATCAGTCTATCTTTTATTTCCCTCATCCTCCTCTTTACTGAAAAAGTACAATATATTTCACCATGTCAATCTGTTTTTGCACTTTATACTTACTCTGGCAAGTTGCCAAGCCTAATTCCACTCCACAGTGGAAAAATGTTCTCATGGAGTCACCAAGGTAACATACACTTTGTACTGCTTTCAAAAATTAAATTAACTCTTTGTTAAATTAGTAAGCTTCCAGACTGATATGAAGGAAAACATTATATTTGACACATTCCTGAATAACAATATTAGCAATAATAAATACAGTAATTACTGCTTTCTTCCTCTTTTTTACATAATGTTAAGTAATTAAAATACATTAGTGTTATTTTAGTGAGGAAATATGAAACTAAATACACATAGGCCTTGTGGTTATGTGTCATGATTCCAGGAGACTGAATTTAAAGTGGAGTTTATCTGCTCCCTGCTTATCCAGAGTTTACATGTTCCCCTTGTGTCATTTCTCCTGATACTTCATGTTTCTGTCTCTTTCCAAAGACACACAGGTAAACTGGATATGTCTGAGAGTATTTCCTGTGATGCCTCAGTGCCCCATCAAGGGTTGGTTCATTCCTTGTGCTCAGTGGCATTTGGGTAGACTGTGGTGTATTGTCACCCTGGATTGGATAAACCAGATCAATAATAGATGGATGTTTGAAAAACTGATGTGTTACAGTGTTTGGTTACCAAAGGTACAAAATTAACAACTCTTCAGTATTCTAGAATAAAACCTGCTCCACCTTGCCAGCTGTTCTCTTGAATGAATATAGAGTGCTTTGAGGATTGTATTCTTTTTTGAAAGATGCAATATAAAATAGGTTAGTAATCCAGATCCATTTTTTATCAAGAAATGCATGGATCCTCCATGTAATGAATACAGTGGCTGTAGATTTAAGCTGACATCTTGTTTTTGACATTTTCATATTAAGCTGCTGTTCCCATTTTAAAATTTGGCTCCCTGTTGCAACTGCAGCTTTATTATTCACATTTATCATGATCTTTCACTGTTGCCATTTTGAGTAGTGGAAATGCTATTGCTGCAGGCTTTAGCAACAGCACAATTTTAAAAATGTGTTTATAAGGATTTGCAGTAAATTTCAGCTAATTTTATTGAACTGAAAATGTTTTGGTAAAGGAAATTTATGATTGCAGTAGTGTAACTGAAAACTGAGAATGTGTTATGGGACATTCTGATGAGTATGGTTCATTTCCTTTTATTTATTTATTTTACTTTTTGTTTATTCATGTCTCCATCTGTCCATCCCTACATTTACTTTGTTGAAGAATAATATTTTGAGTGCCTAATACATTTTTTGCTCACCACTGTTATTTTTTTGTGTTTTATTATATAATTTTGTGATTTTAACTTAACCATACCTTTTTGTAATGAGATGGCATGCTGGAAGTGTGGTTAGAACTACCTCACTGTGGGCCCAGGCAATCGCGTTTGAAACATAGCTCAGTCACTGCCTATGTACAATTAGCATGTTTACTTTTCTCTGCACAGATGTTTTTTCAAGTACTCTGTTTTTTGTTTAATATCTCCAAAATACTGGGAAATCTAAATTGGTGTTGAGTGAATATGGGGGTTTACATGAGTAGATCCAGTGACAGATTGGTGCCTCATCTAGGGTTTCTTCCTGCCTTGTGCCCAATGTAACATGCCTAAGTCTATGTCTTGCTGCAACTTTGAATTGGACAAAATAAATTTTAAAAAGGATCAATAATAATCGTGCAGAATATGTGCTTCAAAAGTCCACTAAGACTTCTTCCATTATTGTCAAAGGAATGTCTAACCTTCACTTGAGCTGGATTAAACAAGTTTGATAATAAATAGAATTTTACATTAAAAGAGAAGGTATGCTTTATTGGAATAAATGTATTATTATTTTCTTAAAGGATAGTCAAGTCAGTTTGCAATGGTATGCATTTTTAGGCTTTCCCAAAATATATGTTTTATTTAAAGGATATAGCAGGTCCCTGTCACCCACCTGTCACTAATTGACTAAAGACATTTAATTGTCAGTTCCCTACTGGACAACAGAAGTGTGTGTATAGTTTTTGGTTGCGTGTTCTTCTTTCTGTGTTTCTTCATTTAATAAATAAACAATTTTTCCATTTTTTTCTGGCTTAATAAGATATCTACAAATATTCTGATGTCTCAGTAACTTTACAACTTTCTTATCTACCTTTAGTGTAGTTAAATTGTAAAACATACAATAAAAACATTGAAAATGTTCTGTCTGTTCTGTATCAAAGGCAGAAACAATATCACAGGTTTGGAAAACATCAGCTCTGTAATAATTGGGGAGGAAATTATTATGCCAAGCATGCATTTCTGAACCTCTTCTATAGTCAAGAAATGTAGTGACAGAATAGTAATTTCCTGTTTTTTTAACTTTCTGCATCTTAAAAAGAATCCTTTGCTTGACCATTATCTTGAATGCATTTTCAAGGGCTTTTGATTAGTTTGGTATTTAAACAGTCTCATTAAATACAACAGAGCAAGTGAAGGAAGATTATGTTCTACAGCACATGGGTTTTGGCACTGTGGGGTGTGTCATACACTAATTCTCATTCTGTCGGAGTGCAGAGTTCTTTGTCTCTTTTACTTGCTCTGTGATAAGGAAAATATTCAGGCAGCTTGTTGCTATGACTAAGTGGATGGCTGAAAATGCCGTTTTTGGCAGCAATGTACATACAGTTTTAAGATCCCTTTTAAAGCTTCTCAAATATGTAGTGAGATCTAGATTTTTAGTAAGAATAGGACTAATTAATGTGAGAGGATAAATATGCTTTAATCACGCATGTTTCCAGTTTTAGTGTAGTGCTAATTGGAGCCACTGTATATAAGTGAGCACAGATATAGTGTAAACTACTGCACATTAAATTTGAAACAGCATGAAATACATGAGATATCAAAGTGATATGTATATATAACAGATTACTTATCATTAATGACATACATGTTTAGTCGTACACCTCTGTCATACGTGTGAAACACGCAATCAGTATTCGGTGTATCTACCATAGATGGAATTAACTGCTTGTACATAGTCTGACATGGACAGGGAAAGACACTGAATGTGTGTTTGTGGAATTGAATGCCATGCAGCCTCTACACATGCCCTAAGTTCATCAATGGGTAAACACTAGTGGTGTCTGGCTTACCAGGTGTTATTTGACAATGTTCCAGACATACTCAGTGGGGTACAGATCCTCTGAACATGCGGGCCAAGAATGAAGTGGCACACGGTGTGGTCATCCAGGAACTATAAGATGTTTCATACCACATGTAGTCAAGTATTGCCCTGTTGGAATATGGCACCATGGTACCATCTTAGCTTCCAACATCTGTGTGTGATGTATTGTTGACTGGTCAAGTTACTGGCAGTGCATATGAGTCGGGAGCAGGAGTGGAACCCAGTGTCACCCCACAACATAACACCTGATACTGGGCCTGAGCCTGTATGAGGCTACAAAATGCATGCCTTGGTCCCACCACAGAAACGTCCATGATGGTGCACTAAATTGAACTGGGTCTTGTACTCAAATACAATGCCAGTTACTTTGCCATTTGTGGTGTTTTCTACACCAATGCTGTGGTTGAGAGTGCATGAAGCAACATGTGGTGAACGAGAAGGCCCCAGTGCTACCAACAGTGTCAAATAATGCTTCTGGACACCCAGTGATAGGTGACAGACGCTAACTGTTGGGCTAAGTTCTGGGATGTGGCTGTTTGATCCATCACTGCAATGTGCAGGGGATGTCTGTCCTCCTGTTTGTCTGTATGTTGGTGAGGTACAGACCCCTCACTTCACTGGGTTCAAGCTTCCTCTACCCACTGATGCAAACACACATTCAAGATGATTGCTGATGACCCCGAAGAATAATCCTCATTCCCAAAATTCCCACAGTTCCCCTTACTTGAAGTTTGAGAGATGGATTTATGGCAGTCATCCTCATTGCTGGGGAATGTTTGTTCCCTAAGAGTACATTAAGTGCCATCAGTCACTAAATGAGGTTCATTTTGCAAGTGCCTTTTATTCCCACTGTGAGGAAGTCAAGGGGGTGTAACTTGCTTGTAATCTTATTTATACTCTGTCATGACCTATCCATCCTGCAAGTTCTGGAGCAACATAATGTGGTTTTCCTAGTGTTGCAATTTTAATGGCCAGCATTGCATTAATTTGAGTTGCCATCTGATGCTGCTAAGATGGTGCATTGTGTTGTGTTATCCTTCCAGTTTGTAAATCAGCTGAGCAAAAGCCTGTCCTGACAAAAATGGGTGTAAGAGCAGAAACCAACCTTAGGAAGAATGTGTGTTACACGGCACACCCAAACCTTCTGATGCCACTCTAATTTAAAGCATCAGTTCTGTCTACAACACTGATATGTATGTCTTTTGAATATTGGGAGAGCTTTAATTCTAGAGAAATCCAGGTGAGCATATTCAGAAAGTTCAGATATCTTAATAGGGCTTCAGGAAACATCATTACACTTGTTGCAATATGAAACAGATGAAAAGAAAAGTATTGTAATCATTTTTAATAGACTGAAGATTTAGTATTGTTGAATGATGCAAAATGAATAGAGAAATTGTGCTGTTTTGTTGACATATTGTCTTGTGATCCTGGAGGGTGAACCATTGTATTAAAGCAGCTTGGTGATCATTATGTAAGGTAGAGAGCTTGAGTTTTTTTGATGTATCTCAATATGAATGCACATTTCCATAGAAAGTGCTAGGGATCACAGTAAAACCTGTGAAATCAGGTACATCTTTCAAAAATGTGCTAAAGAAATAAGAACTGCAGTTAGCCACAGACCTTCCACAACCAGCAACTAACAATAGGACATCAATTGATGCCATTTTTACATCCCTTGAATCAGCTGTCTTTAAAAGCTGTTGACCCACCACAAGTCTATTTTGGATATGTTTTTAACTAAGTGCATTGCACTGTTAAAAAGCATGTATTAAAGTACTGTAGTCTGCTAACCCATGTAATTGTATTCTGCTACTGCTGTAATTTTTGAATATGACTCATTGTTATAAAATGTTAAACAAAAATGTGATAAATTACTTTTTGATCTTGTAACTAAAAACAAAGGGATCAAATTTTCAAATCAGTTGCCTAAGTCCCTGAAACTGAATTTAAAATTTTGAATACATTTTTTATCCTTTTTTATTTTATAATTAGTTAGGGCACGGTTTAGATTAAGTCGCTCTTTCAAGGTGACATAGTGAGTCAGTGGCAGTCTTGTTGTTTAAAGTCCAAAGCTTTAGCCTCTATTCTATTCTTGTCTGTATATCAATCAGTTAAATTTATAATATAATGTATGTAATGTATAACTACTTTATTATAGTGTGCTACTATGAATGTTTCAGAAAAAAGTAACAGAAGAATAGATGAAACAAGTCTTTAAAAATCCATAGAAATAATATCTCAGTTAATAATTTTTTCCAAATTATTCAAAACTACAATATGCCTCTAATAAGCCAGAATGTGGAATCAGTAGCACACCTTCTTTCAGGTATACTGTCTTAATGATGTAATTTTGCAGTAGATGGTCTGAGGGATACCATAATTTAATTCAGTCCTCCTGGTACCCGTGAATCCAGGGGAAATTCTATCAGGATCCATTATCCATCTTAAAAAAGCTGATCCAGTAGACGAGAATTTTGTGAATAGCATGTCTAAAAAGGTTTTCAAAATGGAGTGCAGTGCTTAAGCCTGACATGAGCTAAGGAATCAGAGATTTTTGTCAAAAGTTATGAGCATAAAGTAGAGCCTTGGTAATGAGGGCAAGCTACATTGGATTTATCATTTTTTTGTAGCTGATCAATAGGTTAAACAATTCTAGACTTGGAGGATGAATCTAGTTGATGTATTTTTCTCCATGTAATTTATTAATTTGATGTTAATTCTTACTATTAATTGAATTTTTGTTTTAAACAGGTGGTATTACCCAGCTCTCTGCTTATAGTCTTAACAATCAGTAATGCCTTAACCATTATGTTTTGGAATCCCTGTCATGGATTTTTGTGCATAGAAATGTGTGTAGTTTTCATATTTTTGCTTGACTTTACCAATTTGTTTCTTAAGTATTTCATTCTTTTTTTTTTCTTTTTTCTTTACTAGCGAGTAACTAGCACAGAGACACAAATAACATTGCAGCCAAGAGATAACCAGCTAAAATGGTTATCATATTATGTGACTTCGAATTGTGGGGTGTGTCAGATTTGCTGGCTGCAGTTGCTGATCTCATTGCCATGCCATGTCAATTTAAACAACTTGACAATGGAAGTGATTTTCAATTTACCGACTGAGTGCCGACCTTCTCGTACAATAGTGCTTTTCCCTTTTTGCGACAGCCAATAATGTGGTGCCTTATGGAGCTAGTGCTGTATGAAGGGTTAACTGGTACAGTGAGTTAGCTGCAGTCTCTGCACTCTTTTTTTCCCCCCTTTCTGTCTAGGTATGTAAACACATAGCATCAGACAGACAAGCTCCTATTCTGCTTGTGAGGTCCAAAACACCTGCATTCCTTATAAGTCATTACTGCATTCTATACATTGTATTTCCTAATGAGCATTCATTGCTGGTCAGCTCTCATGCAAGCAGTGCCCACCCTTGTTGGCTAACATTCTTGGTCATAATACAATACGCAACACTGTTTCACTACAGCTGATTTTGTTCTGTTAACCCCCAAACCCGCCGCCCCCACACCCCTTCCCTTGTGGGTGTTGGATCCATGAACGACAATGGTAAAACTGTCTGTAGTATTAATCTCTTTGCTAGAAGGAAAGTTAGAAGGTTTGTAGTAGTACATCATTGATAATAGTCTCTTTCCCAATAGAAGATCTGATATGGTCACATTTTGCTTGCTTTTGGAATCATATAAGCAATGTAGGTCCAGAACAGTCATTCATCCTTAACCAAACAGCTTTAAAGTCAACTTAATTTTATCCTACAGCAGAGAATGCACAAAAAGTCACCCAAAGTCCTCCATTAAAATTTCTAAGGTAAGCATATTTTTTAAAGGATGTGAATTCATTTGCTTTCATGCTGGCAGTCATTATACTGTATGATATATGGGGCTAATTTTAAAATTAACTGATTGAATGTAAATGACTGTGCTGGAATAGCAACTTTAATGCTGTTTTAGAAATTACGTACATTCCCAGAGTACATTACATAAACAGTCATAGTGGTCTTCCAGTGAGAACTATTATTCACTTACTGTATTTTAAAAACCTATTTTTTCCATTATATGTTTTGGGAAAGCAGGGACCTGATTTTATAGATATAGGTGCAAACCAGGAGCCAGCTCTGACCCAAATACCAGCAAATTTCACATTCTTGTTAACACTTACTCATACCAGGATTATTTGGAATCACGAGTTAATTTAATATTTGCTTTATGTTGTTGGAAAGTAGTAGGAAGCTGGAATGCCCAGCAAAAGCCACAAGAACAAGGAAAACATGCAAGTTTCACATAGATAGTGAACTGAGCACAGGTTTCTGTAGGTGTGTGGTAGCAGCATTACTGACTGTGCCATATTGCCACCCTAGATTTGTAGATAACTTCTATACCACATAATTTCATACTTTAAAGTACTGTATATGTTAGAATGGCAAACACTGCATAGGTAAATGGAACCAAATGCAACTACGTGGTTAACTAAAAAAAAGAACTGGTTCAACATGAATGTGTGTGTCTGTGATGGCCTAGCAATGCTTTCAGGTTTACTCCTGATGTGTTCAGAATAGGCTGTGGGCCTAATTAAAAACTACAATAAACTCTGAATTTGATTGAGCTTGTTTGAGTGTGTTATTTTTTTGTTAGGGCTGGGAGGCTTCTGAATATTTAGAAGCCTTCCTATTTCCACACAGCTCTTAGGGATATAGTGTACTGTGTATTTGGGCATGGATTGTGACCTAGATGAAAACAAGATCAACAAGAAACTATAAGAGGAGAGGTACAGAGTACAGTTAAAAAACACATTCACTTAAGCTATAGTCACAGAGATACTGCAACAATGCCTCTGTTTTCCTAGTTCCTAGTTTAAGTTAGTTAATTCCGATTTCCCAGATTTTTTGAGGTTTTACTTGCATATTAACCAGTTATTTGCTAAAGTGGTATTTCAAGTAAATGCTGCTTGCTTCTATGCCTCAGAATATAATGAGGCAGAACTATATAAAGAGCATGTATATATGATGTATACTATATACAGTATTTGTATGTTTTTTTTGTAGGCTAGATTTCAAAATTAATGTTTAAAATAAACCGAGATGATCTACTGTACTTTATAATGACATGCTCATTGTTACCTGGATACCAGCGCTTGTCATTACTTGCTGACTCAAGAAAGATTACTTAATTGCGTTGTTGGTTTTTGTAATGTAGCCAGTGATTCATAGTGAGTTTAGCATAATCCTGAATATATGAGGCAGAGCAGCTGGCGTTGCCCACCCTTTCCCTAATTTTTTAAAGAATACGACTTTTTATGAGCTGTATTATATGTATGAAATTCAAATGACTAACTCAGTCACCCTGCTTTCCACTGCCTTCTCAGTGTGGCTTAGTTCAAAAAAATTCATGAACCCCAGTCTCACAAAATTGTAAACTGGCAAAGTACAGAGATTTCTGATTCATTTTGCCATAGTGAGCATTGCTGCTAAGGTGTCTGTACTGTCTTGTGGCATTTAGAGAAGTGCTGCCTTGACATTTAAGTGCTACCTGTGGCATTTAGGGAAGTAGTCTGCTTATCATTTAGCAAACTTTATGTAAGTAAATGATGGCTTTTCTCTTGAGTAATTTCCAATTTACTGTGTGTTACAGACAACATATGGTGTTTTATGTCTATAGTAGTCAAACATGTAGCCTGAAAATACAGTATATGAAAAATACTTCTCCGGTTTCATTATTATTGATAGATAGATAGATAGATAGATACTTTATTAATCCCAAGGGGAAATTCACATAATCCAGCAGCAGTATACTGATACCAAGAAACAATATTAAATTAAATAGTAATAAAATGAAAAGAATTAAAATAAAATTAATGTTTGCATTTACTCCCGGGTGGAATTGAAGAGTCATAGTGTGGGGAGGAACGATCTCCTCAGTCTGTCAGTGGAACAAGACAGTGACAAAAGTCTGTCACTGAAGCTACTCCTCTGCCTGGAGATGATCACTGTTAAGTGGATGCAGTGGATTCTTCATGATTGACAGGAGTTTGCTTAGTGCCCGTCGCTCTGCCACAGATGTTAAACTGTCCAACTTTAATCCTACAATGGAGCCTGCCTTCTTAACAAGTTTGTCCAGGCGTGAGGCGTCTTTCATCTTTATGCTGCCACCCCAGCACACCACCGCGTAGAAGAGGGCACTCGCCACAACCGTCTGGTAGAACATCTGCAGCATCTTACTGCAGATGTTGAAGGATGCCAACCTTCTCAGAAAGTATAGTCTGCTCTGACCTTTCTTACATAGAGCATCAGTATTGGCAGTCCAGTCCAATTTGTCATCCAGCTGCACTCCCAGATATTTATAGGTCTGCACCCTCTGCACACAGTCACCTCTGATGATCACAGGGTCCATGAGGGGCCTGGGCCTCCTAAAATCCACCACCAGCTCCTTGGTCTTGCTGGTGTTAAGGTGTAAGTGGTTTGAGTCGCACCATTTAACAAAGTCTTTGATTAACTTTCTGTACTCCTCCTCCTGCCCACTCCTGATGCAGCCCACAATAGCAGTGTCATCAGCGAACTTTTGCACGTGGCAGGACTCGAGTCATATTGGAAGTCTGATGTATATAGATTGAACAGGACCGGAGAAAGTACAGTCCCTGCGGCCCCTGTATTGCTGCACACAATGTCAGACCTGCAGTTCCCAAGACGCACATATTGAGGTCTGTCTGTAAGATAGTCCACAATCCATGCCACCAGGTGTGAATCTACTCCCATCTCAGTCAGCTTGTCCCTAAGGAGCAGAGGTTGGATGGTGTTGAAGGCGCTAGAGAAGTCCAAAAACATAATTCTTACAGCACCACTGCCTCTGTCCAGGTGGGAGAGGGATCGATGAAGCATATAGATGATGGCATCCTCCGCTCCCACCTTCTCCTGGTATGCGAACTGCAGAGGGTCGAGGGCGTGTGGACCTGTGGCCTCAGGTGGTGAAGCAGCAGCCGCTCCATGGTCTTCATCAGATGTGACGTCAGAGCAACAGGCCGGAAGTCATTCAGCTCACTAGGACGTGATACCTTTGGGACAGGAGTGATACAAGATGTTTTCCAAAGCCTTGGGACTCTCCCCTGTTCCAGGCTCAGGTTGAAGATGCGCTGTAGAGGACTCCCCAGTTCCAACGCACAGGCCTTCAGCAATCGTGGCGATACACCATCTGGACCCGCTGCTTTGCTGGCACAAAGTCTTTTCAGCTCTCTGCTCACCTGGGCTGCTGTAATTGTGGGTGGGGATGTCTCACCTATGCTGGTATCAGCAGAAGGATGGTTGGAGGATGCAGTACTCGAGGTGAGAGTTACTGTGATCAAACCTATTAAAGAAGTTGTTCATTTGGTTTGCTCTCTCCACGCCTGTCTCGATGGGCACCCGCTCGAGCTGCAGCCAGTGATAATCTTCATCCCATCCCACACTTCCTTCATGCTGTTGTTCTGCAACTTCTGCTCCAGCTTTCTCCTGTACTGCTCTTTCCGCCCTGAGCTGGACTCGGAGTTCCTTCTGCACGCACTTCAGCTCATGCTTATCACCACCTTTAAAAGCCCTTTTCTTCTGGTTCAAAAGGCCCTTGATGTCACTTGTAATCCATGGCTTGTTGTTAGCATAGCAGCATACTGTTCTTACTGGAACTACAATGTCCATACAGAAGTTGATGTAATCAGTTGTGCATTCAACAGCCTCTTCAATGTTCTCACTATGTGACCCAGCAATATATCCCAGTCTGTAGTTCCAAAGCAGTCTCTCAGAGCCTGCTCTGCCTCAGGGACCACTTCCTGAATGAGTGTGGTTGTAGGTAGCCTCACTCTTGGTTTGTATTGAGGCTGAAGCAGAACCAGGTTATGATCTGCTTTCCCAAGCGCAGGCAGTGGAATACCAGGTTATTTGGAATCACGAGTTAATTTAATATTTGCTTTATGTTGTTGGAAAGTAGTAGGAAGCTGGAATGCCCAGCAAAAGCCACAAGAACAAGGAAAACATGCAAGTTTCACATAGATAGTGAACTGAGCACAGGTTTCTGTAGGTGTGTGGTAGCAGCATTACTGACTGTGCCATATTGCCACCCTAGATTTGTAGATAACTTCTATACCACATAATTTCATACTTTAAAGTACTGTATATGTTAGAATGGCAAACACTGCATAGGTAAATGGAACCAAATGCAACTCGTGGTTAACTTAAAAAGAACTGGTTCAACATGAATGTGTGTGTCTGTGATGGCCTAGCAATGCTTTCAGGTTTACACCTGATGTGTTCAGAATAGGCTGTGGGCCTAATTAAAAACTACAATAAACTCTGAATTTGATTGAGCTTGTTTGAGTGTGTTATTTTTTTGTAAGGGCTGGGAGGCTTCTGAATATTTAGAAGCCTTCCTATTTCCACACAGCTCTTAGGGATATAGTGTACTGTGTATTTGGGCATGGATTGTGACCTAGATGAAAACAAGATCAACAAGAAACTATAAGAGGAGAGGTACAGAGTACAGTTAAAAAACACATTCACTTAAGCTATAGTCACAGAGATACTGCAACAATGCCTCTGTTTTCCTAGTTCCTAGTTTAAGTTAGTTAATTCCGATTTCCCAGATTTTTTGAGGTTTTACTTGCATATTAACCAGTTATTTGCTAAAGTGGTATTTCAAGTAAATGCTGCTTGCTTCTATGCCTCAGAATATAATGAGGCAGAACTATATAAAGAGCATGTATATATGATGTATACTATATACAGTATTTGTATGTTTTTTTTGTAGGCTAGATTTCAAAATTAATGTTTAAAATAAACCGAGATGATCTACTGTACTTTATAATGACATGCTCATTGTTACCTGGATACGGCTTGTCATTACTTGCTGACTCAAGAAAGATTACTTAATTGCGTTGTTGGTTTTTGTAATGTAGCCAGTGATTCATAGTGAGTTTAGCATAATCCTGAATATATGAGGCAGAGCAGCTGGCGTTGCCCACCCTTTCCCTAATTTTTTAAGAATCGACTTTTTATGAGCTGTATTATATGTATGAAATTCAAATGACTAACTCAGTCACCCTGCTTTCCACTGCCTTCTCAGTGTGGCTTAGTTCAAAAAAATTCATGAACCCCAGTCTCACAAAATTGTAAACTGGCAAAGTACAGAGATTTCTGATTCATTTTGCCATAGTGAGCATTGCTGCTAAGGTGTCTGTACTGTCTTGTGGCATTTAGAGAAGTGCTGCCTTGACATTTAAGTGCTACCTGTGGCATTTAGGGAAGTAGTCTGCTTATCATTTAGCAAACTTTATGTAAGTAAATGATGGCTTTTCTCTTGAGTAATTTCCAATTTACTGTGTGTTACAGACAACATATGGTGTTTTATGTCTATAGTAGTCAAACATGTAGCCTGAAAATACAGTATATGAAAAATACTCCTCCAGTTTCATTATTATTGTAGTGAAACACGTACAGTAGATCTCTAATAAATTGGTGCAGTAATTGCAAAGTCTGTGCTTGTGCTTAATGTGCTTTGCACGTTGTTGTTTAACAGGAGAAAAATGGGTTGCTGTTCCTGTACTCTGCAATTTTTCAAGTAATATTATTATTTTTTTGTAAATGTGCTCAATATTTTCTTTTTTTTTAACAGAGGTCATTTTAAAAATACTAGCCAACCCCCGGCGTACCATACGCATAATCAAACAGATTTTGTAATAATTTTTAAGCACAGGGAGAAAATTAACATTTGAAAAATTGGTAATGTAATAAATCAGCAAGAAAAGCAACATTGTAACAGTGCGGAGCGAACCAACACACAATCGTCCATGCGGCTCAAGCACAGAGGGTGGAGCGGGAGGAGAGGAGAAGGGCGTCCACTCGCTCCCTCCGTCTGCTGATTTCTCGTCCAGTATGCACTGCCTGCTCATGTGCCCACCTCCAACTCGTCACTCGAGTCGTTGTGCGTCTTTGTACAGTCCAGATGCACCTGTGACTCACATAGATTTTTAATTGCTCTGTGCGGTTTTGGCTGCCTTTCTATATATAATCCACCAAGACACCCGACCACGGTGGTAGCGAGGTGGGAGGGTGTGTACAAAGTGCTGGAGCATCTAAGAAGGCGCATGTTTGTCCCGGATCACAATTTCTGTAAAGACTGCTCACTTCATTGTGTTTTAACCTCAGTTGTAAAGGAATGTTTTAAGGATCCCATGGGATACCCTGCAAAACAGTTTTACGCTGCATATGGCGATTCACCTCCGAGAAACATGCCTCTATGAACAGTCAGCGTGGGTCGGAGCTTCATGTGACCTCTACGACAGGCGAATATAAATGGCGCCGGTTTTCTGTGTCGTCGCGTCCGAGTTGGTGGGCGTGGCTCTGTGAGTTGTTGTCGTATCAATGGTCTTGGAGTTGGTGGGCGTAGCTCCTTCCTGCGTCCGCCATAGGTGTCTCACTTGTCGGCGGCTTAGTGAATCCACGCCCCTTCCGGCGTGCTTTCCATGGTTGTCTTGCCTTAGTGAATTATATATATAGATTATGTAAATACAATAGACAGTTGAGTTAGCCATAATGATAATTTGGAAAGACCAGCAGGTTGATAGTTTCATTTAGTTGTTTTTAGATTACATAACTCTTTTAGTCACTAAACATAACGGAACTTTTGCCACCAAATGTTGAAGTGGAGATCTGAGTTTAGTTTCTGAGATTGTGTAGGTTGTAAGTCAATTTGCCATTAGTTTTAAAACATTTTGTCAACAGAGCTACAAATGTTAGATGTCTGCAATGCGTTTTGATTCAAACGCTTCAAACACCAGAGAACAACTTTTTGGCTTAAGATCTGGAAATGCATGAAGCCATTTTCTTAGAAAGAATGTTACAAAGTAGCACTCTTGGAGTCTTTTTATCTGGGCGTGATATTCTTCGGGAAGCTGTGGATGAATGGGTTTTCATGAACAGTGTTGGGGTGAATTTAAACGTTCTACTCTTAAATATTTTCTTATTATTACATCCATTCCTCGTATAATATGCACATACAGCTCATTGGAAAATCTTTACACTTGTTTTTTACAGGCAAAAAATTAACAAATTCTGTATTTCACATATATTTTTGGGTTGTTATCCTTTTTGGGAACACTTTTTGGTATTTTAATGTGATTCAGTGCAGCTCTCTGAGACACAACAGGTGAAGAAAATCAGTCATTTGACCATGTTTGGTAGACCTTCAGGTCTGGGAAATTGTTAGATCACTTTAGGAATCCATTTGGGATTCACAGGTTAGAGAAGAGCTAAACTTAACTACATGGTATAAATATTTCCAATAACTAAAAGCTGTTGTAGAAAGAGGAGAGAATGTAACTTAATGAATGAACAGGTTTTTCCTTCTGCATGTAATTTGGTAAGGCTCCTACTTTATTTGCCTTACCCTTTTCTCTAGAAGGTGTTCTCTGGTCATAAGACTTATATCAGTGTTACTATAGCACACTCTTTTTAAGAAATAGAATTTTTTGATAAACAGAAAGATTGCAGAAATATGTTAAATGCATATATATTCACAGAGAAGATAGGGTGCTAGGCAGACAAGACAGAAAACATAGAAGAGACTGGCTATTTAGAATTCTAAATACAATACCACATTTTTAAAAATGGGGTCCAATGTTTTGTGGAGGAGTTGTTGCTCTGGGCTCAAGTGGAGAATTCTTATTGTGCTGGAGTGTACTCTTCCTCTTTGCAATGTGGTCCTTTGTTTGTGGTGCTGTGTGCTTTTCTCATTTAAAATTTTTACTGAGTCCTCTGAAACTACATAGGAAAAAGTATTAGGCTCTGAAGTTCTCATCTTGAAGTAATAGATGCTTCTTAGTCTTCTCAGATTGGGCCTAGTAACTTTCACAAAGTTTGGCTTGGGAGAGTGCATCTCAGCTTGTAGGTCCATAAAGAGAAGAGATTGTTAGCTTTCAGCTCCCAAAGTAGAGAACATCTCATCATCTCTTTGGTTTCAGAGAGAGAGAGAGCAAGCCAGAGAAGAGATCAATGCAGCTCGTTTTAAAGGAGGGTGTAACCTCTGGTGATCAGATCAAGGTCACTTCCAGTTGCAGAAATATTGTCTTCTCATAGGGGTGGTGTTTTGTCCATCAACATTGCCATTCATTGAATTATAGGTCTTTGTTCGAACTTGGGTGTCCATTTGGTATCACCTTGTGTAAAGGAATCTGCAGACATGTCACTTCAACTGTGATTTACATCTTTATCAGATGAGGTACAGGGCAGACTAAGAATGTTACAAGCTGCAGTTAAGCCTTTTCTCAGGAATGTAGCTTATGGGTGAAGCTGAATTTCTGCATCCTTGTTAAATGTGTTGCCTTAACAGGCCATGTGTGCCTCTAAAGAACTAGAAAAATGGGCAAAGCTCAGTGTATTACAAACTGTTACTTTTCAAAATGTGAATGAACATTCAAAAGAGTCTTAAGCAAAGAAATAAGGGGATAAAGATTATCTGTCAATTTTAGTTTATAGTCTTAATCTGCAATTGTCGATGTGTAAGGAAAGGACCATATCTAATCATTCACCCACCCAACCATTTTCAGCCCCACTTAATCTAAGCAGGGACAAGGTGGTCTGTAAGATAGAAAACAATCCTGAATGGGCCACTTTTACATTCCTGCACATGCTTTTACATTCAAGGCCAGCTTAGAATTGTAAATTTACTAGACAAGAGAGGGCAATGTTGAGGAACATGTACATTTTCCAAAGTAAGAGACGGTGTCAGGATTCAAACTGAGTTTCTTGAAGCCGTGAGAAAGCAGTGCAATTAATTCTTGTAATATGTTACCTGCATCTAACCAGCACAGGAATTCTACTTCAGTTCAATGTTTATTATCTTGATGTAGTTTTACATGAATCATATTTTTAAGTCAAGTAAACTCTTGGCACTCTCCAAAAAAAAAAAAAAAACTGTATATATATTCTGAAACTGTATGATGGCCTAAAGATATACAGTATATACATTAATAATGTATTCAGTAACACACTGCAGTTCCAGACAGAGTCATGCGCAGTACTGACAATACTTATTTTAATGATTGGCAATCAGAAAATGTAGATATTTTAGCTTGTCATAATATATGCATCATTGGGTGTGTAAGTCTTTGATGGTGAATCATCATTTAGCCGGTCATCAAGATATGATTTCTTCTTGGAATGATTGTAGTCCTATTATTTGGCATTTGCTTTTTACTTCAGCTTTTGCAGTAGAATTTTAAAAGAGACACTAAGTCAGATTTTGCTAACTTTTGTTTAGTCATTCAGTCCTTTGTGTTTGGGTCACCTTGCAGTGTAGCAAGACAGTGAAAGTTATAAACATTAAATAGAATTCAGTCATCTACCTCACCTGTCCTCAGAAGTCTCATAATAATGTTTTTCATATTACTTTTTCATTTCTTTATGACTATATTGCTATGGGTGGGTTCAGCCTAGTTGTGTTTGTAAGAACAAAATAATGTTTTATGAATATAAGTCTTGGCTGGATTCAGCTTAGTTGTCAATGTCCAGTGTGATTTTTGTAAGAACAAAATAAATTAATATATTATGCGTATAATATTTGTTTGGGACAGGCTTACCAGTATTATACTGATGTTGTAGGTACGTTCATTAGTACTATCAACATTTTACCTTGTTTGTACCCTTTCTACTCTGGTTAGGTATCTGATGGGGTGGCAGTTTTCGATAATTACAAGAGTATTTGTGGTTTTAGTCTGGTGCCTGAACAGGATACCTTTGAGGGTGTTTCTGATTATTTTTAACTATCTGTTCCACTGATTTATGCTTCACTACACTGAAACTGCAGTAGAGTTTAAGATTTTGTTAAGTTTGGACTCCTGAAAATTGCTGAAAACTTATATAGTCCCATATTGCTTAACAGGCAGAATATTCTTCAAAATTTGTCATTGTATATATTATACATTTTTTTAAAGCCCAAGACCTAACATATTGGAGGAAGGTCTAGGAACATATGGGCTAAGGACTCCAGGAATTCCAAGGGAGTAGGTTTTTCACTTTTGTGTCTGGCATAGATTTGTGGCATTTGAGAAATT